>NC_057395.1:42155152-42487659 GCF_019320065.1 Cervus canadensis | reverse complement strand
GGGGGGATCGGGATGGGGAATACGTGTAAATCTATGGCTGATTCATATCAATGTATGACAAAACCCACTGAAATGTTGTGAAGTAATTAGCCTCCAACTAATAAAAAAATTAAAAAAAAAAAAAAGATACATGCACCCCAATGTTCATAGCAGCACTATATGCAACAGCCAAAACATGGAAGCAACCCAAGTGCCCATCAACAGATGACTGGATAAAGAAGGTGTGATACATATACACAATGGAATAGTAGTCAGTCTTAGGAAAGAATGAAATACTGCCATTTGCAGCAACATGGATGGACCTGAAGAATACTACACTTAGTGAAAGACGTCAAAGACAAATACTATATCACTTATATGTGAAATCTAAAAAATAATACAAACGGGTGTATATACAAAATAGAAATGGATTCACAGACATAGAAAACAAACTAACGGTTACCAGAGGTGGGAGGGAAGAGGAGAAAGACAAATTGGGGGTATAGGATTAACAGATACAAACTACCATACATAAAATAGGTAAGCAACAAGGATATACTGTATAGCATGGGGGATTATACTCATTATCTTGTAATAACCTATAATGGTATGTAATCTGCAAAAATACTGAATCACTGTGCTATATACCTGAAACTAACACAATATTATAAATCAACTATACTTCAATTTTAAAATTGCCTAATAAGAAAGAAAGAAGGAAAAAAAGAGAAAGAGAGATGGGGGAGGAGGAGCAGGAAGGAAGATAGATATAGATAGAGAGATAGTCAGTGTGTTAGGTGAAGGATGTGTGAAGTAAGCTGATCAGACATCCAGAAGTTGGTACTCTATTCTGCAGGCAGTAGGGAGCCACTGCAATGACCTGTATTTTGGGAGGGCAGAGCTGGTGGCTCTCTGAGATTAAGTGGGAAAGGAGAGATGTTCCTGGAAGTAGGTGGCCTAAATGGGTGAGGGGATGCAGTCAGGGTCCAAAGGGGAGAGGACTGAAGGACTGGCTGGCCAGTGGGATGGGTCCAGCAGGGAAGGACTGCAGACAGGGCGGGACAGGGCACTAATCCTCAGGTGTGCTCAGCATCTCCTCCTGTGGGCATCTTCCTGGTGGGGAGGTAGTTGATTGCAGGGGCTCTGCAGAACCTCACCCCCTCTCATACCAAGGTCTGCCATGGCCAAAACTGGATGCTCAGTTCAGGAACTCTAGGGCCAGCCTTCAAAATAGGTCTCTCCCCTTCCACCAGGAGTGAGTTATGTCTCCTACTCTCTTGAGTTGCCAATGTTCCTGATCCCCTATTTTTCCTGGTTAAAGGAAGCCTATTCTATAGCTTGAGCAGGATGACTAGGGTGCAGGGAAAATCACAAGACTCCCCCATAAATCCAACTTGATCCAACAGTATGAAAGACAGATTGAGGGGACTTCCCTGCTGGTTGAGTGGTTAAGACTCCACGTTCCCAGTGCAGGGGGCACAGGTTTGATCCCTGGTCGGGGAGCTAAGAACCCACATGCCGTGAGATGTAGCCCAAAAGAGAAAGATGGACTGAGAATTTTAGGGTTTTGTCCCCTTCTTAGTATGAAGCCCTGGTTAAATGTGTTGGACACGTGGGCATCCAACTGCAGCGGTGGAGATCAATGAGGGCTTGGGCTGGCAAGACAGTGCAGAGATGCCCCCAATTCCCAACCAAGGAGGCACTAGGAAGGATCAACCCTCAGAGAAATCTCAGACACAAATTCTTTCCTGTCCACACCCGCAACCACCATCCCATGGAGGCCTGGATCCAAGACTCCTGTTGTCTGCATCTGGGTGAGAGCTTGGGGCAGGATCCTTGGGGGAGGGAGAGGTGTGGGGAGGGGGAGCTTTGCTCCTTGGTAGCCTGTTTGGAGAACTTCATTTAGCCAGAAAACAGAAGCAAGCAGGGGTGAAAGGGGTAAGGATAAAGCAGGGGTGAGGTTGAAGCATGCTGTGAACTTGGCAGAGGAACCCTGTGAATCCCAAGATAGGAGAGCTGCGAGAGACGAGATGGTGAGCTCATGAGCCACCAGCATCTTTCCAATGAGTGGCAGCAAAACCTGCATCAGAAAAACTCGGCATTTCCAAGTGACTTCAAATGACTTGATTGTTTGAAAAATAACTGATGGTTTCTAAACAGTCACAGGAAATGGACAATTTAAATGAAACCCACATGTAGCTTTGGTTTCACATTTGTACTGCCCAAATTAGTAGGATAGCTTTTGTCTAACTCACTGCATACCTGGCTCCGTACACGGTTGGCAGGGTTATCAGCAGTATTTAGGTAACTGAGATGATAAAGTAGTAATTTTAAAAATCCCTTCAGTCTTCGCGTGATACCAGGAAAGTGAGTATCATTTTCTCACTTCTCAATTCCATTCTCTATGGAAGGTGTTTCCCAGGCGTAAGGCACACCTCAGCCCTTTCCTCATTCACCATAGGCAGTGATAGGAAAGAGACAAGAAATATTGCTTTGCATTTAGGATTGGAAGTGTTTATGCTGAGATTTTAGCATTAATAGGGACAAAAAATACAGTTTAAAATAAAAAGTACAATTAAAAAAAAATCAGACCAGTTAACTCCATTTTGTGTGTCACTTCAGGAAAAGACTTCCCAACTCCCACTTGTGGGGAGACGTCAGCTAGACGTGGGGTCTGCTCTTTTACCGCATCTGTTTCTCATAAACTGACGTGTCACGAGTACTCTCATCACCGCACCGGAGAAAATTCAGTTTGATTTCTGCTTTTCTACACCATGTGGACTATCGTGGAATTCTAGAAATCTGGTTATAATTTAATCCGGTGTAGATTACATTGAGATGAGACCTGATGGTTCTTTAGTAACCGTCCTCAACAAATTGATGCGTGTACCAATTGCTAGTGTACCAGCCAGAGAACCAACAGCCCACAACAAAACTCTCTGAAATCACATCATGTGGGTTTTCCCTGTGGGAGAGGAGAGGTTTTTGAGCCACGCCAGGGCGGTGGGTCCAGGCCACTATTGCTGTCAACCCGTCACTTCTGAGCCAAGTAAATCTGATATCTCCTGATCCCTGCGTCTCTGGAAAAGGACCCAGTATCCGGATCTGCCTTGAACATCTTCATCTGCTGTGATGGGAGGGGCCTCTGCTCACCCAGCCCCCAAAACCCTTCTTTCCCTCAGACTTTGCTGCTGTAGGTGATAAGGAAGGTTAAGAGCAGCCTCCTTCAGCATCCCATCAACTTTCCTGCTTCTTCCCTCTCCCTGTCCTTGGTGTTCAGTGTCAGTTACACACACTCACATAATCATATATACACATTCATACACTCACTCACATTCACATACACACACTCACACAATCACATACACACTGCACTCATAAACTCACTCTCACAGGCACCTTCACACACTCACATATACATGCATATACACATGTACAATAACACATACATACACATACAAACACACACACCAGCAAGTCGACAGACTGTGCCCAGTGGGAAATGCACATTTAAGCCTCTGAGACCTGGTCCTCCTCTGTGCCCCCGGTTGCTCTCTTTGGCTCTCTTCTCCACTTTTCACTCTCTTCCTTCCCCTTAAAAATACCTGTGCAAACACCAAACGGTCCCCACTGCCTGGACTGCAGTCAGCGGTTTCTACACACCATGAACACTCACCATGAATACCTCCTCCATCCACCCACGTGCATCCACCCACAATCTGAGCTGGGCTTTAGACATCATTATATTCTACACATACAGTTCAACATCACTGGAGATCCATTAAAATAACAGAAATAAATATTTAATCTAAAACAGATATAAAATATGTAAATTACATAAATACATAAATTCTAAACCCACAGAGAGAAGGAAATATAATAAGAAAAATAAATCTTGAAACTTTACTCCACCTAATCAGTGGCAATAAAGAGGGAAAAGAAGCATAGAAAATTGGGCCAGAGAGAAATGCAAAAGTAGAATGAGAATAGGCGAATTCAAACGTATCAGTAATGACAATATACAACAATGATGTATCATCCATCAAGTGGAACTGGTGAGATCGAAATAAAACAAAAAAGAGTCCAGCTCTGTACTGTTCACAAGCCATACACTTAAGCTCAAGACGTGAAAAGGCTGAAAGAAAGGATAGAAAAATAAGTGCCAGGCAAATATCAATTACAAACAAGCTGAACAAATTATGTTAAAATCAGACAAAGTGTATTTAAATACAGAAAACAGTAATGTCCACATCTTCAAAAAGCTATGACAATTCTAAACCTGAATGCATCTAATAAAGTAGCCTCAAAATATACAAAGCAAAACTTGATAAAACCAAAATGTGACATTGGCTTATTATCATAGAAAGTTTCAAATTGCTGCTCTCAATTACAGATATGGTCAACAGAACAAAATAAACCATTAAAGACTAAGCAATTAAACAATTGCTGTTGAAGATGTTATATAGTCAATATGGTGACCCTGTGAAAGTGAAAGTGGCTCAGCCGTGTCGGACTCTTTGCAACCTTATGGACTATACAGTCCATGGAATTCTCCAGGTCAGAATACTGGAGTGGGTAGCCATTCCCTTCTCCAGGGGATCTTCCCAAACCAGGGATCGAACTCAGGTCTCCTGCATTGCTAGTAGATTCTTACCAGCTGAGCCACCAGGAAAGCCCATGGTGACCTTATTGGTATAAAGTTAGAATAAGGAGGAGAATGAAAAAAAGAAAAAGAGGGGTAAGCAAATAAAAAGAACTCCTTGAAAATGTATAGCATTTATCCAAATAGCTACTGCAAAATCAAATTATAAATGATACAGTCTTTCCTAATAAGCTATGAAATATTTGATGTCAAAGTGTATGGGATAAAGGACTAAGGTATACTCAGAGGGAAATGTATAGAACTATTGCATTTATATAACAAGGAGAAAGATAAATTATCTAAACCTTTAACTCAAGAAGCTAAAAAAAAATCAAAATACACCTACACGTAGTAGATGAAAGGAATGAATAAAGATAAAAGTTACTGAAACAGTAAGCAGAACAAAGTAGAATTAATCTATTCAGCTAAAAGCTGCTTATGTGAAAATTAATAAGATAGGCAGTCTTGGAAAATCTGGTCAAGAAATTGGAAGTGAAGAAACAAATAATTAAGCTTAGGAATAAGAAAAATCTAGAATTGTAAAAGAGACATTTTGGTTATTAAGACCGGCAAAAGTTTAAAAGTTAAAAAATAGGTGACAAATCTTGGAAGAAATCACAAATGCAGTCGAAGATTTACTTTAAAAGGGAAAAAAAGAAAGACAAGGCCCAGACAGATTTTATGGGTGAAGTTCTACAGAACATTAAAGAAACATACCTTAGGGCCCTCCCTGGCAGTCCAGTGGTTAAGACTTCACTTCCAATGCAGGGAGTGCCAGTTTGATTCCTGGTCAGGGAACTAAGATCCCACATACCTTGTGGCCAAAAAACCAAAAACAAAGAACAGAAGCAATACTGTAACAAATTCAATAAAGACTTTAAAAATGGTCCATTAAAAAATCATGTTAAAAAGTATAATAAAAATTAAATTTAAAAAGTTTAAAAAAAGAAACAGATCCTACAGTACAGGAGATGTTCATGAAGACAGAAAAAAATGAAAAGGGACCTGACTTATTTTACTAATATAAGCAATGTTAGCCAATTCAGGAGAAGACAACTCCAGAAAATAAAATAATATACTCTTTTCTTCTGTGAATAAGCTAAGTCACTTCAACTGTGTCTGACTCTTTGTGACTCTATGGACTGTAGTCTGCCGGTCACCTCTGTCCACGGGATTCTCCAGGCAAGAGTACTGGAGTGGATTGCCCTGCCTTCATCTAGGGGATCTTCCCGACCAAGGGACTGAACCTGAGTCTCTTATGTCTCTTGCATTGGCAGGTGAGTTCTTTACCACTAGCGCCACCTGGGAAGCCCAAATACACAGGTAAAAATATTAATTTAATAATCTAACATTGAATTCAACAGTATGTATTTTAAAGTAATATGCTGTATCCTAATAAGGACTCTATTAAGATTCAAGATCAATGCAAAATTACAAAATTTTATGTTAATAAATTGTATTAATAAATTTATTAGAAAAACAATATGATAATCTCAATAGAGGTAAAAAATGATTTGATAACATTCAAAAGGAATTTTCATTTAAAAATTTAGCAAATTAGACATCAAAGAAAGCATGCTAACTGCCATTCCCTAGCCATTGCCAGCAAGCATTCTGCTTAATGGTAACACATTCAAAGGGCAAGACTGACCTCTCCCACCCTAACCACTCAATATCCTGTTGGAAGTACTTGCCAGCACAAAAAATATTTTTAAAAAGACACTAGCAAGCAATAGAAAATATATTATTTTCTATGCATATATTATATAGAAAATTCAAAATTAATTAGCAGTTTCTTGCATTTAAGTGAGAGTCGAGAAGAGTGACTGAACATGAAGATCAACATATACAAATCATTTAGGCTCCTACTGACCAGCCAAAGTGAAGTGAAGTCACTCAGTCGTGTCCAACTCTTTGCGACCCCATGGACTGTAGCCTACCAGGCTCCCCCATCCATGGGATTTTCCAGGCAAGAGTACTAGAGTGGGTTGCCATTTCCTTCTCCAGGGGATCTTCCTGACCCAGGGATTGAACCCAGGTCTCCCGCATTGTGGGTAGACGCTTTACCATCTGAGGCACCAGGGAAGTTCCCCACTTACCAGCCAAACAAATAAACAAAAAAAGAGAAAATAGAGTAAAGAATCCAATCCATAATGGCAACACCAACTAGCAAATGTCTAGAAATAGAAATAAACAAGAAAATTTAAATCCTATGTGAAGAAAATAATAAAATTTTCATAAAAGGAAAACCTGGATAAATAGAGAAATAGGCTGAGGTCTGACAAAGACAGATTTACCATGAAGCTAATAAGTTTTAAACCACTTAGAGATAAAGCTCCAGATCTCAATGGAAGTTCCCATCCAACAAGTCAGTCAGGGATTTAAGTCCCTTCCATCCTGTAGCCTACACTAGGAATTAGGGGCTTTTTTGGTGGTTCAGATGGTGAAGAATCTGCCTGCAATGCAGGAGACTTAGGTTCTATCCCTGGGTCAGGAAGATCCCTTGGAGATCTTACCCACTTCAGTGTTCTTGCCTGGAGAATTCCATGAACAGAGGAGCCTGGCAGGCTACAGTCCATGGAGTCACAAATTTGCTTATTGCTGCATACCAGATTACTTCCAAATTTAGTGGCTAAACACAATAAATATTATCAGTTTCCATGGGGAAGAAATTTGAGAGCAGCTCAGCTGGATGGTTCTGCTCCGAGTCTCTTGTGAGCTTGCATTAAAAATGCCAACCAGGGCTGCATCAACTGAAGTCTGGACCACATATAAGAAAGCTCCATCACATGACTGAGGGTTTGTGCTGGGAGTCCACAGGGGTCTCAGCTCTCCACTACATGGATCCTCCATAGAACTGCTTGGTGTCCTCATGACACAGCAACTGGCTCCCACCAGAGGGAGTGCAAGAGAGGGCAAGACCGAAGCTGCATGGCTCTTATGACCTGACCTCGAAGTTCCACTGCCACTTCTGTAATACCCTACTGGTGATACACACCCAATGTATACAGGAGGCGTGAACCCCAGGAGATAAGATCAATGGAGGTCATCATGGGATTTGGCCACTACACTCTCCTCTTCAAAACATGGCATCCAATGTCACTACAGAAATGGAAAAAGAGCCCGAAGGATCGCCCGGCAGGTCTTAGGGGCTGGACCCAGAAGCGGCCAGCATTATTCCTGCTCCACTCCTTGGCACATGACCCCACCTAATCCTCAAGGAGGCTGGGACATGAACCCTGGCTGCGTGACCCTGGAGAGGACAGGGGTTTGCAGATCAGCTCACGGTTGGGCTGCAGGTACATAATCCAGTGATCAGAGTAACAAGTGAACGGGAGAGCTTGGGTTTCCTGTTCAGTGTCAAGTTAACAGAGAATCATAGAAGCAAGTTCCAGCTCAGATCTGTTGGGATGCAGGCAGAAGATGGCCGCTTCTTAAGATGAGGACTTTGCCACAGACCTGGGAACACAACCTGATTAATGTCCAACTGTCGAATAAAGCCGCCCACCCTTGAGGTTTTGGGGGAAGGTGAAGGAACCCCCTGTGGGAGCAGGGATTGTGGACCAGGGCCTTCCGGGTGATGAGTCTTTTGTCCTGACTCACCAGGCATGACTTCAAGAAAGGGTAGGCATTTGATGGCTCTTGGGATGGAATAGATTTAAGTCAGAGGAAAGTGAGACAAAGATGGTCCAGCTTGAGGGTGAACAAGGACCATAAAATCATGGCTATGGGAGGCCTGAGTGATGGGTGGATGCAGAAGGGGAGCAGGTGGAGAGTGTGACTGGGTGGATGAACAAGAGGGCTGTGAACGCCATGCCAACACACCCAAATAGCCCCGTTTAGAGTTCACAGAAGGAGGCGCCCTGCTCTGCCCTGGGATTACAGACCACTCAGACCAAGGGCGAGGATGGACATGGTGGGATGAATGGCCCACACAGGAGACAAATCAGGGGTTTGCTGGGGACAGGTAAGGAGGAGTGGCCAGAAGGGCCCAGCCCTGGGGACACCACCCCAAGGCCACCACAGGCCATCGACAATGACTCACCAGCTTGGCTCCACGTCCACCCAGGCAAAGACCCATGGTTGCAGCTGCTCCTGCACTGTTAGGACCTCCATTTTTTCCCAGGTACCTTTTGTCATAAGTCTCAGAGTGGTCAAGAGGGAGGTTTTCTTGCTTTTGGTTTTTTAGAAGAAACTGGAACGACAGGCCCTGGTTGAATGAAGACTTCCCTCCCTCTATGAACAGCTCACTCAGGGATGCCTTGAATTTGCATAGCTGCTAGGGGGCAGTTCCCCATCCAAAGTCCTTCAGCATCTCCTGGACAATGACGATGAGGTGGCCATCAAAACCACAAGGACATCAAGGGTGCCGCCCATTCCCCAAGCTCCTCTCGAGCCCCTGTGGACCCTGGGCTTGCTCTTCACTTGTGTGGTCTCATTATTTCTCAGAACCTCTTGAGGTAAAAATACTGTGATTAACTCCACTTTACAGGTGAGGAAAATGAGATTTTAACAAGAGTATTCTGCCCCAGACCTCACAAGCCAGAAGTGACAGTGACAGATGTGGGATTCAACATCTGTCTCTGTCCCTGGACACCCCTTTCCCTGCCAAGTCCTCCATCTTTTGCAGCCTCTGCAAAATAACAGCTAGTATGTACTTTTACTACCTCAGTCTGCAATGCAGTTTGTTGGTGCCTCAGACCCTGGGCTCTGGGGTGAGACTGAAAAATCTCAGATCCCAGTCTCGGTTCTGTCCCCTGTGACATGAGAACAATAACACGTGTCTCCTAGGACTGCGGTGAGGATGTAATTGACTGATGCTTGCGATGCGCTTTGTCACTGCATGCCACCCACTGCTGCGGTCCTGAGACCCACGGGGTTCCGGGTCCAGTCTAAGTCCCTCCCACATACCAGCCCCTTGAATTCTCACAGTTCTTCAACAGGCCCGAAAAGTTCCACAGAATGTCAAGGTCCCAGCCGCCCTGCTGAGGTTGGCATCAGACTGAAGTAGCGCAAATTATGCTCTTCTGTTGCTTGGATGGATTTTACAAGGAATAATGAAATGATTGTGAAATCAATCCAGAAAAAAAAAAAAACTTGCTCATGGACACTTTGGGGTCAACACAGCTGCATAGCACTGTAGGTCACATTTCAGTAAGGAAAAATGAAACATTTTTGTCTTCAAAGACCTTGAGTTTGAACAGAAATGTGAGTTAATTATACTGCAAAGCAGAAAGAAATCCCTCCAGTAATAGTGGTACTGGGAGGGGGGAAGGGAGGGCATGAAAGAGGCTGCTTGGTGCATGGCATTGGGCATCTGAGCTGGACCCTGAAGCCTGAGTCAGGACTTTGAGAGGCACTGGGGTAAAATCATTCCTGAGTAAGAGAACAGCTTGGGAGAAAAAACAATAAACAAACACGACTCTAGTCCTGGAGTTTGACGTGTGTTTCAGATGTCAAGTCTGGTGTGGTTAGAAAAAGTGGCGCCTGTCCCAGGAACACGAACTCTTCACAATATGAATAATAGCTGCCATTCTGTACAGGCAAGAAAGAAGTCCATGGCCAAATACATTGGGGAACACTGAGTGAAGCAAAATTCAACAGGTTTCTTTATTTCAGAACTTCTCTGAGCCTAGAATGTGCTGACGGACATTTTGACTATCCAAGAGTGGGACAAAGTGGGCTGTGTTGTCCGAGTCCTTACCCTGAAACTCTTAAGCAGAGGAGCACCCCTAAGGTACTCACACTCCTTGGAACACTTCCAAAGTATTTTGGAAAATGCATAGATACTCAGGAAGGGCAGAAAAAGAGGCTGGAAAAGAAATAAAACTAAGACCTGGAATGACATCCCACATCATTGAAACTTGTATTTGTAGATGATGGAGGGCTTTCAAAGGTTTGAGGGGCAAGGAGAGAGGATGACATGATCAAACTCATCACTTAGAGAGACTGTCCTAGAAGAATGAATGGGCTGGTGTGGGGGAAGACTTTGGAAAGCTGAAATGAGGGATAAGATAGATGGCTGAGAAGTGGCAATGTGGGGAGACGGTGCTCTCAGGAAGACTTAGAGGACTTCGGCTTCGGTGGTTTGGGTGAAGAGTCAGACGTGGAAGATGGGGAGAAGGAACAGCCCGCAGCTTGGAAGTGTGTGACTGGCTTTTCATTGAAGGAAATGATGCTGAAGACAGGAAAGATGTGGGGTTTGGGAGCAGGATGAAAGGGAGGATTACAGAGACACAAAAAATGAATATTGTTCAGGAGGTGCTCAGTTTGAAGCACTCATAGGGCATCAGGGTACAGGCATTGCCAATTATTGTGAGGAGTGCTGGAAAAATTCATCTGGGGCTTTTCAGAGGTAGGCTAGGCATTCAAGAGTTGTCACAGTAGATAAGAATCCCCTTGCCAATGCAGGGGGACGTGAGTTCAATCCCTGGTCCAGGAAGATCCCACATGCCACAGAGCAACTAAACCTGTGTGCCACAGCTACAGAGCCCACATGCCCTAGAGCCTGTGCTCTGCAACAAGAGAAGCCACCACAATGAGAAGCCTTAGCACCACAACTAGAGAGTAGTCCTACTCTCAGCAACTAAAGAAAAAGGCTGCACAGCAACAAAGACCCAGCACAGCCCCCCCAAATATATAAATATATATATACATTATATATGAATATATATTTATATATAAATATATATATTTATTATATATTTTTATATATACATAAAATTTTTTAAAATTGGGAAAAAAGAGTTATCAACTCACAGGAGGTGAGAGAAGAGACAGAGAAGGATGAAAGACCTCCTTGAGTATGTGGAGAGAGAAGGAATTCTTAACAGTCCCCTGGCCATTGTCCTGGAGCCTTTCAACCTCTGCTTTTGTCCTTAAGAGTTCTATTTCCCCTCATCCATCCCCTGCCATACATATGCACAGTGAATAGGATAGAGGTTCCTTCAAAAACATCCTAAAGGAAATCAGTCCTGAATATCCATTGGAAGGACTGATGCTGAAGCTGAAACTTCAATACTTCGGCCACCTGATGTGAAGAACTGACTCATTTGAAAAGACACTCATGCTGGGAAAGATTGAAGGCAGGAGGAGAAGGGGACGACAGAGGATGAGATGGTTGGATGGCATCACCAACTCAATGCACATGAGTTTAAGTAAGCCCCAGGAGTTGATGATGGACAGGGAAGCCTGGCATGCTGCAGTCCATGAGCTCGCAAAGAGTTGGATATGACTGAGTGACTGAATTGAACTGAACTCAAAAATTAAAAATTTTTAGAATTACCATATGACCGGTAATACCACTCCTAGGCATATATCCAGAGAAAGCCATAATTCCAAAAGATACATGCACCAATAGCCAGGACATGGAAGCAACCTAAATGTTCACCAACAGAGGAATGGAGAAAGAAGACACGGTACACCTGTACAAAGGAATATTACTCAGCCAACCCCTGCAGATAAGTACCAGGTCTCCTCTCTCATCTCTACCTCATCTTTGCAAAAGCTGGCCCTGGGACTCAGTTCTCCCAACAGCTCTTGGCTGGCTCCTCTGCAGATGGGCCCTCCAGTCATCACCCACTCACCTGCTCAGGACAGAAGATCTTGCTCCTGGGGCTGAGACCACAAAGGCAGCCCTGGCAGGACTAGGCGATAAAGTCCACTATCTTTATTTGGGTTCCCCCAAAGCAGAACCTGAGACAAGGATTCACATCCATAGATGATCTGGGAGGCAACCAGAGGAGAGGGGAACTGAGTCAAGGAAGGGAAGGCAGCCAGTAAAGGGTCACATTAATAAAATAGAAAAGTTTTGTGGTCAGTGGAGTCTCAGTCCCACTGGGGAGCCTTGGAGGACTGTACACAGAGCCTCTCATGGTTGTCCATCATAAGGGGCAGCTGTGCATCAATCTGCCATCTCCTGTCCACCATGGTTCAAGGGCTACTTCCTGATGTATTAACTGCCTAGAATTTACCACTTGCATGTGTCCAGGCCAAGACGGTCTTAATTCCAGGAAAAGTTCCAGAAGAATGGCAAAGTTCCCAGTAGGAAGACGTGGGTTCTTAAGTTTATCAGAGACAGACACTGGGGAGGCAAGCATGGGACACTCATAGTGGTGGCTACAGCCACTAATAACTGAAGAAACAGTCTATCCAACAGGAGATAGAATCTTTGGGAAGAGAAAAGTTTCTCTCTTGGGAAGCTGGCCAATCCCACCCCAAAGGAGAAACCTGTGTCAAATGTGCTTATTTCATGCAGTTAGCAGTATATTTTAATGATCCCGAAAGCTCAGCAGTCACAAGCAGCACCAAATTTCTCTTGTGTTCACCCTCATTTTCGATACACAGGTCAAAGAACTCTCAGCCTCGAATGAAGGCATGATTGGCCAAAATTGTTTCAAATGTCAAATACACATCCCAAAAATGAAAACCAATCAAACCAAGGCTTAGAGAAAGTATGTGTATGTCGGGCTTACCCTATAAATTACTTTTAGCTTTGATTAAATTCCTTTCTCTCTAACAAGTTTCTGGACTATCAATTATTATAATGGACAGGGCAGCCGGACTTCTAAAGGAGGGTTAGTAATTGCATTCAAATGTATTCTTTTTCAAACACGCTTAGGACCTGGCATTTGAATGCCAGCCTGGAGGAGTTAAAAAGGCATGAGGAAGACTGAACACAAAGAAACAGGCAGCCAGCTGGTCGACCAACAAGCCTGATTCATGATGGGTTATGCTTAATATTCAGATACACAACCTGGGTAAACTTCATTTCCATGGAGGTGATGTTTACCAAATTGAGGCCTGCACTTTTCTGAATTCTGGGAAATGAACATACAGCTATAGAATCTTGTAACCCATGTATCAAAGCATCTTTGGGCATCCACTTGCTTTAGAGAAATAAATGGGCAGTCACAGACCTCAGAGAGAGCAAGAAGAAAAACCATCCCTGTTGGGTTTTTTCCAAGTCAAAAATTTAAGTGAAAATAAGTCAACGTTGCCTTTTCCCAGTCTCAACAGGGTGCTGAAGTTTCTGGCTTGGCTTCTGGTATTTACTGCTCTCTGAAAATTTGTCTCCAGAGTCATATTTTTACAACGACAGATTCTCCATAAAAAATAAATTTTGGACATCAGCTTGCACTAAGGCAAAAAGAAAATTATTTGGAAAACTGGCCCTAAGAAAAAAGGGGCTGCCTCACCTATAAAATTGTAATAATACCTGTTGTAAAGATTAAATGCATTAACAGCACAGAGTGCTGGGCCCATCACAGGACAGGAGTTGAATAAATTTCACTCCTTGTTCTCAGGTCCCCTAAGGATCTGTATATCCCAGTTCAGGGAGCATCTGCTCTCTGAATTTAGGACTTCTGTATCAGTCAGGGTTCACTTAGGGGTCATGAGCCTCATAAGTGACATGGAATAGGAAGTTCATTACAGGGACCATATCTAGTGTAACTTGGGTGGAAAAGTCTAGAAAGGCCATTGCTCCTGCATCTAGTAGTGGGCTTGAAGTCACCACGTTATCAGAGGGAGACATCTGGAAGAAAAGCTGGACTTGCAGAAGGTACCCACGAGGACAGACTGGAGCCCACATCACTTCTCACCATCTGCAATCTTGATGACATAGGCAACCTTCTGAAGAAATTGGCGCCTTCATCACAGGGTCACACCCATGCAGCCCAGGCCTAGGAGAAGCTGAAGGAGGAGATGGGTGGGAGCTGGGGGACCCCACACCCACCAGGTGAGCCTGCACACCTGTGAGCACCCAAGGACTGCTACTGCGCCTCTGCCTTCTGGTCTCACACAGCCAAAAACTAGAACTATGTATGGGAGGGAGTCCTGGGAAATGTAGTTCTGAGTCCATCGTGCTGACGGGGTAGAAAGCCATCGTAACTTCCCCTCATAAAGATGATCAATGTGCCTGCCCCGGGGACTGCTGGGAAGATGAAACAAGATAAGACATATGACTCCCATCCCCCTATAGCATCTAACTCAACACACCAACTTGAGTTCCCCATCATCCCTGATACAATATCCACCCCATAGAGATCTATAGCATACAACGATCCCCCACTTAATAAGTCTATTCTTGAAAACCTGTCCATAGTGAAAAGCCATTATCCCTTAACTTTCTTCTTTAATATTAATGTGGAGGGGAATATAATGCCATGCATCCCAGTCCAAGTTAACAAAAAGTTACAAGTAGAAAAATATATCACCTGAACCACAAAAATAACTTTACCTAAGTAATAAACAACACAGTGAAAATGACAAATTGAGTCTTTACTCAAATTGAGTCTTTACTCAAAATGTAAAGTGATAAAAATTTATTACTCTTTTCTCCTTCCTTTTTTCTGCACATTTTTGTCACTAATTTTCCAACTTTGGGGGGTAGGATGGTTATCTCACACACAAATTATACTCAGAAGTAAATGCTCAATGCAGAGAAACTCAGGGCAGAATGAAGGTTGAGCAGGAAATGTGCTTCAAAGCACACATGAATGGGGCGCACACCCAAGAGACCCGACACTTAATGAAATGCTGCTGCTTCACCCCTTCACTCAGGCTGAATGCAGGAACCAAAACTTTGTGGGTTCACCAAATAGGGCACCCAGTTTAAATGTATCCTGTGTAATGTTCTTAGGCTAGTGACTGTGGTATTGAGTAAATTGATAAGTATACTCATTTGCCTAGAACTGTAGTGTCAAAGAAATACTTCTTACAGTATATTATTCAGTGCATTTTGGGATAAAAAGCTTATTATTTTTTTTAAGTGGGGAAAAAAGCCTAGAAAGTGATCAATTTTTCAAGAGCTGTTAACAGTGAAAAATTGACATCTGTACAGTCATTATATGAAGGAGGCCTGCATAAGATCTTTCCACTCCATACCTCATTCAATTCTCAAAGCCCTGGTTGTACTGCCAGAAATGTCTTCTGTGTTCAGAGATCTGACCAGCAAGCAAGAGGTTGAGGAATGTGGCAAACCCTGCAAGCTGCGTCCTGAGCATCGATTCTCCCTGATGACTTGACTTGACTTGGTACAGCAACGTTCCCTGGTGGCTCAGTGGTAAAGAACCCGCTGCAATGCTGGAGACCCGGGTTTGAACCCAGGGTCAGGAAGGTCCCCTGGAGAAGAAAATGGCAACCCACTCCAGTATTCTCACCTGGGAAATCCCATGGACAGAGGGGTCTGGCAGGCTACGGTTCATGGAGTCACAAGAGTCAGACACAAATTAGCAACTAAACCACCACCACTGTGTCTAGTTAAATACTATGGTTACCGGCGGGATTGAGAGGGGGAAGGTGGGGAGAGGGATTAACTTGGAAATCGGTATTAACAAATGCACATTGCTGAATATAAAATAGATAACTAATAAGGACCTGTTGTATAGCACAGGAAACTCTCCTCAGTGCTCTGTAATGACTTACATGGAAAAAGAATCTTCAAAGAACAAAGCAGATAGATAGATATGTAGATATATGTATATATATAAAGCTGATTCACTTCGCTGTACACTTGAAACTAACACAACAATGTAAATCAACTCTATTCCAATTTTTAAAAAGAAGAAAAAGAACCATAGAAATGGAGGAAAATAAAACACTCAGCCTCCCAGACTCTCTCGCAACTCGGGGTGCCCAGGTGACCTAGTTCTCTCCAGATAGACATAAGCACAAATAGCCAATTGAAGCTTCCAGGAAAGGATAGTTTTCCAGATAACTGAGATCAGATTCAGCTGATTTTTACCATTTCCCCTGCTTTCTCTCCCTGCCTGGAATATGTCTCAGTGCCTTAGGATGGAAGGCCCATTCTGTGACAGTGAGCACAAGTCCCCAACTTAAGGTACAGAACATTAAAAGAAGGGAGCTGAGCACTGACACCAAGAGGCCCACCCTGGCCCGGGACCACCCACCTCTGCTTTGCTGCTCCTTGAGAAAGTCCTCCTCAGATTTACATCTTTTGTTCATGCCACTGAATGGAGTCCCTAATTATTACAGAGAACAGATTATTTGAGTTTGCATTTTGTATTACCAATGTTCCACATATTACAAATAGGGTTTACTGTTTTGAAAAAGTAAACTGGCTCCGTAATAATGTGAAAAAATGCTTCACTCTAAAACAAAAACATCAATTTTAAGAAATATGCATAAAATAAGAAAGACCTTAAACCCGAATTAACAATTACTTTATTTTCATTGCCCCAAAAAAACAACTTTGAAAATGTTCCTTTTAATCTGAGTGAAAATTTCATTTCAGGTTAACGTTAATAAAATATGATAATGACCTCCATATGAGATGGGTAATGTTTATGGGATTTCTTTGTTGGTTCACTTACTGATCCATTACTTATTGTAGATAGAATCTTCAAAAAAAAAAAATACATAAAAATGTGCAATGAAAAGTGGATGTACAAAGATGACGTTAAAATCAAGATTCAAAATTAATAAAACATTTTCCTAATAAAATTCTTGGTTGTTTACTGTGACAATATTTGAGTTTTAGTCTCTCTGCTGGAAAAAAAATAGAGTGGATAAAAGAGAATGTCATGGACAGCATGGTGACTACAATTAATAATGTGCGTGTGTGTGTGTGTGTGTGTACACATCCACACACACGCACGTGTGCTCAGTTGTGTCTGACTCTTTGGGACCCCATGGACTATAGTCTGCCAGGCTCCTCTGTCCATGGAATTTTCCAGGCAAGAATACTGGAGTGGGTCACCATTTCCTACTCCAGGGGATCTTCCCAACCCTGGGATCGAACCCAAGTCTCTTGTGTCTCCTGCATTGGCAGGTGGACTCCTTACCCCTTGAGCCACCTGGGAAGCCCACAGTTACTAATACTATTTTGCAAATTTGAAAGTAGCTAACATAGTAAACCTTGAAAGCCCCCATTATGAGAAAAATAAAACAAAAACAACAAAAAAATCTTTGTAACTATGTATAATGACAGGCGGTAACTAGACTTCCTGTGGTCATCAATGTACACAAATATTGAATTATGGTGCTGTCTACTTGAAACTAATATATTTTTATGTGTCAGCTATACCTCAATTATGGAGAAGGAAATGGCAACCCACTCCAGTATTCTTGCCCGGAAAATCCCATGGATGGAAGGGCCTGGTGGGCTACAGTCCATGGGGTTGCAAAGAGTCAGACACGACTGAGCGACCTCACATCACATACCTCAATTAAAAAAACTCAATATAAAAAACTCATTAAAGCACTTTTCAAATATATAAAAACTTTTTTGTAATAGAAATATAAATAATAAACCAATAATTTTCTTTAAAAAGTTGATTTTATAAATCATCAGCTGGTTTTTAAACATGCCCATTTTATAATACTGCCTTTGAATATTCTTAAATCTAATAATTTTCATTACTAACAAAATGCAGTGCTTATTAGGCACCTTTTCCAGATCATACCCCTTGTACCAGCCTTTCACTGTCTCCTCCAAAGAACTCTGTAGTGAAACCATCTACCTGAAGCATGCAAGACTGACCTATTAATAGAAGATCACAGGACGCCTATCGGCTGGTCCCATCCATTTGGGATCATCAAAAAAACATCGGATGCTCAATTGCACTGACCCGCTTCAACCAGTGGTCAAAAGGTCACATTCCAGGGACCAAGGAGTCTTGACCAAAAGATAATGTAACCAGTGGTGGCCAGCACACCATCCCTTAAGCCTGGATGTCAGCCACCCTTGTGATGAGTACTTTCTGCAAAAAAGGAAATCCAGATAAGTGTGTTCAGAGGGAAGGCTTACCCAGCAGGCATGTGAAACACTCTCTATTCTAGTGTGGTCCTCATTCTGCACTTTTTTAAAATTGAAACATAGTAGATTTACAATATTGTGTTAGTTTCAAGTGTGCAGCAAAAGTGATTCAGCTATTCCCAGATGGTGCTAGTGGTAAAAAAAATTCTCCTGCCAGTGCAGGAGATGCAAGAAATGTGGGTCTCAGCAATCCCACACCTGGGCATACACACTGAGGAAACCAGATCTGAAAGAGACACGTGTACCCCAATGTTCATCACAGCACTGTTTATAATAGCCAGGACATGGAAGCAACCTAGATGCCCATCAGCAGATGAATGGATAAGAAAGCTGTGGTACATACACACAATGGAATATTACTCAGCCATTAAAAAGAATTCATTTGAATCAGTTCAAATGAGGTGGATGAAACTGGAGCCCATTATACAGAATGAAGTAAGCCAGAAAGAAAAAAACCAATACAGTATACTAACACATATATATGGAATTTAGAAAGATGGTAACGATAACCCTATATGCAAGACAGAAAAAGAGACACAGATGTATAGAACAGACTTTTGGACTCTATGGGAGAAGGCGAGGGTGGGATGATATGAGAGAACAGCTTCGAAACATGTGTATTATCAAGTGTGAAACAGATTGCCAGTCCAGGTTGGATGCATGAGACAAGTGCTCGGGCCTGGTGCACTGGGATGACCCAGAGGGATGGGATGGGGAGGGAGGTGGGAGGGGTGTTCAGGATGGGGAATACATGTAAATCCATGGCTGATTCATGTCAATGTATGGCAAAAACCACTACAATACTGTAAAGTAATTAGCCTCCAACTAATAAAAATAAATGGGAAAAAAAAAAGAGAGATGTGCGTCTGAGCCCTGGATTGGAAAGATCCCCTGGAGGAGGAAATGACAACACACTCCAATATTATTGCCTGGAAAATTCCATGGCCAGAGGAGCCTGGTGAGTCCATGGGTTTGTACAGCATGGGACACAACTGAGTGACTGAGCATACATATATATTCTTTTTCAGGTTATTTTCCATTATAGGTTATTACAAGATATTGAGCATAGTTCCCTGTGCTATAATAGTAGATCCTTGTTGTTTTATAATTTTTTTAGATTCCACATATAGGTGATACCATATGATATTTGTCTTTCCCTGTTTGACTTATTTTACTTAGTATGAAAATTTCTGGGTCCATCCATGTTGCTGCCAGTGGCATTATTTCATTCATTTTTATGGCTGAGTGGTATTCCATTATGTAAATGTTCCACATCTTCAATATTCATTCATCTGTTGACAGGCATTTAGGTTGCTTCCATTATCTCAGCTATTGTAAATAGTGCTGCTATGATCATTGGGATGTATGTTTTCTTTTTTTTTAATAATTATTTATTTATTTTGGCTGCAGTGGGTCTTAGTTATGGCATGCGGTATCTTTTTTAGTTGCAACATGTGGGATCTAGCTCCCTGACCAGGATCAAACCCAGGCCCCTTGCATTGGGAGCTCAGAGTTCCAGCCACTGAAACACCAGGGAAGTCCTGTATGTATGTTTTCAAATTATAGTTTTGTCTGGATATATACCCAAGATTGGAATTGCTGGATCATATGGTAGTTTTATTTTTTCATTTTTTAAGGAATTTATATATTATTTTCCATAGTGGCTGCATCAGTTTACATTCCCGTCAGGAATGTAGGAGAGTTCTCTTTACTTCACCACTCTCCAGCATTTATCATTTGTAAACTTTTTGAAGACAGCCAGCTGACCAGAGTGAAATGTAGCATCTGCTATAAGTACCCTTCTCCTGGACTATTAGGGAACCGTCTCCCCATCTCTAGGCTCGCCTTAAGATTCACCCTATACACTGCTGCACTCTGTGATGGAAGGAGTCCAGCGTAGTCCACACTCAAGGAGAGAGGACTTCAGCTCCACCTTTTGAAGGAATGTCAAAGGATTCGTGGATATACCCTAACATCTCATAAAAACCATCTTTTGCTTCCACCCTCTCTAAGCCTGTACTTCCCTAAGAGCTCAGATGGTAAAGCATCTGCCTGCAATGCAGGAGACCCGGGTTTGACCCCTGGGTCAGGAAGATCCCCTAGAGAAGGAAATGGCAACCCACTGCGGTATTCTTACCTGGAAAATTTCTTGAACATAGGAGCCTGGCAGGCTACAGTCCACGGTGTTGGCAAAGAGTCAGACATGACTGAGCAACTAATGCACACAGCTTTCTCTAAGCTACCAAACAAACACATCACTCTCAGCCCGCATTCAGATCTCCCAGCCCTGTCATCCCGAATGTACCCACCCCCAGCCATTCGTTCACACTCCCTCATACTACCCCAAGTGATCAGCTTGTGGGTCCTCACATATGCAGGGGGCTTTCCTGTCTCTGAACCTTTCTTGCCTCTCTTCTTTAAACAGGAATATTCTGCAGACATTTTGGCATCACCCATCACCTGCCACCCACCCATCAAACTGAACTTGGCCTTCATCTTCTCCTTGATGCCTTACCCCCATGGAAATCCTAAAGCACACCATACCCTCTGTGGCACTAGTCATTTTCTTATGCTTAAAACTGTATTAATGTCCATGCTTTCTCTTTCACAATTAGACTGTAAGTTCCTTGAGGTAAAGCCCAGGCACATCACAGTATGTTCAAGAGTGACTGTTCCAATAATCTAATCTTTATTAGATGAACAAGAGCAGGAGTCAGCAAATGCTTTCTGAAAAGAGCCAGGTGGCAAATATTTTAGGCTTTTCACGCCATGTGGTCTCCGTCACAGGTACTCACCTCTGTGGTGTGGTTCCCAAGCAGCCAGAGACAGTCTGTAAACACACTGTTGTATGTTTGTGTTGTATTTCAACCAAACCTTACCTACAAACAGGCGGCCGGCTGAATTTAGCCCATGGGCCATAGTTTGCCAACTCCTAAACTAAATATTGCCTATGGATTGTCAATTTCTATAATTCTAAATTTCAGATACAGGGATTACTGTAACTATTTTATATAAAATTTTTAAAGATAATTTTTCTGTTGTGGAATTTTATATATTCCCTACTGTTTCTATAATGTGGGTATAACTTCTTTTGTAACAAAAACAAAGATAATTTAACTTTACAAATCTTTCACAGTTTTTGAGAGAATAGAGGCTGGAGGAGGTATGCATACACAATTATAGGTTTGCCATTTTCCTCCCACTCTTCTAATGCAAAGTCTCTAATTGTTTTATATTTTTACTATCTCATCTGAAAAGCAACTTTTCATCCCAATTATAGCAAGACTACAATACTGCAATGGCTGAACAGTAACTTCTGTTTGAACCTGAGTTTTGTATCCTTGTTCTGAATATTTGTCTTAATTTCATCTTTGACATATATTTAAATTATTAGTTTCCTGTGTAAGAAGAGAAATGCATGAATAGCAATCGTTTAAGAATTAGTGATCCACAATCACATACATGGATATAATATGATTACTTAAGCAGTGAGGTAGAGCTCAATAAACATATAACACAGAAATAAATAATTGTCAAGTTGTATTGAGACAGCAAGAGGATGTGAAGTGATGCTAGTTTGAAAAGTCTATTTACGGGTTTTCATGAGAAAGTTACAGAGCTCAACGGAACCACTCCTAAAAGACTCAGCTCACCTTTACAACAGTGGATGTGAAGCTTGGAAACCACCCCAGTGATAAAAGAAATTTGCTGTTTTCAGGGAACTGTCAGGAGGCAAACGTTATTCTTGTTTGAACAGAGCTAAAAGAGAGGCCACTGTGTGTGTCTGACAGTGACAAACGGCTTCCAAAGTAAACGGCACTGTCTGCCCACTCCCGCCATCCCCAAACCTGTTTTGCCGGCTGTCAAACCTTTGGCCTCCGTTCTATCTGTCTCTAGTGATCATGGGAAATGATCATGAATTACTTACTGTCCTAAAAGGTAGATAGACCTCTTCATTTCAAATATTTCACATCACCTCAAACTCTATATACAAGAGGAGACAAATGTTGATGTAATTTATAAATAAATGTAGAAGACTTTAAGACAGATTTGACTGTCTTCTCTGCCTTTTCAGAGCACAAGCCTTCTCTAGCTGACTGCTGAACTTTGAGGAGAGTATATTTAAGCCTCAGCATTTCAGAAAATACTCAGAAGAAAAAGAAGGAGGAAAAGACCCTTATCTCGCAAGTGAGAAGGTACTACTTAAGGCAGATTCTTTGACCGTTTATTTCAAAGGATGATCCAAATTTGCTGAGTTAGATCTGGAAAATGATGGAAGGATCTAGAAAGTCTTTTTTTATACTGTGCAAAGACCTCTATCTCAATTAATTATTGAGATATTATTTACAGGTAATAAAGTTTACTCAGTTGTTATTCAAGAATATGCTTGTCCCAACTCAGTGATGGTTCAGTGGTTAAGAATGCACTTTCACTGCTGAGGGTTGGGGTTCAATCCCTGATCAGGAAACTAACATCTCACAAGCTATGCTGTGTGGCCAAAAAAATAAAGTTATTGTAAAATATTGGCCATATTCCCTGTGCTGTACATTTATCATTTTATCTTATTTATTCTATAGCTAGTAGCCTGGAAGTACAAGGGCAAGTAGGTGGTGCAGTCAGAGGAGGCCACCTCCCAGGGAGAAGCAAACCTATGGCCCACTGTCCTTTTACCCCTTCAGAATGTAAATTCCCCTTCTTTCCTGTGTATCTGGTCGGTGAATTGTTCATGCCTTCATTCAGCAAATAGAATTGAGTGCCTGTTACCTGCCAGGTGCCGAGGACTCAGTGCCCAGGCAGACCCACGTGCTCAGCAGAACAGGTAGTAAGCCTCGTATGTGGGCAGAGCTTCAGAGTCACTTAGCATCATCAATGAAGAATCCACTCTACCACTACAATTTAAGTCAGAGGAATAGGGGAACTTCCCTGGTGGTCTTGTGGTTGGGAATCTGCCTTCCAATGCAGGGAATGTAGGTTTGACCCCTGATTAGGGAACTAAGATCCCACATGCCAGAGGGCAACTAAGCCCATGAGTTATGACTAGAGAGAAGCCTGACCACCACAATGAAAGATCCTGTATGCTATAATGAAGACCCCATGGACTGCAGCTCACACCAATGCAGCCAAATAAATAAACATTTTCTAACTTAGGAGTTAAAATAGAGGAATGCAGTCCAGTTTTCCAAGAACAAGTAATCTCCATTACCATGACTGTAGACATATGTCCCAGGATAAGGTAATGCTTCAAGTCTCTGACCTAAATGAGGCCATTTGACAAGGCTGTGTGCATGCTCAGCTGCTTCAGTCCTATCCGACTCGTTGCAACCCTATGGACTGTAGCCCATCAGGCTCCTCTGTCCATAGGATTATCCCAGCAAGAATGCTAGAGTGGGGTGCCATTTCCTACTCCAGAGGATCTTCTGACCCAGGGATCAAACCTCTGTCTCTTGCATCTCCTGCACTGGAAAACAGATTCTATACCACTAATCCACCTGGAAAGCCCCTTTGACAAGGATGCACTGTGGCATATAGTCTTGATGTTCCTCCTCCAAAAACCCCCAAAGTCACTCTCTGAAGTTCCAGGCCTTGGGCCTGATGGAAAAACAAGGTGGTTTTAGGAGATCCCAGAGGATCAGCCCCGAGTTCCCCCAGAGGAACTATTTTGAAGTCTCCCATAATAAAATTTGGTTGAACGGTAACCTAAAGCCCTATACATTTTGTGCCCAAGACCGGAAAAAGGAAATGAGGAGTGTGGGGAAGTGTTTCTATTTTTATTTCTATTTCAGGTAGCCCCTTTCTCCAAGGAGCTCCAGCGGCTGCTTGAACCCTGGTCAACATTATATATGGTGCTTCTGTTCACACACGCTTTCCTAGATTGTCCAGTCTGGCTTCTGCTGTGGTTACCTTTTTTCCTTTCTTCCTCTTATTGCCACTCACAGTTGTAATGTTCTGGTTTATTCATTTACTTAAGTGACCTGAGACTTCTGTTTTAAAAATCTAGAATACCAAAATGATGTGCTTAAAAATAGAATCATTTTTACGATCGCAACACGTTGATCCGGGCTTTTATATATTACATGGTGAATAAATGCATCAACACATGAAGAAATATTAACAGCGTGTCCTGCTTTTGTCAAAGGGCCAATGAACGCATATCCAGCCACAGGGAACAGAGCGTCTGCAAAAGTAGGGACAGATGTTCTTCCCGTGAAGGATTGGGTTCAAGGTGATTCTACCCAGAGGATGGATCAAAATAATAGCTTTCATAGGAGATTTGGCAGTAGCCAGACGGGAAGCTGTAGCTTGGATGTGTGGCCACGGTGGGCTCCTAGGTCTACCATGAAGTGAGAAAACCAACCCCTTTCACCACAACTCTGTCATCAGCTCCAGGCAGGGACTGGGTCCCCTGCCCAGGGCTTCAGAAGGGTGGAAGGAGGAGCAGAACTTGTTCTGAGCTGCTCATGACATGGGAAACTGGAGGTCCAGGCCATGTTTTCCTGATTCATGAGAGGCAGCACAAGAGACAAAGGGAAGGCAGGGCTTTGCCTTTGTTTTCTTGTTGCTTCTTTTTAAATTTTTATTTATTTTTTAATTGGTGGAAAATTGCTTTACAACTTTGGTTTGATTTCTGCTATACAACAATACAACTCAGTCGTAATGATATATGTAGATATAGGTAACCCTTCCCTCCTTCTTATTGTTTTGTTAACTTTTTGCTATTTAGGCCCAGTCACCCCACCCTTGGACAGTGCAAACCTAAAATACCAACAAGCTGTCACCAGTCATGTGAGCTCCTTCTTGGGGAAGAGGAGGCAAGAGAGAGGCTGAAAGTTTCCTTTCCATGTTGCTCCCCCTGAAAAGTGAGGAGAGAAAATGTGAGGATAGAAGAAAGGACCCATCTCACATGTGTTGTTCAGAAGACAGGGTCATCAAAAAGACTATTCTGAGTCTGGATGATGCTATTAGTAATATTCCTTAATCTCGAGGTTGTGGAGGGAAGGAGCTTGGGCAGGACCCTCACCCCAGCCTCCATCTTGACACCATGAGTCAACAGCCATGGCTTTGAGGGGGAAAGGAGGGAACTAACTGTTACTGTGTCATCCCCAGCCTCGAGGCCCACAAGGGACACTAAAAGCAGGCTGATTCTGTAACCGCCTCCACAGAATAGCAGACGGGCTCTGCTCATCAGCCCCCCGCTGCTTTCCCATCCACACCAGCCCTGGGTGGCATTTTCTGTTTCAGTGAGGGTCAGACTTGGAAGCCTCTCAGTGAATCCTGCCGGCTCATTTCCTCCAGCAAGAGAGCTGGTAACTGCGGAGGTTTGTGGCTAGGACTTCCTGGTGGTCTGAATAAAGCAATTTATGCGCTCAATTCCTTTGAGGCCAAGCCAACGGTCTTCAGCCCCAAGGTGTGATTGGCCTCGCTACATACATGTCCCTGGGACAATAAAGATCCTTGCCCAGTTCTCTAAATCAGCTGACCACGGGAGACAAACATAGACTGAGAAGCCTTCCTACTGTAGGTATCCACGCGGCCGCCAGTTGTAGGCTCTGTCCCTGAACGATGGGTGAAGGTGACAGTCTCTATCACGAGTGTGGCTGCAGCAAAGCTCAGGATGAGAAGAGCAACCAACAAGGTGAGCAGACAAGCTGGCTGACCCTTCACTCTGTCCTGCAGCCCACTTCTCCCCTCCAGCCATGTCCAAACACTCTCTAGAGCCTTGACTAAGGTATCAACGCTTAAATGTGGCTGCTACAGGGTGGCATCTTGAGAGGACCCTGGACAAAGACTGGGCTCAGATCCTGGTTCTTCTCTCAACTAGAGAGTTCACTTTGGGAAATCATTCAGTCCTCTTAGTCCCGGATTCGTGACCAGCAACATGAGGATAAGCAAGAACTTTTTCTGAAAATGTTATGTATATGTGATTCCAGCTGTGGTAGACTAGCTGATGATAAACCAAACCTCTCATATGGAATGATTAAGAAGTTTGGATAGAGAATTAAAAATACCTGTTCAGAGGCATCAGAGAGTTGAGAAGGCAGCAGAAATTTGAGGGGCCATGGTCCAAGACAGAAGAAAAATAGAAATGTGCCTGCATTTGGTCCAGCCATTCTCCCTGGGAGATTTCTGGTTTTCAAAGCAGCAGTTCTAAGGGCTTGGAAGCCTAGAAACTGGGTGTGGTGGCGGGGTGGGGTGTGGTGGGGGAGCGGCGGAAACCAGCAGAAAGTGATGACCAGAAGTCTGAGATATGCTAGATGCAGCTTTAAGTGGCCTTGCACAGTCTCGTGAAGCTGGAAGGAGGGAACAGAGATCCCAGCAAAGGGAAGGAGCCCTGGACGAAGACAGGCTATGGGATGGACTGCGTCAGGGGCACATCCCGGAAGTGGAGGCAAACCGGGCACAGACCAGCTGGGACAGAAGCTGTGCTCAGCTCCTGCCTGGATGAGGACCGTCTCTGCCTCCTGCAGCAACCCGCAGTAAGAGAGGAAGGTAAGACTGTCCAGTCCCCCAAATTACCTCTGATGTTTATCAATGTCTGGTATTTAAGAAAAATTACTTAGCACACGAAGGGTCCAGACAACATGACAGGACACACATCTGAAAAAACAGACCCAGAGGAAACAGGTAACAGAGTTGCCAGCAAAGGACTTTAAAGCAACTGGGATAAATGTGTTCCAGAAAATAGAAGAGGGAAATTTTCAGTAGATAATTAAAATCAATTTAAACAAGAATTAAAAGCTGATTCTACACTGAAAAATAACCCGGAAAGAAATACTCAATAGTTGGGTTCAAAAGCAGCTAAGATTTGACGTGTTGGAAGAAAGGTTAGTAGAAATTAAGTAAACTGAGGCACAAAGAGGAAAAAGATGGAAAATACAAAAAAGAGCGTAGAAATATGGGACACAGGGAAGAAGTATAACATCATATAATTGGCATCTCAGAAGTAGAGGTGAGAGAGAAGGTGGCAGAAACATTACTTCAAAAAAAATAATGACCAAAAACCTTCCAAAAGTGATGTAAGACATCGAATCTTAGACTTAGGAAGAGTTATGCACTCCAAGAGAAAAATTGTGCAAAGAAAACCACATCTAGGCTTATCACAGTGCTGTTAAATAAAGCAAACAGAAAAAAAAAAAGAAAGAACAGAGGATACAGAAGTTTCAAATGAGAAAATCAGCAAACTTAACTTATTCAGTATATACAGAACATTGCAGGATATACAGTCTTTCTGAGCCCTTGTGGAAAGTAAAAAAGTAAATGTAAATGTGAAAGGAAGTATGGGATCTTTAAGACAAGTTTTAAAGCACTTCAGAGGTTTTAAGTCAGAGAGGGATATGTTCTGATGAGAGTGGAATTAAGCTAATAATCAGTACAGAAAAGACAACTCTGAAAATTCCCTTATGTTTGCAAATTAAGTAATACACTCCTAGGTTCCTTATAGACCAAAGAGGTCACAGTGGAAATTTGAAATTATGTAGAACTGGATAGTCATAAACGTATAACATACTGAAAGTTGTGAGATTCAGCAGAAGTCATAGTCAGAGGAAAATATATGGCCTCAAATGAATATTTTAGGGGAAAAAAGGAGAAAATAAATGAGCAACTCCAGAAGTTAGGTAAAAAAGAGCAAATTAAACCCCAGAAAAGGACAGAGCTGGGAATAATAAAGGTGATAACAGAAACTGGTCAAATGAACATATGACACAAAAATCTAGAAACCAAAGAGTTGTTTCTAGAAAAGGGGAAGAAAGGAGGACAGAGTACCAATATCAGGAACGAAACAGAGAGCATCACTGCAGAGCTTAAGACTTTTTTCAAAAGTGAGAGGATTGTATAAACAGCAAATTTTTTAAAACCTTGCAAATAAAATCTGAATAGTTTTATAACAATTAAAGAAAATATTAAATAAATTGACTACATAATAAATTTCCTCAGGGAAAATACAGACTGAAACAGCTTCACTGGTGAAATCTACCAAATACTAAATAAAGATATAATATCAGTCCTACACAAAGGCTTTCAGTACACAGGTAAAGAAACATTTGTTGTTCAGTTGCTCAGTCACGTCCAACACTTTGCAACCCCATGGACTGCAACATGCCAGGCTTCCCTATCCTACTTCTGGAGTTTGCTCAAATTCATGTCTATTGAGTCAGTGATGCCAACCAACCATCTCATCCTCTGTTCCCCCTTCTCCTTCTGCCCTCAATCTTTCCCAGAATCAGGGACTTTTCCAATGAGTCAGATGTTCACATCAGGTAGCCAAAGTAGTGGAGCTTCAGCTTCAACACAAACACTTTCAATACACAGATAAAGAAATATGAGTTCCTAAATAATTTTATGAAGCCAGGGTAACTTTGATACCAAAATCTGAAAAATCCGTTACTAAGAAGGAAATTTTCAGGTCAATTTTACTTATAAATATCAGTGCAAACTTTTTAACAAAATATCAGAAAACCAATTCAAGTTACATGTAGAGAGAATAATATATCAAGACAAACTTGAGTTTATTTCTGAAATGCAATGTTAATTAACATTCAAAATTTAGCAAATGTAACTCAGCACATTGTGAGAATAAAGGTACAATCATATGACTATACAATAGATGTAGAAGAAATTCAGTACCCTTATGATAGAAAACAAAAATGCTGTGCACACTGGAAATATAAGGCAGATTCTTTCACAGTCTGAGCCACCAAGGAAGCCCCAAATAAAACATAATATAATATAAAAACAGTACATATGAAAATCTGGAACAGACAGGATTCATAATGCTGAAATACTGGACATTTTCACCTGAGATCAGATGCCCATTACTAACTATTATTCCAAAACAATTTTAGCTTATCTCTTTGGGTGACACGCTTGGGTAACCCATTCCACAACATGCAAGTTTCAATAAACAAATTTGGTCACTTCCTCTGGGAACTTAAATCTTCCTAAGGAGAAGATAACATTGGTGCATTTTTAGGTTTGCTTTTCGTGATGTAAATAAGACTCTTCATGATATTTCTGGGTTTTGGAGAAAGTTTAAATGCAATACCTGCCCAGTTCTGTGGACTGAAAGGGGCCAGTTGAGAGGGGTGCCATGTGGGGGGTCTCAAGGACTTTCAGATATGTTATCACTGATTTTAATATCTGTGCTGTAGACTAGAAAGGGAGACTTCTGGAAAGAAAGAAAAGGAGAAAGGAGACTGTGTAATTGATAGGGTGGGTGGCCTAGTCCCACACCCAACCATCATTTCTCCAGTCCCTGATGCACACATGGGGCTTCTGCAGACAGAGTCCCTTTGGAGAAAACAAAAACTGTTCTCCCTCTTTTTCTTCCCTCTTGTCGTCCCAATCAAATTAAGCTGGTCAATTATTTACTTTCTAGTTTAAATTATATTTTCCATCCTGTTGTTTTTCTGTCCTGGGTGAATAAGATGCTATTGTCATAGGTCCTACCAATGGCAAAATGTTTGAATAGTGGAAGACTATAACATTTTGCCTTGATTTTTTTAACAAAAAATTCTTAAATATACTTCTTTAAAAAAATCAGTAACTCACTTTTTTTTTTTTTTTGAGGTGATTTGTCCAAGGTCACACAAGGCGGACCCAGGATTTAGACCTAGATTTTTTCTTTTTTTTAATTTTTTGTTAGTTGGAGGCTAATTACTTCACAACATTTCAGTGGGTTTTGTCATACATTGATATGAATCAGCCATGGATTTACATGTATTCCCAATCCCGATCCCCCCTCCCATCTCCCTCTCCACCCGATTCCTCTGGGTCTTCCCAGTGCACCAGGCCCGAGCACTTGTCTCATGCATCCCACCTGGGCTGGGATCTGTTTCACCATAGATAGTATACATGCTGTTCTTTTGAAATATCCCACCCTCACATTCTCCCACAGAGTTCAATAGTCTGTTCTGTATTTCTGTGTCTCTTTTTCTGTTTTGCATATAGGGTTATCGTTACCACCTTTCTAAATTCCATATATATGCGATAGTATGCTGTAATGTTCTTTATCTTTCTGGCTTACTTCACTCTGTATAAGGGGCTCCAGTTTCATCCATCTCATTAGGACTGGTTCAAATGAATTCTTTTTAATGGCTGAGTAATATTCCATGGTGTATATGTACCACAGCTTCCTTATCCATTCATCTGCTGATGGGCATCTAGGTTGCTTCCATGTCCTGGCTATTATAAACAGTGCTGTGATGAACATTGGGGTGCACGTGTCTCTTTCAGATCTGGTTTCCTCAGTGTGTATGCCCAGAAGTGGGATTGCTGGGTCATATGGCAGTTCTATTTCCAGTTTTTTAAGAAATCTCCACACTGTTTTCCATAGCGGCTGTACTAGCTTGCATTCCCACCAACAGTGTAAGAGGGTTCCCTTTTCTCCACACCCTCTCCAGCATTTATTGCTTGTAGACTTTTGGATAGCAGCCATCCTGACTGGCGTGTAATGGTACCTCATTGTGGTTTTGATTTGCATTTCTCTAATAATGAGTGATGTTGAGCATCTTTTCATGTGTTTGTTAGCCATCTGTATGTCTTCTTTGGAGAAATGTCTGTTTAGTTCTTTGGCCCATTTTTTGATTGGGTCATTTATTTTTCTGGAATTGAGCTGCAGGAGTTGCTTGTATATTTTTGAGATTAATCCTTTGTCTGTTTCTTCATTTGCTATTATTTTCTCCCAATCTGAGGGCTGTCTTTTCACCTTACTTATAGTTTCCTTTGTAGTGCAAAAGCTTTTAAGTTTCATTAGGTCCCATTTGTTTAGTTTTGCTTTTATTTCCAATATTCTGGGAGGTGGGTCATAGAGGATCTTGCTGTGATTTATGTCGGAGAGTGTTTTGCCTATGTTCTCCTCTAGGAGTTTTATAGTTTCTGGTCTTATATTTAGATCTTTAATCCATTTTGAGTTTATTTTTGTGTATGGTGTTAGAAAGTGTTCTAGTTTCATTCTTTTACAAGTGGTTGACCAGTTTTCCCAGCACCACTTGTTAAAGAGTGTTGGAAGTTTTGGCCACAGCAATCAGAGCAGAAAAAGAAGTAAAAGGAATCCAGATAGGAAAAGAAGAAGTGAAACTCTCACTGTTTGCAGATGACATGATCCTCTACATAGAAAACCCTAAAGACTCTACCAGAAAATTACTAGAGCTAATCAATGAATATAGTAAAGTTGCAGGATATAAAATTAACACACAGAAATCCCTTGCATTCCTATATACTAACAATGAAAAAACAGAAAGAGAAATTAAGGAAACAATACCATTCACCATTGCAACAAAAAGAATAAAATACTTAGGAGTATATCTACCTAAAGAAACAAAAGACCTATACATAGAAAACTATAAAACACTGATGAAAGAAATCAAAGAGGACACAAACAGATGGAGAAACATACCGTGTTCATGGATTGGAAGAATCAATATTGTCAAAATGGCTATTCTACCCAAAGCAATCTATAGATTCAATGCAATCCCTATCAAGCTACCAATGGTATTTTTCACAGAACTAGAAAATAATTTCACAATTTGTATGGAAATACAAAAAACCTCGAATAGCCAAAGTAATCTTGAGAAAGAAGAACGGAACTGGAGGAATCAACCTGCCTGACTTCAGACTCTACTACAAAGCCACAGTCATCAAGACAGTATGGTACTGGCACAAAGACAGAAATATAGATCAATGGAACAGAATAGAAAGCCCAGAGATAAATCCACGAACCTATGGACACCTTATCTTTGACAAAGGAGGCAAGGATATACAATGGAAAAAAGACCTAGATTTTTTTTAAGTAATTAATTTATTTTAATTGCAGGCTAATTACTTTACAATATTGTGGTGATTTTCACCATACATTGACACATTAACATGAATCAGCCATGGGTGTACATGACGACCCCCCCCCCCAACATCCCATCCCTCTGAGGTTTTTGTGTTTGTTTGTTTCCTTTTTTTTTCATTTATTTTTATTAGTAACTCACTTTTAAAAATGCAAATTTCAGAGTTGATTAAAAAACGTTGTTACTACCACTGATGTGTGAAATTCTTTGATTCACTTTCTTTCTCATTCTAAATGCCTTCTCAATAACTTTAGCCTTCAAAGGTAACTTTCTGTTTCACAGAAGAAAAATTGTATTAATAAAGAAAGTTATTCGTCTCAACATAATTCTCTATATACCTTCTTTTTCTTATTTCACCTTTTTTATATCCTCCTTTATTCTTTTGCTGATCTCTTCTATCACAGTTATGCTTCTTGAGTTTTTAATTCCTTTTTATTACAGACCTTCTTTATTCCTAATGGCATTATCCCACATTTTTTAAATCTCTAATAATTTGATTTGGCAGTTTTTCTTTATTTCCTCTTCACTTTTGGTAGAAATAAAAATATATTAATACTTTGTCTTAGTAAATGAACATGATCTTTATTGGAAATTTTTCAAAATGCAAATAAATATTTCTTAAAAAAACTCCTAGGCTATCACTTTGGACAATGCGTTGTGTGTGCGCTGTCTGACTCTTTGCAACCCCATGGCATGTTAGCCCGCCAGGCCGCTGGGTCCATGGAATTTTCCAGGCAAGAATACTGGAGTGGGTTCCATTTCCTACTCCAGGGTATCTTCCTGACCCAGGGATTGCACCCTCATCTTTTGCATCTTCTGCATTGGCAGGCAGATTCTTTACTACTACACTACCTGGGAAGCCCCTTAACCAAGCATGCAGTCCTTCTAAGCACAAGAGCCTGTGTGACCACACAGGTCAAAAACCAATGAACACTCTGCCCAGAACATCTGGCCTAACCCTTCCAAATCAACACCTTTGACCAGTTAGATCAACCAAGTCAGTCCACAATGTTTCATCATTTCACGAGCTTCTCACCTGAGTTGCTAAATGGTCGTGACTATTTTGGGGTGTTTTTTATGTTTTTTGTTTTTCTTTTTTAGATGTGCACCATTCTTCAGAGTCTTTATTGAATTTGTTACAAATTGTCTCTGTTTCATGGTTTGGTTTTTTGGCTGCAAGCCATGTGGGATCCCGGTCCTCCAACTAGGAATTGAACCCACACCCCCTACATTGGAAGGTGAAGTCCCAACTACTGAACCACAAGAGAAGTCCCATGACTGTGTTCTTTTTGACCAAATTAGCTGAATCTACTAGGATGGTGGGGTGGCGGGCAGAGGGTACATTGTGTAAGAAAGACAATATCAGGCTGAAAGTTATGCAGACAATTAGAGGGTTATATCTGAAGTCTGTTATCTTATGATCTGAAAGGCATTGCTCTAAAAATAAATAATAACTGCCAATGATGACCATCCTCTAAGATGCTGGGCATCCTCTAACGGCACTTACAGGGAAAGTCAGTTGTAGGCCTCAAGGCAGCCCCATGGGGTGGGCATTGTACAGACCCAATTTACAGATGAGGACCCAGTCCTGGGGAGAGACAGATGGAGTAAATTCTCCAGCTAACACAGTCTGTTAGCAGTGTAGTAGTAGTAATAACAAGTCGCTAAGTGGTGTCCGACTCTTTGTGACCCCAAGGACTGTGGTCCGCCAGGCTCCTCTGTCAATGGCATTCTCCAGGCAAGAATACTGGAGTGGATTGCCATTCCCTTCTCCAGAGGATCTTCCCCACCCAGGGATCAAACCCGGGTCTCCTGCATTGCAGGCAGATTCTTTACCGTCTGAGCTACAGTGAACAGGGGCTAAAATCAGGTCTGAATAGCCAAACCTCTCTTGATCTCCACGTGGTTCCAGCACTGTGATCCCAGGCCCCATCTTCTACAGATACAAGCAAAGATCTGGATTTGGGAAGGCGGTAGGGAGGCTCATGTGGTGGTCCCGCACTTCACTTGCCCTGAAAATGGGCCTCCTGCTTGTAAAAGACCCTGAGCTCCCGAATATACCTGAACTTGCAAGCCCACATCTCAAGACTGAGGGAGGTAAAGCTACTCTGTTTTCAGCCACAGACAAGGATTTTTTTTTTCTCTTCTCTGTATAAACAGCAGGTTGTTTTCCTAGTTCTTAGCTGAATGCCAAGCCTCCATAAAAAAATAAAAGAAAAAGGAAATTCTTGCATAGAACATGAAGGATTCAGCAAAACGAATCTCAAAAACCTAGGTGTTCAGGCTCTGTGGACACAGCCGGCATTTTGGGGACACACTTAAGCCCTGCCTCCACCTGTTTAAAGGCTGGAATTCAGGGCTTTGGCATTTGACGAACCCTCTGTTTTCAGTCCTCCTAGGAACAAAGCTAAAATGACCTGTCTGCAGCACTAGGTGTTCCTTATCTGTTTTCAAGGTTGCCTCCAGGTTCAGAGTAAAGTCTGAAAGCAAGAATTGAACTGACTACAAGACTGAAGTCCAAACCAGGGGGTCTGTGTGTACATAGTCACGTACATATCTGTATGACTTCCTCTGTTCTCCAGTTTACTGTCTCTATATAGATACTAAGGTAAAACATCGAACATCCCTAAATTTTCATACTTCCCATGTTCCCTCCAGGATGCAGACAACTGGACAGAAGGTTTTTTAAAAAAAAAAAAAAAGTATTTATTCTTCTAACTTAGATTTAATTTCGTTACAATCCAGGTGTGTCCCCCAATTCCATATCTCATGCTTGTTTTAAACAATCATTATCAATGCTCTTAATGAGAACCCTGCAACATGTCAAAGTGACTTCCAAGTGATTAAAGATGGCATTGCCAGTATAACATTGCAAAACCTATATTTTCTTATCATTACTTAGGAATTGGTAATCCTTTTAATATATAGCATATATTAATATAAGTGGGCTTCCCAGGTGGTGCTAGTGGTAAAAAACTCATTTGCCAATCCAGGAGATGTAAGAGATGAGGGTTTGATCCCTGGGTAGGGACGATCCCCTGGAGGAGGGCTCGGCAACCCACTCCAATATTCTTGTCTGGAGACTGTTATGGACAGAGGAGCCTGGCAGACTATGGTACATGGGATTGCAAAGAGTCAGAAATGACTGAAGTGACTTATCACAGCACATTAATATAAACATATAATGTAACATTATTTATAATAAATATTTATGATATATATTACATACATGTATTATTATATATAGGCTTCCCTGGTAGCTCAGATGGTAATGAATCTGCCTGCAGATTCATTGGTGGAACCAATACTTAGCACTGTTGCAGCAACTGATAATATCACAACCAAAAGCAGAGCTTGCAAGAAAAACACCTATCTAAGCAGGAGACCCGATTCCATCACTGGGTCTGGAAGATCCCCCGGAGAAGGGAATAGCTACCACTCCAGTATTCTTGCTTGGAGAATTCCATGGACAGAGGAGCCTGGTATGCTGCAGTTCATGGGGTCGCAAAGAGTCACACACAACTGAAGCAATTTAGCATGCCTGCATATGTCATAAACATATATGTAATGTATATTGTACATGTAATGTCTACATACATAAATATATGTACATAAATGGTGTCTGCTGTGGTAGACTGCAGTAGTTGATCATAAATTGCTCCCACCCAGGTATGCAGGCCCCTTTGCAATTGACTTGGCTGTTCTCAAAGAGGCAGAGACTATTTTATCATCTCAAGTACGTGAGTTGGCCTTGTGACTTGCTTTGACCCATAGAAGGCCATGGAAGTGATATTATTCAACTTTCAAGGCTAGACTTTGAGAGACCTTGCAGTTTCCACTCGTGCTCTCTTGGACTGCTGCCCGGGAACTGCTCGGTAAGGAAGCTGATCAGATGTGCTACATGCTGGCTTTAAAAATTATGGTCTCCACATTAGTGTCATCAATGCTGTGTCTTTCTGTCTCTGCTAGAAAAGCTGGGAACAAACATGGGACTCCAACATTTCCACCTATAGTGGAGTGTCCCATTAAAAAATGATGATTCTTTCAAGACTAGAACTTTTTCTCCCAATACTACCTCTTTTTTTTCGAACATAATACTTATTTTGAAACAAGAATACTTCCCAGGGTCTGGGAACTTTATTTTTATCCAAGGAACCCCAAGTCTCCACACTGATAAAAACAGATGGAAGTTAACTAGACCATTTATCATTTTCATATGTATTAAACCTTCAAAAGAAATCTCTTAAGGGACCAATACTTACCAACGTTACAGTAACTGATAACATCACAACCAAAAGCAGAACTTGCAAGAAAAAACCTATCTATGCTAATTTGCTTTCATTTAACTCAATGGAATGAGATTCTTGCAGCCAAAATTTCTTCTGATGCTGAGCCTAGGACAATCTGAATAATTCTCAGAGGTTAGGTTATCATGACAATTCAAAATAAACTATGAGCTACGTTCTTGACAGAACTGATAGATCTTTGATTCTCAGCTGGACTCAGGTATAAATGTTATTTTACATTCTTGAAAGAATTGATTCCATGGAACCATAGGAACCCAGATATTGCTTTCTTTTACTTTTCCCCTCGCTCACACCTCTTCTGCCTCAGGGTAAACATGATTAAGAAGCCTCAGTTGCTTTGATGATGGTGTTACCGAAATTTAAAAGAGAGTGATAGTGTGCTGAGTAGAGAAACCTGAAAGTTTGTATAGGAAGAAATGAGTTGAATTCAAATGGCAAGTGCCACTCTGGGGCTTCTTTCAAAAAAGCACTCTTGGTGGGAAGGTGGCCACATTGATTATTATCCCATGGTTCAAATGACATGATAAGATGCAGGCATATGCTCGGTTTTGAATACTTCAGGAATCTCTGATTATTTTTCAAGTTTCAATGAGAACTAAAAACACATTGTTACCAGCACATTTTCTTTTAATTTTTATATTCACGCATATTATAAGAAAAATGAAATCCATACGCTTATAAAAATTCATTTACACTTTGCACTTCACAATGTGTGACCAAGTCTTTTTATAAATCTTTTAATGTCTTTGTTTACTTTGGAAAGCATCCGGTTTGTGAGAAAAAAATAAGTCCAAAGAAACACAAGTCAGAACCCAACTGCCATAGTCCGTTCAGGTGCACTCTCACACACAACCCATGAGGCTACGTACTTGAGAATCACTCTCGAGAGCAAAAAAGCATTGCTAGGTAGGGAGACCTGGACAGATGGATGGATGGAGGCAAACATCACTAAAATGCTTGATTCTACAGCTACCTTTTAAATGTTATTTTGTCACACAAACTTGGTGTGTGTTTTCTTGAGGCTCTGAGCATTTGTGCATTTCCTCTAATTAAACCTCAGCAGTAGATGAAGACTTCACCTACACTTCCAACTCCAAAGTGGACTCCTGAGTTGGACAGGGCATTTCCTCTCCTAAAAGTCTGATGGGATCTTCCAAAGAAGACCTTCCCTGTAACTCTTCCTGAAGGTACCAAGTTGAAGGCTTTAGTGCTCTTTCTGTCCCAGCCCAAAGGATAGAGTTGAGAATGGGGTGACTTTGTCTCCAAATTCATTTACTCAGCAAAGAGCAGGAAGACACAGCCCAAGTCCACTGTGGCTGCCACGGTCAGTGTGCCGAAGTGGGCAGCTGAGGCAACAGGCTGTATAACCAAATCCCCTTGAGGAGAACAGAGTAGGTTGAGGTCTCTATGCATCAATTTCTAGCTTCCTAACATGAGGAAACATGATCACATAACATTAACATAAGTGGACTTGTCACAAAAATCTTCTTCAGTGCAGTCATGATGGCTCCTGGGCTGCCACTGATCCCACAAGTCTAGCTATAGATTCAGTAAGTATTCCTAAGGTCTTGGTGAATGTCTCAGGGCTGTCCGATTTGGTAAGTAGCTGACAACAGTGGCTCCTTCTGATGTTATGTAAATTTCCGGTCAGTTCAGAGACTTGCCTGAGCAGTCTCAATGGCCTCTCAGCCTTTCACAAACCTGAGAGATAGCAACTATGGTCTGCAGGGCTGTGACATGATTAAACTCACCCTAGAATGTTGATGGGAAGTGCACGGCAAAAAAAGGAGGAAAATGATAACAGCCCTAATAATGAATGCGCATGACCCAGATCAAGTCTCCGTTTTTTACATGTGATCCAACTGAATCCTCACACCTGCCCAGGGAGGGAGCTATCAGTCCCATTAAACAGACAAGGAAACAAAGGTGGTGGAGTTTTGCCAAAACTTGCCCAAAGTGACATTGCTGCTAAATAGTAAAACCAAGATTTGAACCAAGCCAAATCTGCCAGCTTCTAAGCCCCTGAATACCACCCATCTCTTCCTAGATCATCTCCTTCAGGGAGCTGTCCCACAGCTTATAGTCTGAATTTCATATCTATAAAAGCACAAGGTAAAGACAGAGACCCCCACTCCCACCTTGTTTAATCTAAGGAAAAAATTCTCTTTACCCCACCTGTAAGTGACCTTTCAGGATTTTATCATAAAACAAATGCAAAAGTGAGAAAATAGTCAATTTCTACCTCTCTACAAAAGATCAGCCCTTCTTTAAATGTGAATCATGATTTCTAAATAATTAAGAACTTCAAAGAGATGACTAAAATGCTTAAAATTGGGAAGATTCAAACCCAAACTAATCAAAAGCATCAAAACCACACAAACACAGATAAAATTTATTTCCTGAAGACATCAGTTTTGACTAGGTTGCTTTTTGAAACTCTTCTTTGTTCTAGACTTAAAGCATTGAATATATATGTGTATATTAGAGTCAAATTTAGAAGTGAAATTTATCTCTAAGGTGATCTTGAATCTCATCTAATTTATTTGATAATTCCCACATGGATGAGCCAAGAAAATCTGTTTTTCACTCTATGACCAGCCCTTCCTGTTTTTTCCAGAATCAATGCATCTGATTATCAAGTACAACAATAATCACAATGGGAAGAGCACTCTTTTTGTAAACAGGTGTTGTTCACAACTGGACAGGTTACCACTTGAAGAGAATGATGAATTTTTATATATTTAGTGTTATCTTTGTATTCATCTTTATCTTCCTGGAACAATACGTGCTCCCCCTCGTGGCCAGAATGATACCTTCACTTCTTAGATCGAGCTAAACGTATTAAAACTCTGCCAAAGAAGCTTTTGCTTGTTTTTTTGTTTTATGTTTCACAAGCTTCAAGTTCCAACTCAATTATTTTAAAAAATCAATTTCCTTTAATTCATTCAAATATCTTTCTTATTTTTTCATCCAAGAGTTTTGTTGTGAAATTAAAACCATCTAGTTAAAGAATTTTGTTTTGTTATTTGTTGTTTGGGGTAAAATTAAATCTTATAAAACTAAAACCACATCCACCAGTGACTGGGAGAACTTCCCCGAAGGGAAAATTGTATGGCTAATATAAGACACTGGAGATAATCCATCCAGTCAATATATCTCACTAGAGAAAAAGGAAATAGAATGTTACAGGATGGAAATGTAATTTAATAGCTGAGTGAGCACTTGATCAGCTTATTTCATCCTCAAGAAGAAAAAGAGTGAAGGGAACCCAGGTGGTTAAATTGTAAGGCAGTTGAAATTCCATCACCCATGAAAACTGTAATTGGGATTCCACTTTTGGACTTGGCCAGCCCAGAAACAGATGTGTGTTCCAACGAGGATCACAGAGTGCTCTCCTAGAGAAGAGCTCTTTAGAGTGAAACAGGGGTTTCAACTGGTTTCAACTCCAAAGAAGAGACTAGACTAAATTGAGTATAATTGTTCCAAGTGTTTATAATTCCCAAGTTGGATTGTTACTAAATGTGTGGTTTTCCTTTTATTGCCTTGGAAAAAGAAGACAGTGTGATTCCTCCTTGCTCTGTCCTTTAAAAAAAAATCCAAAAACAGAAGAACTTTTTTAAGTTGAGATCCAACAGTTTGGCTAGAAATATCTCAGCCACAGTGAATGAAGCTATAGTTCAAACAGCAAGGTCAAGGTGAAGACCAATACCATTTTGTGCATAATCCCTGCCCATTAAAAGAGGAGAATCAAATGTTTCTCATTACACAGCTTGCCTGGATGCACAGTCCTTTCAGCTGAGTTCCTCGGGCATTTTCTGGCAAGATTCTAAGTTCATATTATCCAAGCCTCACATGGAGCAGGTAGAGTTTCTTTTGAAAAAAAACCTCAACCAATGTAATTCTAGCTAGAAAAACTGATGCCAGAAAATCTATAGTGGGCTTTAACCCAGACCACCACTCCATTAAATAAATCTCACCCTCTTTAACAGGAGTCAAGAAACAAGCAAACAGGGAAACACAGTTGTCAGTAAGTGGGGTCCACCCAGCAGGAGATTAATGCCACATAGATTTCAAATTACTTGGGGAGAAGTAAAAAGAATGCTCAGGCCAGTGTTGGATGTTTACATTTTATTGCTATCCAGTATTTCTTCAAACAAGGGTCTTCCCCACCCCTTTGCCTCCATCTCTCTCTTCTGACCTACAGAGACACTCTCCTTTAGAAGGAAAGGAAAAGTGCATTCTTCAATCCCTGGCAAGTTTGAGCATCCTTCGGTGACCCGCAGGACAAACCAGAATGTGTTTAGGAAGGACAAAGCTCTGTGTCTCCTGCCCTTCTGTTGGCTTTTCTTCCTCCTTGCCCCAAAGCAGCCACCTTTCCCAAGGGAAGTTCCTACCATCCATTCTAAGCCCATCCTCCAATCAAGAATGCCACAAAATTCCATCTTTATTCATTTAAAGCACGGAGCTAGCCCTTTTTACAAATACTCTGTTTCTAATAAAACCCTGTTGATATGCATCCTTTCACAAGAATCAAGTGGATATGCTGGAGCTGGTGGTGTGCAGAGATCAGACCTGCAGACCCCACCCGCGTGCACCCAGCACAGCACTAGATGAACCCAGAAAGTACACACACAGAAACAGGGTTCTGTGGTCTGCATTTTTTTTCCTGGAAGGAATCATTTAGAAACAAAACAAAACTGTAGCAACGTTCACCTTTAAAGACAGATGAGGACTGGAAGAAGCTTTCCCTTTTCATTTCGATGTTTCTGTGCTGCTAGACTTTTCTAACAATGTATATAACTTTCATTCTTTCGACAAATCAAAGGGTGACTTGAGTGACTGCATATCTTTTTTGTTTATTTTATTTTGGGGTACGTCTCTTCATTTAAAAATTTTTATTCTTAAATTAAAAAATAATAAAAGGCAGGTGCTAGTGCAAATTGCCTCTGAGGAGTGATTCCTTCTCAAATTATTCGATCTGACACAGTACTCTGTAATCTTACCATGAGTCCCCAGTACCTCCACAGAGCTGTGTGGACAGAGAACAAAAAAAAAAAAAAAAAATCCAATCCTTAATGGGCTCTTTTCAAAACATTTCAATTCTGGATCCTTCCATCATTCATAAAAACGACTCTCCTGCCCTTTGTTAACAACAAAAAAAATAATCATCTCCAAACAGGTGAAGCAACACCAGGGCCGGGCTTCCAGTGATGTCACGACCTGGGAGGGTACATTTCACACTCAGGACAACGAGGCTTGGCGAGGGTACAGGCCCCCCTCCCCACCTGGTGGAGTAGAGGCTTCACCTAAGCCCGCTGGGACTTCCCAGGACCCACAGCCTCCAGGAAGGAGACAGGATGGATGTTACAGAGCATGCTGGCCCTGTGCCTGAATGCTGCGCCGCCCCCCTCCCCCCCCCCCCATGAATGTGCCCTCAGAGTCGGGGACCCTGGAAGACCCCCCTCCAGCCACACCACAGGAGGAACCACAGGGGACAGACTTGGAAAGTGCCACCCTTTGCACAGGGCATCCTCCAGCTGGGCTGCATTTTCCAGCTCTTCTCATCCATGATCCCAGGCAACCCAAACACAGAGTGAGAAGTGGCAGAGGGGAAAGGATGACAGCAATGAGAGATGGATTCTTCTCATTTCTTCGAAAAAGCTGAGGTGCCTTCTTCCTTGCCCGAGGTAGCCAGTCCTCCAAGCAACACGGAGGGGTGTGTGAGATGCTTGGATGACTGAGCACATAAGCTCATCTAAATGCTTTATTCCTGTTACCATTATGAGCAGCCTCTCTGCAGAAAATGCTGGCACAGAAGGCTGAGGACCCCAGACTCCAAGTTTGAGCCCCAATCTTGGTTTTCTGATGAGATGATGTCACCCAGTTTCCTTGTCCAGACCCTGTGATCCATAGCTTGCTGCATGTGGTCCAGAGACATAAACTAGGTCCCTAATCCTTAATACTCCTGTCTATAAAATGGAACTTTTTTTAATAGGCAAGAGACTTTGAAGAACTGGAATAAAAGCTTCTATATGAAAACAGGCAGATATTCTTTTCATTAATTTTGATGAATACCTCCAGCAGGTACTATTGAAGTAAGATGCATTGAAAATAATTTCCCCACCAGTTCCCTCCAAACAGACAGCTTCTCTTACAAGTAAAACCTTCAATTCAAAAATCTCTGCTGTCAGTCTTAGAGAACCAAACACAGGGAGGAAAAATAAAATAAGTAGCAGAGACTTCTCTGCACTGAGAAATCCCTGGATTATTTAATAGTCTCTTATAATTTTCTTTAGCTTTAGAACATTTTTTAAAGTGTTCTGAAAAAATTCTTACTGCCTTCTGCCCAATTTTTCCCTCTAAGAATTAACTTCATTTTAGAATGGTTCCTGCATTCTGCCTTGCTACTTTGAGTTTTCAGGGACCATCCCTGAAAATGGTCATCTCCTTTTCGTTTCACTTCTACCCCAGTCTGGGTGGCAAGTGCTAAGGAGTAAACCAATAAAAACAATTTCCTCTTAATAGTGTTGATGCTGGAAACCCAGGGGCTAAGTCGGTGAGACATACCTACACAATACTCCAGGCTGGACACAGACTGGCTTGCCCTTACAAAGCAGACTTTTAGATGCCTTCCTTTATTCAAAGGTAGCCATGGTTAACAGGTGATGTCAGACTCTCACCAGTGACATTTTTCTGACCACAAAGATTGCAGTTTTATGTCCAGGGTCCTGCCTCCAGAGTGTCTGAAGTTGGAAGCAGTGAACAGAGCTTGTGTTCTGCTCCAGAGGACACTTTCTGGGTTTTTTCAGCCCATCCCTTTGCAAACCAGAAGTCAGATTGCACCTTTGTACCCAGAAGCAGTTTGTGGTTTAAATTAACAAATGGGCTGACTCCTGAATACAAAAAAAAAAAAAAAACAGTGCAGGCATGTCTACCATACGCTGGACTCCCTCCTGTTGGGTGTGGAGGAGTGGGAGCGGACACTTCCGGGGTAGGAATGGTTTTCTAACCACAGAAAACACCAGTGGCCGCAGGTGCCCCCCTGCCCTCAAACCTTATTTGGGGTGACATCACCTCAGAGCAAGCAAGGAGAAACCCAGTCCTTAGGCACTGAGAAGAAATCCAGACAAGAATACTTCCAGATAATGTCCTTGGGGGAGGGAGGAGAAGGGACAGTTCACCAAAGGTTTGTTTGGGTTCATTGTGATAAAATGTGAAATAAATGCTGCAGCTTCTCCAATTCCCAGGTTCGAGCCCCCGCCTCGAGTAGGCATGGGGGCCCCTGAGAGGTGGGGGCTAAAGACCAGAGGACCTGTCCTGCTCACTTGTCGAGCGGGGGGTTCGGGGAGGGGTGGAAGGGGGGTTCTTAGCAAGGTGGTAGGGCTGGAGGAAGCAGGGCCAATGAAGAGAGGCGGAGTAGTGACTAAAGGCCCAGGAGAGGAGGTAGCGGATGGGGCCGGATGGGGACCACGTAGACGGACGGGGAAGACGCAGCGGGGAAAGGAGGCTAGAGAGAGAAGAACGTAAAGAGGCCGAAGGTGAGGGAAGAAAGGAGGGTCGATAGGAAGGAGATAGAAAAGGGAGGGAGAAAAGAGGCGTGGGAGAGCCAGCACGAGGGGTAGGGAGGCAGGGGCGGTGCCGATCGGCCCGGGACGAAGTCGGAAAAGACGCTGGAGGCCGCCAGGCGGGGGAGGCCGCGTCGGACCAAAGGTCGAGACGAGGATGTAACAGTCCGAAGCCAAAGTTCAGAGAAGCCGAAAACCCCGGAGGATGGAGGACGCGCGGCCTCCGGGCGCGGGGCAGGGCGATGCCAGGCTGATGGGCACCTCGGCTGCGGCGAATCCTCGGGTGCGCGCTCCGCCGCTGCCTCCGGGCTCGGGCTCGGGCTCGGGCTCGGCTCGCGGAGGCGCGGCCCTAGGAGGTCGAGGCCGGGATGGGTAGTCCGTGTAAGCTCCCAAGGCCGTCTGGTGCCTTGCCGCCGGGGCTGGGCGGCTTCCGGTCGGCCACTGCGGGAGGAAGCACAGGGCGTGGGGTCACTATCGGGCGCTGCGCGGAGCAGCAGACCCGCGGACCGCGATGCTCAGTTACGCGATGGGCAGCGCGGGGTCCCGGGAGGAAGGAGCGGCGCGCGCTCCACAGCCGGGCACTGCAAGGAGGCAACGAGACTGGGCACCCCCTGTGCCCTCGACGCCCACCGGCGGGAGCCCCTCGCCCGCCCAGCCCGGGCCGCGGTTCTCGGCTCCGGGCACTCCGGCAGATGCTCCATAACTCAGACCCTCCCCCACCCCTCTGCGAAATGGCCTGGTCCCCGCGCTGCTCAGCAAAGTGGGCCGGGGCGCACGGAAGCGCTGCAGAGCGAGGCGGCCCGGGGCGGGGCGGCTCTCGAATTCCGGACGTCGCGGGTAAGGAGCGGGGAGTTCAGACGCTCGCACGCCGCCTCCCGGCACCCCGACCCCGACCCCCACCCCCACCCCACCCCAGACCCCAGCCGGCCAGGTCCCTATCCTCCAAACGGTGCAGAGCTCGCGGTGGGCCGGGGCAATCGAGTCGGGGCGGGTCACCAAAACGCCCCTCGAGGAAGTCCCGGGCGGCCTGGACCGACGTGGGCGGTGGTTGCGCCTGAGGCGGGCTGCAGACCTCGTTCTGCCCTCGCGGCCCGGGCACCCAGCTGCGCTCGCCACGGTAGGCACACCGCGTCCTGGGGCGTGGGACCTTCGGAGTCAGTGACTGTGGTCTTGCCGGATCAGGCGGCATTTTGCTCGTTGCACTGTTGCTTAGGGTTTTGAGAAGGGGCCCAAGTTTTGCTACTGGAAGCCAGAAGAGTGACGCCACTATTGTGCAACCACTGTTTTTTCCCTTTCCCGACGTTCGGCCGCTCGGCTTCTCCTGCACAAGGAGGCACAGGATTGTTTACACCTAAAGACGCCTATTCTCAACTTTATTTTCCACTCCCCCACACCCATGTCTTCCTTTAAAGGGGGGATCTGGGGGCGGCTCAGTTTGGGGCGAAGGGGAGCTCCCCATTATTTACGCCCGCAGCAGCCCTCGCCCGGCGGCAGGCGCACCGTGACTTGAGCGCTCGGAGCCGGGCCCATACTTCTGCGACAGGGGCGCGCGCGCGCGCACTACTTCGCGCAGAGGTGGCGAAAGGACCTGAAGACCTTTCCAGGACAGAGCCCTTGCTCGCCCCTGCCTCTCAGCTCTCTTTCCTAAACACAGTTGCGGCCGCTCAGCCGACTGAGTTTTCACATTTTTTCATTCCACCCAATACACACACTTGGAGGTGAGGGCCTGTTTAGAAAACATCTCCGGAGTAGGTTTCTCAGCCAAGGGCCGGTTGCCTGAGAGACAAGCGAAAAAAAATGAACTCGTGAAAAACAAACACCCGGGAGGCCAGAGACAGACTGCACTCCACTCTACGGGGGTCGATCCTCCTGCCGTGTTTTTAGCTCTTCCTCAAACAGTCCCTCCCCACAAGACCTCTCCTCCCTTCCGTCCCCACCTCCTGGACCCCGGGCGCTACGAGCGGGTACAGCGTGCTGGCTTCGCTCGGGCCGGCGTCAGGCGCGCTGCAAGCTTATTTAATCATAATGGGCAGGATGGGGACAAGCTTTTTAAAATAATATTGGGACTTCGATTCTAGGGCTACCGGGACCCTGGGGGCGGGGCGGGGAGGAGGAGATGTCAAGGGGATTCTGGAAAAGGGTCTCCCAGGTCTCATGCATCAAAGGAGACGCAGGTTGGCGGCGGTGGCAGGCTCTCAGGCTGACGCCTGCGCCCTAATATTCCTGGCAAAGTTCGCTTTAAGGATCCTTCAAGAACTAATCCGGAGCAGAGATGACTGGAACAAGCCTCGAATTGTCTCTAACAAATACAAAAGACACATTTTCTTTGAGCCAATGCAATATCTTATAAACGCTATTTCCAAATCTTTAGTCTCTCCAAAAAGTGGCTGGGAAGGACCTCAGAGCCGGGAAACTTTGAGTTTCTGCAAACCCGGTAAATACCATTTGTCTGGTGGGGTCTGTCACCTGTCTGGAAGGGGAAGGGGACGGTCTTGTCTGGATAACGGTGTAGATTCCTACACAGAATGTCGTCGCCCATCCACATGTAGATGAAGTGGAACTTTGCTATGCTCACAGCCCTCAAAAATTAACGTTCCCTTTCATCAATGGGAAATGTTAACCACACGTTCTTAACTAAACAATAAGGAACCTAGACCCCCAACCCTTTACCAAGATAAAGTTGATCAATTGCAATCCATAATTTGACATCTGAGTAATCTTATCTTAGCATAATAGTTAATGGTCACCTGCACCTGATTTGAAGGACATACTGAAATATATGTATGTAAAATATAATATATATTATTACATGTATATTGTTCATGTGTGGACTAGATGATCAAACGTATTTGTTTTTTTACTGAGCATTCATGACACTAAATGACTTTCAGCTAAAAAAAACTGCTTTCTTACAGAAGAAGTTCAATAAATGTTATTCCTGCTGTTCTTCTGAACTGAACAATGAATGGTAGTAAACTGTTTTCTGGGATAGATTTCTTTGAAGATAATTTTGTAAGCAATGATTTGAAAATTAAAGGCAGTGATTTGCATTACTTTGTAATTTTTCAAAGACCACTTGGAAGATGGGGGACAATTTTTCAAGTCCGTTTTTTTCTGCCAATGAGAAGAGTAAAACTCCATAAGCCAAGTCGGTATGTAATTCTCATTATATGTTCCTGTTCAAACACAAACACTTGTATGCCAGCTGAAGAAATCATTCTTAATGATGGACCTGATTTATTCAATGACCCTTTACTTGGATCTCTAAAGAAGTGTCAGGATCAGGAAATTGTTATTAATTTAATAATGAATGTAGCTGATTATTGCTGCAGATTTGGGAAATGGCTGGGATGCTCCATGATAAGAGGTAAAAATAATGGTTACAGGGACAGGAATGCCAGGGTCAGTCAATGGCTCTGTTTTTTTTGTTTGTTTGTTTTTGTTTTTCTGGCTGCTCCATGTGGGATCTTTCATGTTTCAATTCTCCAACCAGGTACTGAACCCATGCCTCCTGCAGTGGAATGGAAGCCTGGCGTCTTAACCACTCGACTGCCAGGAAAGTCCCAGCTCTGTATTTCTGAAAGGAAGGTATCTTCTAAAAAAAATCAACCATCAATGAGTTCCCCTTTCCACTTCAAATTAACTGGATTTATCAGCTTCCCCTCTGAATTATTACCTACATTTAATAACTTGTTTCTAATGTAGTGCTTGACATGTGCTGCGACAGAATGGCTCTGTTAGAAAAGGACCTCATCGTTCTGAAGTTAGTGAATCCTTTTCCTAAGTCTTCCTGCTCCTTGGGGTCACCCCAGGGGAGATCATTTAAATTTTTGGCTACACTTTTCTAAATCAAATGAACTTACTTAAATGTTTAGTCTCATTAATGTAATTTAATAAGTTCCATTTTGATTTCTAATTCAGCAGAGAACCTCAGGTGTCAAGAAAATAGTGGACTGGAGTCCAAGGACAAGGCTCTGAGCAAAACATTCCCCTGAGACCCTTTATCTGTCCTTAAAGGGAAAGCTTGGAGGAGCTCTGAGTCTGGACTTTTAAAATTCCCTTTACTTGAATTTTCCTGTAAATGAACAGGTGGAATTTACATTATTTAAATTAAATTTGAAGCTTAATGGAGTTCTAATTCTCAATATCTGTAAATTGATATCCCAGAATTTTTGTGCTCCAAGAAAGGTGAAAATATTTTTTTAAAATTTTGTTCCTCTGCCTGACTGTTAACAGTGACATCTAGTCCCTGCCCCTTCTCTTTCATGGATGGTGCTATTATGTCTCAATGAAACTATGAAACTGCTTGGAAATAAAACTTTTTGCCTGGGTGTCACCAGAGAGGAAGACATGCCTGTCCTCTACCTATGGATGCCACCTGTCCCCACTTCTGCCTGGGTGAGTATGAGGCAGGTCAGCTACTAAAGGTCCCTTCAGTCATCTGGAACATCCCTGTGGCCCATGCCGCCCCAGGTGTGTCTTCAGCCTCCTTTACAGGGAGGCTGGCACCCCCCTCCCCTCCCCAGGATGACTCCTTCCTTTCTCTAGAGGAGCTGAAGTTGCAAATTCCTGGTGCCCAGAAATTTGGAAGCGGCAGGTTCAAAATTGGCAAATCCCGTCATTCTTTTCACGGTGAGGAAAATGCAGACTCAAGAGCAGGTGAGTTTTTCCCAAGTTGTAGGAAAAACTAGAACCCAAAGATCAGTTTAAGAAGAGGCCCCTCACACTGTTGACTGTCAAATACCTCAAATCTGTTAGTTGGCTTATCAGAGAGCAGATTTATAGAGGAGGGGGAGGGCGAGATGGCAGCGGCAAGAGGTGGAAACCCCCAACCACATTTCCTGCAGAAAGATGGATCCCCAAAACCACCACACACAGTTCAGAGTCTAGCTTGTCTAGCCTTAGAGACACAATTGAAATGCTGTCTCCTTTCCCAAAGGATGTGTTTAAGGAGAGACCAAGGCCTGCTTGGGGGAAAAAATTAAAAAAAAAAAAAAAACTCGGACCTGGAGGAAAAGACGGGCAGGACATGGAAGAGGCCCAAGGCAGGTCCAACCCACCTGCAGGGCTCCGATGCCACCGGCAGGTCCTCCGCAGAAAGCACAGCCCTGCAGGTCACAGGAAGGTGCCCCTCGAGGGTGCCTTCTAGACCTTTCTAGGGACAGAAATGAGACCCAGAGAGGGGGGGCCTTTTTTTCTCCATACAAGTTGGGGAGACAGTCCTAGCGCCTCTCCCAACCTCCTCCTGCCTTTCTAGGGACACAGTTTACACCTGCTAAAACTAATCTACTCTGAGAAATTAACAGACTGAAAGCATAAACCGGGCGAAGAATCTAGGCCGGTATCCACTCCAACCTCTCGCTGTCGGTCTCGCTGTCTGTCTCCCCCCTTTTCTCCCAGGGACCCTTGCTAACGCTCCGACATTCATTTGAAAGCCCTCCTGCCCGCCGCCCGCCCGGCCGCACCCCTCACCTTCTCTGCTGGGATGCTTGAAGGTCACGGCTGCCGCGAGCTCCCCGCCGTGCACGGTGACGCTGGCGCCCGGGGGCGCCAGCGGGGGACCCTGCGCCGGCGGCCACGGCGGGCCGGGGGCGAGGTAGCCGCCGGCCGGCGAGCTGTACACGCCGTGCTGGTTGGAGGCCGGGTAGGCGCAAGCCGGGAGGAAGCCGCCCACCGCGGAGAGGCCGGAGGCCGACTGCGAGGAGAGAGCGCGACAGCCTGTCACCAGCCGGCGACCCCTCCGGCTTCCCCAGAACAGGCAGTTACGGGGGGTTGTGGGGGGGTCCTCATTCCCCCTGCTGTCCCAGCCATGATTCCCACGCGAAGCCTGGCCTCTAACTGTCCTGGCAAGAACTCCGGCAAAGTGATGCCCACTCCAGCTCTTTAAAAGTGCTCATAAAAGGTGAAGGGGTCAAGGTAGTCACCATCCGGAATTTAGAGAAAGGGAGTCAGTCCTCGATCTTTTGTGTTAACTCGTCTCAGCTTTTTTAGCAAAAAAATGTCTTGGCCAAAATGCAAGTCAATCCCCTTGAAAGCCAGCGCGCCTAGGAAAGAGAGAAATATGCCCGCAGATGCCGGGCCAGGCAGCCAGACCCTGACCGTCTCCCCAGCTCGCTTCCCCCAACCCCGGGATGAGGGGCTCACTTCTCTTTCTCTCCAACCCGCCCCCAACTCTTCCGCTCCCCTGATGCAGGATGACTCCTTCCCCGCGCTCGGTTACCTGCGTGTATTTAATGTCCGTGTCTAAAGCAGGTTTCTCGAGCCCGTTCACAGAGGGGCTGGCGGGGAAGGCCGCGCGGTTCACTCCCGCCCAGTCTTCCATCTTCGGGGAGTAGGCGGCGCCTTCGCTCCCCGCCAGGGCCCCTGCGGGGACACAGGACAGATTAGAAGGGCATGTGGGCAGCCCTCCGCCCGGACGGGAGCACCCGGGCCTTCAAGTGCCCACCTGGGATCCAAGGGTGAGTCCAGGGCTCCTCTGAACCCCCAAGGGGCAGATGCTCTGAGGCCTCAGCTTTCGCTTTTGCTCCCAGTGGCGCAGAAGGAGGGCGGATGGGCCTGCTCCTCCCTCCCCACCAGCCCTCAACCCGCTTCCGGCGAAACAAGGGCTCTCCGGCAGGGAGACAGCTGGTAGCCAGAGCTGGCGACCTTGGCCCAGGCCGCCTTTCCGCTGTCCAGAGTTGGCACCCCAAAAGGTCCAAGTTCAAATCCACAGAAGGCTCAAGAAAATTACACGGGGTTTCTCAACGTCTCAAAAAGCGTCTGGAAGGCTAGAAGCTGTTTCTGTGCAGAACTCCCTGAAGAGTTGTCCCGAAATAAATGTGTGTGTCACGAGTGTGTCACACACTCCCAGGTGTCCCGAAATGTCAACTCAGCCACCCAAGAGCGTCGGGGCACAGGTCTGCTCCTGGAGCAGGTGTGTGCGAACAAAATCAAGAGAAAGCTCCAGAACTGAACTCAGGCCTGGCCAGGTCACCTCCCTGCCAGTTGCCGGTGGGCTGCTCCATGAAAAGCTTTGGCCTGAGCCTGAGGCCCAGGCTGGGTTTGAGCCACAAGGAGAAACAAAGCCTGTACACGGGCCTGGAGACGTGGCCCAAGGCCGCTGGAGCTAAGCCTTCGGTTTCATCCAGGACGCCCCTCCTGTCTCTCAGGCTACAGTGATTTTGCCTCTTACCCTCCTGCTGTCTGCTCACCTAGGGACACACCATTCTGCCAGGGGCATGGGACAGTGCACGGAGACTCAGGGTTCAGTTCTGCCGCCCCCCTCCCCAATTCTCCCCAGCCCCGCATCAAAACTGCCCCTAACCCATCTCCTCTCCCAGTCTCCTTCCTCCACACCCAGACAGATTGCTGAGAGTCTCATTGCAGGCCGTGGGCAAATCTGCGGGTACTTCCACCCTCAGGATGGCCACAACCTGTAGGCGCCTGTGACCCAAGATCTCAGTCTCAGGACCTGTGGGGCCTACTGTAGACTCAAGCCACTGGGCCAGGCGGCCCTTTCACCCTTTACTCAAACAGTCTTTGGGCCTGGGAGGGACAGAGCCCTTTGGGGAATGGTGAGGGACCCTGGAAGAAACTGAAGAAAAGGTCACAAAATTGACTTTGTGGTTTGTTTGGCTTAGATCTGGCGATAGGGGTTTGCATACTTTTTGCAAGAATGAAAAAGCGCAATTTCAGGCCTCCGAATTTGTGGTCGGCGATTGCTCTTCCATTTGGGAAAATATTTTCCATACTTGTCATAAAAAGTTCAAGATGTCCGAGGACTCCCACAGAAGGCCCCAGGACCCTCAGCCTCCCTGGCCAGCCCGGAGCCCTCCCCTGAGCCAAAACCGTTTGGAGGAGGCCCGGCGAGAGTGACCCCCTCACCCGCACTCCTGACCCCCGCTCCATTCCGCCCCTTCCAGGAAGGCTACCGAAGGCCGCCGCCACTGACCTGTTTGCTCCATAAACGTCCGGATGCCCAGGATGTTGCTGACCGAGTGAGCCGAGGGCCATGAACGGGGGATGCTGACGTGGCCGGCTGTGCCTGGGACCCCGTGGTGGCTGCCCATCTTGGCGCCCGTGGGCGACACGGGGCTGGGGTAGGGGTACTGGTAGATGTGGTTGTAGGGGAGCGCCGGCTGCGGCGGCGGCTGCTTGCTCGCCTCGTAGGGCCCGGGCTGCGCCAGGCTGCCAATCTTATTGCGCAGAATACGGCTGATGGAGCTCACCGAGGGCACGTTGTACTTGTCGCAGACGCCGTCGGCCAGCAGCCGGTCACGGATCTCCCAGGCGAAGATGCCGGGGTCGCCCTGCTTGTAGTCCCGGATATGCTTGACCACGTTGGGAGTGGTGACGCGGGGTTTGCTGCCCCCGATGGCACCGGGCAGGATGGAGCCCGTCTCGTTGTAGCGCGCCAGGATCTTGCTCACGCAGCCGTGAGACACGCGAAGCTGCCGGCTGATGTCACAGGGTCGGATGCCCAGCTGTGCCAGCTCCACGATGCGCAGGCGGATGGCGTTGGGCAGGGGCCGTCCGTTGACGAACACGCCGCCCAGCTGGTTCACCTCGCCGTAGGTCTGCTCTGCGGACGCGCCCGGCCAGAGTGAGGGGAGGGGAGAGAACACCGGCGGATGAGCCGAGGGTGGCCGCGCGGGGACAGGGGCCGCACCCGGGGCGTCTCCGACGGTGACCGGCAGCTCCTCAGAATCCCAGCGAGCGGACCGCGTCGGGTCCCGGGAGTCGGCATGCTCGCAGGGACGGCGGAGGGGGGCGCCGCGCGATCCAGCCCTCCGCGCCCTTTCGCGATCTCTGGCGCGTCTACTTGGAACATGCCCTCCCGATACTAGCCGAGCGCCCCCTCCACTCCCGGGACTGGGGGCGTGCGGAGAACGCGGCCGGTCCGGGATCCGGGACCAGGTCTCCCCGGGAAACCGCGGGCGCGAGGGAAGGGAGGCGCCGGGACACCGCCCCCCCCGCGCCCCCGCCTCGTCCGCCCGCCCCTTACCCATGGCGCGCGGGCCGGCCGGCTGCCTGGCGCCGAGGCGGCCGGGGCTGGGCCCGGCGCGGTCCGGGAGTGCTGGGGCGCCGCCGCCGCGGGAGAGGCATAGAGGGAGGGCGCGCGCGAGCCGAGAGCCGCGGCGGCCGGGCCGCGGACTGGAAGAGCGCCGTGAGCCGCAGCCGAGCGCGCCGCCGCCCGCCCCCGGGCCCGCTGCCGCCGCCGCCGCCCGCTCCCAGGACACTCTCCACGCCCGCGACCCCAGGCCTAGGGTGAACTTCATCCGATTAGGAGAAATTCGTCTGACCGGGAGGCTGCGGAGTGCGGGGATCAATTTGACGTGTCCTCCACGTCAATCTCGGCAGTCACGCCGGAGACTCGCGAGTTGGCAGCTCATTGGTTCCCGTCACTGCGCCCCGGCGCCCCCTTCCCCGCCCTGAAACTCTACCCCTCCTCCCGTCCTCCCCCCTCGGCCCTCCCTTGGAACCCATCCCCCTACACACACACACACACACACACACAGTCCTAACGCCCCCCCCCCCCCCCCCCCCCGCCAGGCCTGGGTCCTTCCACTTGTTCCAGTTCCCTGGAAGCCCCTTACCACTAGAGTGTTGAGAATGATGGGATGGGCTAGTCATTTCAAATTGATGAGTATGTATTAGCAGTATTAGTCTAGTCATTTCAAATTGATGAGTTTAGTAGTAGTGGTACTAGTCTTGGTTTTAGTTGTTAGTAACCTCTGTCGCCATTACTACTAAGATAGCTGGGGATTAAAGTTGATCGTGGCAGGGTGCTCAGTGTGGGCACCCCTCGTTTCCCTGTCCCTGGGCAGCCGCCAGTGCCCTAGCTCCGGTGGCGCGGGCACCCCGGTGAAAGCAGCAGGCTAGTACAGGGCGCCTGGTCAGCGGACCTGAGGAATTTGGGATGGAGTGACTCCAGAGTGTCCCATTTCTGGCCAACACCTCAATCTCGGTCTCAGAAAATCTTTACCTTTGACAGTTACCCACTCCTTGGGGTAGTGTGATTTCAGTGACGTGAGAGACACGCATTCTAGATTATGGATCCCTGCAGACTGGCCCACCCACTTGAATTCAGGACACAGGTCAGAAAGGGATTCTGACCTATGGCCCCCAGAACAGGGACCTGGTGCTGTGGGAACCCCAGGGGCAGTCTGGTGGTCCACTAGGGGACACAGGCTATAGCTCCCGTTCTAGGCCTCTTCCTTTCTTCCCAGCCAGAATCTAGCATCTTTCCACAGCCTGGCCTCACCGTTCACTCAGCATCCGCAGCTTCCAGGGGTCATTGTTAAACCACTGAGTGGTCCTTTCCCTGTCAGGTAAGTGGGGTTTGTGTAACCCTGAACTCTCTGTCCTTAGCATTAACCGTCACCTCCTTTCTGTCTTTCTCTCTCCTGCGTCAACCTGAATTGTAGATTTTCCACCCTGTGTCGCTAACTGTGGCAGTCCCAAAGGGAGCCTCGAGGTGGGGATCAGTAGAGAGGAGGTGGCGGAGAAGACCAGTCCTGGGAGTTCTGAGCTTGGGGCCCTGCAAGTTCAAGGGCACTGAGCTGAGGGGGGAGGGGAGGGCCTTGGAGGGAGCCTAGGAAAAGCGCCGGTTCCCAGGGATTCCCATGGACTACCAGGTCTCCAGAGGAGGAGAAAAGAGTCCCCCACCCCCTTGGCCCCAAGAGTCCAGCGCTTGGGAGCTGGTGGAAAGCTGCACACAGCTGCAGTGATGCTACTGGAGGTGCAGACAGATCCGATCAGCGCAGCCAGGGGAGCAGCGAAGACTGAGTCCCTGGGAAACCAGAAAGCCTGATGACTCCTAATCCAACTGTCCGAAAGTGTCAGTTAGGAGGAGCTGGATTAATCCTGGCTCTGGGGAAGGAGTGCCCAGGCCCCAGCAGGTGATTTCAAGAACCGTCTTTAGAAAAAGAAAAGCCAGGTTCAGAAGAGATGAGGACTCTCCCTTCCAGGAGCACAGAAATCGTGGTGCAGCCTTGGGCTCCGGGTACTTTAGGGAGGACACCGACCCGGGTAGAGGAGCGTCAGAATACACTGGTGAGAGGTGGGGTGGGACTATTTTAGAAGATTAGGCCCCTCCACGACCGTACAGGGTCTGGTTCGGAGGAGAAAATGTGATTTGGATGAAGGTGGGCTAACCGAAGCCAGGAGCTCTGAAAAGACATCGAGCAAAGACGACTGAGCACGCAAGGGACCTGGGGCCCTCCGAAGCCACCAGCAGTGGGACAGCCCCGCTCAGATCACTCCAAGTGGTTTTGGAACCTGTTAGCCCCTGATCTAGACTTTTGTTGCCTGAATTTCAAGTCGCGCGCTGCGCAAGACCGAAATCGTTTTATCCCTAAACCCAGGAAACGCAGCACCCATCACCCGGTGCGCCCTCAAGACAAAGTGAAGCAGCTAAAGCCATTTCTAACCCCCCTCCCCCGGCCCAGCCTCCCGCGGCAGGCGCGCTCAGAGAACAAATAAAGCTGGGTACCCGAGTAAGAGCCGGTTCTCCCCAATCGTCCCATCAGGGGAGCATCAACCCCCACTCCTGTGCCAGTAGACTGCGAACCCGGGAGGGCATCTTGCCCCCACTCCCCTTGGAGAAGACCTTTGGAGCTGGAGGAGACGCCAGGAGGGTTGAGCCCGGGGCTCCATGGGGTGTCGGAGCCACCCACCCGGGCCCTCACTTCACATTCCACATCCCTGGCACCCCCACCCCTCCAGCTGCCCGCCGCCTGCTGGGGACCACACTGCGTTCCCCGCGGCCCGCTCCCGGCCCGCCGCCGAAAAGCTTACAGTTTGTCGCCCCCTGACGGCAGACAGCATGGCTCCACCGGCTCCCGCCGCGGCAGCCGGGACCGGGGCGAGGGGGCCCCAAGGTGGGCTCACGGAAGGAAAGGAAAAGACTCTTCCCACCTCTCGGGATGCAGCCTGGTCTCCTCGGTGGCAGGGGGCGGCGATGTGGTCGGCGCTGAGAGCGCAGAGGTAGAAAATAACAAAGCTTGCGCGGGTTCCCACATCCCCGCTGGGCTGGGCTTGGCTCTGTTGTTTCGAGAGCCCGGGATGCCGAGTGGGAACAAAGTCAGGAGCGGCTAAGCTCCGGGGCCGCGGGGCTGCCGCCGAGCACCGAGCGCCCGCTGGGACCAGGGAGCCTGGAGCCGACGCGCCCCTCGGGGCCCGGACGCCCTCCTAGCGGAGGACGGCTTCGAGGATCGCCGAGTGGCCTTGGGGACTGACGCGGGTTTCTTGGGCCAGAGGAAGGCGAGGCAGCCGCGTGCCAAAAGCTTGAAGCAAACAGGAGGCTGCCGGTCCTCCCAGGAGGGAGGAAGGGCGGCGGGTGAGTACCCCTGCGCTTTGCCGCCTGAGCCCAGAACCTGAAAGGTAAGGCTGCAAGAGAGTCAGAGGTTCGGTGCCAAGGTCGTCCTTGGAGCCACAATCATTCCGTTTCATGTCTCCTGCGCCGCTGTGATATTTTGGTGGGGCCGTTTCGGAGAGCTGTTGGGGGTGCCAACGAAATGTGCCAGTCGCAATAGAACCGGGTGTTCCCCGGGGCCCGCGCATCGCAGGGAAAGCTTCAGGGAAAACCTAAACCTGCAGAAGGAAGTCCCGCTCAGGTCCCGCTAGGCTGAAGGAGCGACCAAGCGCCCTTCGGTTAGGCGACCGCGACGGACCAGAGCGCAGAAGATAGAGGCGGCATTCCCAGAGGACCCCGGGCGGAGCCCGCGGACTAACAGCGGACGCCAGTACCCGGCCGCCGGGCTGGGCCGCCTGACCAGCGCCGGCTCCGAGGGAGCGGAGACCGGATCCTGGGGCCTCCCTCCGGCGCGCGCGCCCCAGGGCTGCGAGCTCGCGCGCGCTCCGGGAGAGTCCGGGCTCCACGCACGCCCCGCGCTTTTGCTGGGATTTTAAGAGCACTGTGCCGGGAGTCGCATGGTTTGGAAAGCAAAGTCAACAAACCGAGTCTCTTCGCTTTCTTTTTAAATTTGCTTAAAAAAAAAAAAAAGGCAAGCTACACACGTGTTTTATGTACCAGGTTATAGTGTGCCTGCCCCACCTCGGCACAGACTCAGTTTTGCAAAGGCGATCCCGCGCACCACACTTAAAAATAGGATCGAGCAAGAAATGGTCACTGAGACCTCAGGGAGGAAGAGCGAAGCCAGGTCAGGGAACTGCAAACCCCAGGGAACGCGCTCACAGCGCCCTAACTCTCTGGATACGGAACCCCACCCAGAGTGCCCGCGGCGTTGGGGACCTGGGGGCCGGGAGGAGGGAGAAAGACTCGCGGCTGAACTGGCCCCTTTGCGGGCGGCCGAGTGGACTCACAGGTAACGGGGGCGGAGGTCGTCTCGCCCTGCACCTGCTACTCCACATTGGAACACACACGCACACCCCAGACCCTATATGGAAGGTGTTGAAGATGGTGCCTTGGCAATACAATATAGCTACAAGGACAAAAAATATCGACGACTTCCATTGGGCCTGCCAGTGATCGCGCTGGCCTTGAAGTTGGTTGCCTAGCCTCGCGTTTCAGTCGCCAGCTTGGAACAGGGTCGAGCTGGCAGTGATGGAAAGAAGTGCCATATCCCTGGGGGCTGAAGGCGGAGATGTCCTTGGAAATGCAAGCGGAGAGGGGCAAAGAAATGTCTTTTTCACTTTCCCCAAAATGAAATCAACAGACAAGAATACGATGAACACTGTCCGCTGAATAACAAAACAGTTGTCCGATTCTGTTCAGAGGCGGAGGGGAAAAAATCAGGAAAACAAGAACTGCCCTGAAACCCTCACTAGAAACACATAGAGGGAAATTGAACTTTGCAAAGGAATATCTGAGATACTTCCTACCCTGCAATGCAAGGATCTGCCTACTACATAAACATTTCTTTTGGAGTAGAGACATTTTAAATGTTGCATCTGGGTGATAAAAATTAACTACAAGAAGCCCATGCCGTGTGGGAAGCGATGGTTTCTTTGAGCTTTCTGAAAGAGCAGCATCTCTGCAATTCTTGTATGCAAAATCCAGGATTTCCCTCCTTTCCCTGGCAATGGGCATGTCAAATAAGTTTCAATTTCCACTTAAATAAAATGATCTTAGATCTATTTCATTTCATTCCAGCAACCAAAAGCCTCCAAGGAGTTCTCCAGGCACTGGTCAAAATTCCACCTCTGCAGTGAGCTCTCAAAAATGTTTATGTGGCAGTGCTAAGAGCCTAAACAGCACTATTAAAATGGAAATATTTGGGAAACTTAAAATGTCCATGGGGCATATCTCCTGTACTGGGTCTGGGCACTTGGAGAAGGAGAGATCTAAGAGTGGCCACAGGGATAGAGGACAGAAATGGCATTTTCCAAGGGGACCGAGAGGGTGATGGCAGCTCTGCTACAGGATGACTTGCACAGGTGGCAGTGGGCGGGCGAGGGTCTCTCACTGCCTGGTGGACACCCCTGTGGATCAGACTTGCTCTGCTACAAATATTGACATGTGTGAGACATCCACACCGGCCAGCCTAATTGGAACCAGCTTGAAGTGTGCTGCCCCTTGAATGCTTTGGAAATTTCTGATCCTCCATGGACATGAAACAAGGAGAATGTATGGAGGACCTGGAAATTAAAGGACGTGTAGAGCCCTTTTCTTGAACTAAAAAAAAAAAAAATGCCCATTCAGTTGTGATTTACCTGTATTTGTCTGATTTCTTATTAAAGATCAGTCCTCTCCAATCTTAAACACACACACACACACACACAAAAAAAACCATAATTCAAGCACTGGAAACAGGGCAGTTAGGAGGTTTGCTCTAAAGAACTCTGAAACCTGCTGGTAGAGGGTTTCCACCTTCTCCTCAGACAGACAGTGAAGCAGGCATCCTGCTCCCATTTTCTGTTATCTGTTTCTTGCAAGCTTAAAATTATCATTCATTAGTTATGGTAATGATTTTACTTCTTGAACACAGTATACTACTTGGAAATATTGCTGTTTTGGAATAAAGGCTTTGTTCCAGGCTTGTGAATTGATTTGTTTAGTGTAAGCTTAGAAGTCTTGAAGGCTGCTGGAATTGCATGTTCTCCTCAAAGTAGGGTCTCCTTCTCATTCATTTCATGTTTCATATGCACATCCCTGTTATCTCTCCCTGCAGTGCCATTTACATCATTTTCTTGCCAGGAGTCAAGTGTCTTTCGGGTACAAATGAGATTTTAACTTGTGAGTAACTTTTCACCGCCAGGCTACTTGGTCACTTTTAAGTAGTTATTGCTTGATATCTTTTTCTCTGTAATTGCTGCAATATCTCAATGCCTGCTAGATATATATATATATATATATATATATATATATATATATATATATATATATATAACATGTCCACAGCTCGGTGATGGTTTTAATTTTCTCCCCCTCCCCCTTGCGTATGGGCGACGGAGTTTTATTGAAGACCCGTAATGCCTCCGGTTTTGATTTAGTGTTTTGGAGTTTGTGATCTCATTGCCCAGTATGGAAAATATTAGACAGGGTCTGCAGATTGCATGCAGGAAAAGACCCGCATCACCACCATGGGGTGAGCATTCGTCCCCAGCGCCCCAGCGCCCCAATAAGCCAAAAGTGCAGCCATTGAAATAAATGCTGAGATTTGTGCCTTGGATAGAGGCCCCCTCAGCCAGCCCTGCCGAAGCAAGTCTTCTTGAAGACACTGATTCTCCCCAAGGCTGCACTTTGGTCACCAAAGGAGGCTTAGAATATTCTGACACCCGGGTCCCACCCATAGAGATTCTAGCTGAATTTTTTGGGGAACAGCCTGGGGTTTTTAAGAGCTGCCCAGGTGACTCCAATGTGCATTAAAGCGTTGAAAATATCCACTTTAGGGAGGGGATGATGTAATTCGATGCTTCCCGCTTTGCAACTGTTCTCCAGGATGTAGGACTGGCTGGCAACTGACCTGCCTCGCTCACCTCCGTGGGTACTTTTAACATGACACATGGAAACATGTTTAACTCCATGGAGCAAACGTCCCTCCTGTGCATTTTTGCACTTTGCACTTTGGCCCCTCTCAGAACCAGCTGAAGAGGGGGAGGGCTGCTTCCTCCGACTTGCTGGGCTTCCGCAGGTTTGCTGTCTTTAAAAGCAAGAGCCCTGTCTTTCTGTGCTAATACAGGTGATCGCAGCCTCCCGTTTAAGCGTAACCATCTGCACAGGGAAGTGTGGTGGGGAGGGATCGTGGAGACAGAGATTGACTTAACCATTGGCCCGATGAAGAGGGACTTGGAGAGAAATGGCAACGAATTTAAGCGCTGCCCAACGGGGAGCTGGAGAAACTGCATTGTCCAAGGAGATGGAAAGTGAACTGCCCTTTTTACCAGGGTTAATTAACTCTACCCTTTTGCCATGTAAGGTAGCAGAGCAGGCATAATCCTCCAGCTTCTGGTAGCATCGAAGACTGAATCTTAAGGGCTAAGCGTAGCTTAGTATTCTTATGACCGTTTCCTTTTGTCACCTTATTTAATGGCCATGCATATTGTCAGGGGAAAACTTTTTCAGAGTGGCTGCTACAGGGTTGCATTTTAGATCTCAGAACTTCTTGCCCCCCAGATGCCTGGTTTGTTGTGATAATAACTAAAGTGTCAATTCGTAGGGAGGGCAAGGGGGGAGGAAATAGAAAAATGCTTCACTTATCCTCTTCAAAGTCTCCGAAGTCATTAAAAGGAAACACCTTCTTTTCATTTTTAATTAGCCCCATCTTGCTAATAAGGGTGAAGATATGGACTGCTCTATTTGATCTAGATTGTTTTCTAAGTTTGTGCATATAATATGAACTGCATTTCATTTTTAAACAAGTTCCAAGAAAACCTGAGGTTAACTCTGTTGCTGCAAGGCCTCCAGGTCCTCAACATTTAACGTGCATGTTTTTAAGATCCAGTTTAGCCATAACATTAGTGTCTAAGTCACTACAAGATCAAGAGGACAAATACACATTCCTGTGGGGCTTTTAGATCTCGTTCATTTTTTAAGATCTTACATGGGCACCTCTTGAGAACATCTTAAAATGTCTATTTTAGGAATCACGTCCATTTTTTAAAGTGCCTTGTAAAAACTTCTTTGTGTTCATGTATTTTAATAAGATGATACTATTATGTTCTAAGGTAATTTTAAAATAACTTAAAGGTACAGGGAAATTCATCATAATAATAACAATAAAAATTAGAATGCCTTCAAAATGATTCAGCATTTCTCAGCAACAACCAGAAGCTTAAGGTATAGAGAGTTGTACCCAAGGCAATACCAGATGTAGAACTCGGCAACAGGACACAGGCCTTCCAAATGGATGTGCTGAGAAAACAAGTTTTGACAAGGTTTCTTAGCATCAAGACGTTGGCAAAGTGGATACATGAATTAATATCCATCCAACTGGGAAATGCTCAGCATTGGGAATATTGCCTCTTGACAGGCCATCCAGGGAGAGGTTGCCTCCCCCGTGACCTGGCAGCATAGAGGTGCTGTCCATTTCACTTTCCATAATAACACCTCCAACTGAGCTAAGACTCCGCTGGGTCTAATCTCCTTCTGTAATTGTATCTCACAAAATACAAGCCAGGCCGTGATACAAGAGGCTGGTCTTTGCATGTGTGGGACATGTGTTCGTGTTTGCCATGTCAGCCGACTGATGTGGGCAGAACGAATCTGGCACTTTCATCTTGGTTTCTCTTTAAGCTGGGGCATAAGGTAACTGGAAGGGGTTGGCTGGGGCTCAGGGCACAGCAGAGCTTCAGTCTGAACAAGTGGCGCTCCGTGAGGTGTGATGGTGGTTTGATTTCCTCTGGGTCCCATGTCCTCCTGGCTCTTAGGCTGGGTTCCTGCTGCCCCCCATTACGGAGAGACTGGAATTTCATCGGAGGGTCTTCTGTTCCCATTGTACCTCTGGAGCTTCTCTTCATGTAGTAGTATTTAAGCTGCTGGGAGGCTGGAGGAATTTATGATCGGATGGGAGCCGAACCGAGCTGCTATCCACAGCGAGACCACGTGTGTGAATGCCATCGTGAAAATAGCACACAGAGGTGGACGCGACCTCTTCATTTTTATTTTTATCATTTTCTCATTGGAGTATAGTTGCTTCACACTGCTGTGTTTGCTGGGCAACAAAGTGAATCGGCCATACAAATACATATATCCCCTCTTTTCTGGATTCTCTACCCATTTAGGTCACCCTGGAGTATGGAGTATAGTTCCCTGAACTATACAGTAGGTTCTCATTCATTCTCTGTTGTATACATAGGAGTGTGTATATCAATCCCAGTCTCTCAACTCATCCCGCCCCATCCTTTCCCCCTTGGTATCCATATGTTTGTTCTCTACATCTATGTCTCTATTTCTGCTTTGCACAGATCATCTGTACCGTTTTTCTACATTCCACATATACGTGTTAATATACGATATTTGTTTTTCGCTTTCTGACTTACTTCACCCTGTAGACGCATCCTCCTTAAAGAGGATTCATCTATAGGTCCAAAGTGCATATGCATCTCAGATTCAGTAAAGGACATGGCTACAGAAAAGTTCAGTATGGCTGAGTTGAGAGTTTTTATTCCCTCTGAAGTCTCAGGTTGGAATCTAGGTTCTGCCACTTCCTGAGACCTGTGCTGTCAGTCCCTCAAGGATAGGGTCATAATAAGGATGCGCAGCCTGACCATGGAAAACACTTCACGGCAGCACCTGGCTAATCTGTGGCCCTTATTCCCTTTATATTGGTTTTCTGTATTTTTTATGAAAGTCATGCATTTTAATTTTTAGTCTCTTTGATAGGCCATCTGTTAGACACACAGTGGGTGATTTGCTGATAGAAATATTTATAAATCAAGCTGTCTTAAATCAGGTCTGGGGAAGGAAACAGCTTCAAGGTACTTTCCTGAGTTTCTGTTTGTTTGCCACATGCTTTTCGTGGTTCCTCCTGGGGAAGGGACAAGTGGAGGCTGGAAACAGTCCAGTCTGCAGAAGCTGTGGAAGAAGGAAACACATCAATGGCCCAAGGTTTTCCTGAGTCCTGGGAGGACAGTGCTTCTTAACTAGGCTGACTTCCTGCCATGCTGGCCCCACACTCACAGGACTCTGGGCTTGTTCTGGCTTTACCCCTGGAACACCAAGCTCTTCCTTTGTCAGAGAGAAGAAGATCTTATGTCTCTGTTTGCTTTCTTGCTTTTTTTGGTCCTGAATTTTTGCCTTCTTTGTTTGCCTTCCGAACGTGTTCTTTCTGCTCGAGGATGTTGGGGGGGGGCCTCCCCCCAGGGATGGGCCCAGTTCTTTGTGAACCAAAGCTTGGACCAGGCTGTTGGGAGACTGTCTCTATGGCTCTCAGTGTCGGGGTGCCCCCAACAGAGTGAGACTGGGGTTTGAGTTCCTGCCTACCACAAATTACCATTCCCCTCCCCCAAATATGCAGCTCTCTCACACATTTTAACTTTTCCCCATTCCCTGAAATGCTTCAGCTCCAAGCTGTTGGTGAAATGGCCACTTGGATTCCTGAAAAGTTCACCTCCTTGGGATAACCAGGCTGTTCCTCGTACCTTTTTAATTTGGGCAGTGTGCTTGAGTAACCTGATGGCCTCAGTTGACTCTGGGGCTGGGTACCTTCAGCACAGCCATGACCCGACCCCCCCACACCATCCCACCCCAGGTCTGAGCCCTCACACCCTCACTGCTGGCAGCAGCCTGGAGCTCCCAGCTGAGGGCCCACCCACTTGCTTTGACCGATGACAGCCATCTCACGCAGAGACACCCCTTCCTGGGGCTAGCTCACATCCCACGACTGTGCGTGTGAGGACACAGTAATCTCAGTGGGGACAACCGTGAAGGGCTATGCCAGGGCCAGGGCTCAGCGTGGGGTCAGCAGAGGCCTTCTCAGCACAGTCCCTTCTCCTCCCCCTGCCCCGTCCTGGCCTGTCACCTCTGAAGATGTTGTTCACAGCAAACATCCTGCCACAGATACTGACTCAGCTCACTTCCCAGGGAACCCGGGCCGTGACACGCAGTTACCTCCTTTGCCAACCATGAGGGTTTGTTTCAGCCGTGTCCTTGCTCCAGAGATGAAGCTTGGAGGCATGGAGATAAAATCACGGCCACTGAATCACATGGTGAGGGAACGCAGGGTGGCCGCCCCGTCATCCTCCTGGTGGGCTGAAGGAGATGCTCCAAGCAGGTGGGATGTCTACCTGGAGAGGTGCCTGGACTCAGGTCCCCTGGAGCCCACAGTGGGCTGCCTGGACTGCAGCAAGACGATCTCAGATTCGCATCAGGGATTGAGAATCTGAGAGGCACAGGGCAGACAACAAATAGGAGGGTGAGAGGGCTCCTTCCCTCCCACCTTCAAACGCAGTGATTTTAAAATGTGGTCTGGCTCTGTTTCCAGCACATGTAAATTTCTGGAATGGAAATACAACAGAACCTCCTAAGGATGCCACAAATTAGAACTTGGGAACATGAACTGTGTTGGGGGGCTAGTGCCAGCTCTAAAAAATAGCTTCATTGAGCAAATTAATCAAGTAGCTTCAATTACAACAGAAACATATCTACTGAGAAAGAAATGATTTTCAGACTTTTAGGAGCTTATGTTAACATGTAATTCATGCGAGCAAATGTGAAGCTCTTTCTACAATCAACACACGGAGGTAATTCAGGGATTGGGAACAAGATGCAGTTTTCACTCTTTATGAACTTTATGTTCTGGTTACAGTTTCTGAAATTTGGGTGTGTATCCTCTGCTGGGGCTGGGCAATGAGAGAGAGGGTGCTCCCAGCCATGCAAAATCATGTCTTCCTCTCCTTTCCAATGCAGAGGGTGAAGGTTCAGTCCCTGGTCAGGGAACTAAGATCCCACAGGTAGCAAGGCCAAAACAAAGCAAAACAAAAAACTAAGAGAAAAAAAAAAAACACATCTTTCTAAAATGTCAATCTCACCTGATGATTTTGGAAAATAACATGATTTTGATATCCAAACAAGCATGAGTGGTTCATGGCATAGGAAAAAAGACTGTTACCCTTTTTGAGAAAAACAGAAAATATCAAAAATGCAACCTTGGCTCCCTGGAGCCTGTGGCCAGGCTGGGTTCTGGCCCTGGGGCATCAAGACAGGTGCTGTGGAGGAAACCTTGGAGCCCCACTGGAGCAATCAGAGGTGAAGCCATGGTTTCAAAACAAAAGAGGTCATGTGTAGTCATGGCCCACTGAGTATTCCACAGGGGGAGTCAACATTTGAGATGTACCTGAAAAAGTGGGTTTTGACAAGTGGAGGCCCAAAGGGCGAAGGAGGGGGCAGGAAGGGCCCTTCCAGGAAAGAGGCGAGCAAAGGAAGGCAGGGATGAAGAGAAAAGAGTTTGGCTGGGATGGGAGCAGGGCCCCAGCCAGAGAGTGGGGGCAGAGAAAGCAGGAAAGAGGGTTAAGGCTATGCAGTGTTGAGCCTGCAACTTAAAGGACAGATATGGAAGTGGGCGTGCCAGAGGGTGGAGGCTGAGGAGTTCAGGCCTTCGGGGAGTCCTTCAGGGACTTTAGAACACAGATGGGGTACAGACCAAAGACACCACCTGCTCAACCACTGTCAGTCTGGGACAAGTCGTTGAACCTCAGTCTTTCCATCTGGAGAATGGAGTCACAAGAGGACGCATTTCTTTTTTTTTCATAATATTTATTTACTTGGCTGCTCCGGGTCTCAGTTGTGGCATGTAGGATCCTTAGTTGCATCTCTAGTTCCTCCTCAACCAAGGATTGAAGCCAGGCCCCCTGCATTGGGAACATGGAGTCTTAGGCCTGGACCACCAGGGAAGTCCCAAGAATGCATTTCTTGAAGTCAAGAGGCTTAAATGAGACCAGGAAGACAAGGCAGACTCTTGGGTTGGTGTCAGCTGCATACGAAGAGTTTGATAAATGATTGGTGTTATAATAATAATTATTAATGATTATAATCACATATAACAATTTTACTATACTTGTCATCATGGGTCTCAAGATGAATCAGAGAAATAGTGAGAAATCAGGAGGAAGCCAGGTGAGCTGTGACCTGGGAATGCTGAAGGGGAAAGACGCCCAGGCAGGCATTTTGCTCTGCTAATTGTAAAATGATCTCAGTTATGCATGAAGGCAGAATTTCTGCAAGCCATGGCCTGCTAGCCTCCGATGCATTTTTTCCTGGAGAACAACAAAACTTCATTCCTAAGGACTCCTCGGAGTCAGGTGTGTTTTCGCAGCATTCTCCTCCCCATATCCTGCACAACCCCCTCCTCCCCCGCAATTCCCACCCAATTGTCTCAGTACTGGGAGCAGCCACTGGGAAAAGGGGGCAGCTTTGAGCTTCACCTTCAGGGGCCAAGAGAGAAAGAAAGGCACCCTGTCTGGGACTTCCCTGGGATCCTGGGATGGATGGTCAAGGTCTATGGGTCTTGACAGCCAGCCACACCTACCAATAACAGGCCACCTCTTCCCAGAAGTGACCATGGACCTTTGGGACCATGGCCCACTCTTTTTAGAATTTCATTCTTTTTGACAGTAGGTAATACATTCACATGACTCAAGTTCCCAAAATATTTAAAGTGGTCACCTTTAAGTAGTCTGGTTCTCACCCACATCCTGTCCTGTTCCCTCCTGAAATATACAGGGTATGCAAATAAATGCAAACACAAGGTCTTTCCCCCCCTTTCTTTCACGAAAGGAAGCATGCCAGTCTCCCTGTCCTGCACTCAGCTTTTTTCACGCATCCTAGAGAACTTTCCATATCAGAGCAGAGAGCACCTCACAGCCTTCTTTTATTAGCTGTGTAGTATTTCACCATCTGCGTTCAGCATTTATTCAGCCTCTTAATTGTGTCTAATCTTTGGCAGTTTTGTGGCCACACTGGTACACCTCTGTGGGGTCGATTCCAGAAGTGCCAAAGGCTACAAACATTTGTCACCCTGATAAATGTTGCCAAATGGTCCTTTACAGGAGTCGTACCATTTTGCACTCCCAAGAGCAACTTTTTCAGCCCGTCTTTTAGGGGCTGGATGGGGCTATTACGTGGAGAAGGAAATGGCAATCCACTCCAATATTCTTGCCTGGAAAATCCCCATGGACAAAGGAGCCTGGCAGGTTCCAGTCCATGGGGTCACGAAGAGTCAGACACAATTGGGCGACTAACACTGGGGGTATTATGACAGCTATAGTTGGCATTTCTCTTTGTAGGAATGAAATGGGACATTTTTTCATATTTCAGGCCTTTTCATGGGTTTTTTTGTTTTGTTTTGTTTTGTTTTGTTTTTTGAGATGTCTTTACCCATTTTTTTCTGTTGGATCTTTTCTCAGTTTCTAGAATATCTTCACGTCCTGGGGAGATTCACACTTTCTCTACAATATGTTTTTTCCCAGTTTCTCACTTGTCTTTTTGACTTTGCTTATAGTGGTATTTTTCATGCGGAAATCCTTGACTCTTAAGAGTCAGATTACTCTTGCTTTGTTTTAATTTTCTGGATTTTGGCACCAGAAAATTTGGCACTCTTAGAAAAGTTTTCCTTGCTCCATAATGTGCAGAATTCCCTCATGTTTCCATCTGCTCCTTTCCTAGTTTCGCTTTCTTAAATTTAATCTGGAACCCATGGGCATGAACTCAAGTGTATGGGGGGAGGTGTGGTTCTGACTTTCTCCGGAGGGTTACCTGGTAAGGGAACCCCTCACAAGAACCCAGCAATTCTTAGCCTGACGATAACTGAAGCCTTTTACCTGTGCACTCAGCCTCCTGTCACTCCGTGTGCATAAACGATTGCCCAGGACTCATTCTAAACTACCTCTCTGACCACACTGTTCTCCAGTCTGAACCATCCAGCACTTTGCCATTCCTGCTCTGCAGCCCCCGCAGTTGACTCACCAGCCCCTTCTACAGATGGCCCAGCTCAGGGTCACCGAAGAAAGAGGTTCCCCTTTCACAGTTCTTGCCCCCCAGATCATTCTGCTCCCCAGGGGTGGTGTCCTCCAGGGTTGCCTTCTCTCGCCCTGGATCACCAGACTCTTGGAGGGAGACACGGAAGGAATAGAATAAAGTGGTTCAAACAGCAGCAATAATATCATTTATTATGCAATCTTGTTAAGCCCAAGACACTGCTCTTGGCACCTTGCATGCATCCACAGCATTCAGCACAGGGCCTAGGCTCTGTGTATTGAAGAAACATCATCTACACTTCTGGCTTCCTCTGGCCTTTCATCCTCTATAAGGTCTCACTCTCTCTCTCTCTTTTTCTTTTTTTTTGGCTGCACTGCATGGCATGTGCGATCCTAGTTCCCCAACCAGGGATCAAACCTCATCTGCTGCAGTAGAAGCATTGAGTTTTAACCACTGGACTGCCAGGAAGTCTCTGAGGTCTCTATTTTTGTTACTGGTCTATTAGCTCTTTCTGGAACAAGATGAAATTTAAAAATTGTCTTCAAGCCTTTTATAGCTCTAATGAAAATCTGTCCATTAATAAGACTGGCGACATCTGAGCCTAGTAACCAGTCTTCACAGAAGAGGAGCAGCCAGACCTGTGCGCCTCCCTGGGATGCAATAGGAGGCCCTGGGCCCAAGGAGTGAAGCTGAATCTGATCCAGACTCTAGATCTCATCACCAGCCTACTGTAGGTAGAAGATGAAGGTTGTTTAAATGACTTTACGGGGATGTAACTAGCCCAGTCTAAAATGTGGGAAAATCTACAAAGCAAGGGCTTGGTTTATTCAATAAATAAATGACAAAAGAGAAAGAAGAGAGTGCATATGATGGACAAAAATAAAATTAAAATACATAAAGGAGACCTAAGAGATGTACCAACCAATGGAAAGGGTTGACTTTGTTAGAATCATAATTCAAACAAAACAACTGCAAATACTCATTTTTTTATCAATCCTGGAAATGTGAACACTGGCAAAATATTAGAAGATGCTAAGAAATCATTGTTAGGTGTTTAGGTGTAAATGGTGTTATGATTTTTTTTTTTAGAAAAATTCTCATCTCTTAACTCTACATTCTTACTTACATAATTATATACTCTTGCATACTTACATATATACTCCTAACTCTACATACTAAAATATTTACTAAATATTACTAAAATATTTACCAATTCAATGGTATCTGGGATTGGCTTTTACGTAATCCAGCAAATACACTTGGTGTGTTCCAGGACCCCTCTTAACCCATGCCTGCTAGGTCCCAAGCTGCTCATGGGCAGGGACCAAGCCCTACACCTTTGTCCGGGGCTGGCATTTCTGGGAGGTATTTGCTGAATTTCCTGAGCATGGAGCCACTTGAGCACAGGAGCTTAGCGAGAGCTATCAACTCCCCGTAAGCATCTGGAAAATAAAAAACTAATGTGATCCACTTCAAATGGTCCTTAAGTTTTTTACTATCTCATTCCCAGACATGGCTGAATTCAGACAGCTCTCCATAGATGAGCCAAAGCCAACTGCTCTGCTCTCTTCCTAAATGTCCACTTCCTGCTCACCTGTCATGTATAGATCTACAGTTCTTGCTCTTGTACAGCATATAGATCTAAATTGGAAGGCAATGTACATGTAATGTGCAGCACTCTTTTCTCATCTTGACTTTATTACCAAGCCACCATGGAGACCCTGAAAGCCTTGCCCACCAGTTTTCTCTGGATGAGACTCTGGGGAGAATTTCTCGGGGACCCTCCTCTCCCATTTGTCTTTCTTAAAGAACTGGTCTGCTTTCTCTTCAGATGCAGAGCTGTTTAACCTGTCATGTTTTCCCCAATGTTAATGTCCAACTGCAATAATTATATTTGTATATTATTGCTAGGGCATTTCCCTCATCATCCTTCTGTAACCTTCCTGTTTTATTGGTCTTATTGATATGCAACCTTATTGATAGGTTGTGTGTGCATGCTAAGTCACTTCAGTCGTATCCGATTCTTTGTGTTCCTAGGGACTGTAGCCCTCCAGGCTCTTCTGTCCATGGGATTCTCCAAGCAAGAATACTGGAGTGTGTTGCCATGCCCTTCTCCAGGGGATCTTCCTGACCTAGGGATCGAACCCATGTCTCTTACATCTCCTGCATTGGCAAGAGGGTTCATTACCACTAGCGCCACCTGGGAAGCTATCGATAGGATACCTTGATATAAAATAAAACAAATATTTTGAATTTTCAAGGCAGCCTAAGAATTGCCATAGTTGCAGACTCTACTGGATGTGATGGTGACAAAGTCAGGTTTTGACATTATGGAGTGATGGCCTGGCACCTCGAGGGGAAGTCTTCCCACTGTTGATAATGGTCTCACATCAAACAGCTCTATGGGTAGCTTTTTTCAGCCATCAGGAAATAAACCTCATGTGTTTTCTTCATCTCCAAGATCACACTTTTTTGTGGGTCGTTACGGACAGCAAAGTGATCACCATGTTATTTGCAATAACCACTAGCAGATTCTGCTCCCGGCTCCACAGTGAAGGCAAAAACCAGAGCATAGTATGGAGCTCAGATACAGCAATGATGCAATGCACCATACTGTTCAGTGGCCTCAGCCCTAGGGCTCCTCTTTTGTTTCATTTTGCTTTATTTTATTATTGTTGATTTACAATGTGTTATTAATAATTTCCACTGTATAGCAAAGTGATTCAGTTATATATATGTATATATATATACACTTTCCTTTTATTCTTTTCCATGATGATTTATCACAGGATATTGAATATGTCTCTTTGTGCTATACAGTAGGACCTTGTTGTTTATCTATTCTACATGTAAAAGTTTGCATTTGTTAATCCCAACCTCACACTCCATCCCTCCACCAACTTCCTCCCCATTGGCAACCCCCAGTGTGTTCTCTATGCCTAGGACTTCTTGATCTTGGCTTCGCCTTTACGTGACCCCATAGAGACACCTGTGGATGTCAGTCTTCCTGAGCCCCATGGCTCCTGGCAGTTCGAGGTCTGAGTCCCCCCACCACCAGTGGGACCAGCTTGCACATGAACTGTCCTACCCCAGAGCTTCCGCAGACAAGAATAGCCCCTGAGACGCGGCGGCCCCAGCCAGGGTGTCAGTGATGCCCAATGACAAAGGAGGCTCCAATAGTCTCTGGAGCATAGAGGGGGGGAAGAAATTATTTCCTATTTCCAGCTAGGAATAACCTGCATTGCGTTACACTCACAATTCAGGTCACGAAAACAGAACTGGAACCCTAAGAGTTGGAAGTCTTCCTGAATTGGAAAGAATACAGCAAATTTAAAAAATGAAGATGAGATGCTTTGAAATCCAAAGAAAAGTGCTCAGAGGAAACATTCCATTTATGCTTAGAACTAGAAACTGCTTCAGGAGCTGAACTTCTGAGGTGAGGATAGTTATACTCAGGTAACCAGCCCTTGAGGAATGTGGCATTAAATACCAGGAGGTGCAGACACAGAGCAAATAAACTGCTGCAGGGGGCTAAGAAAGAGGTGATGTGGGTGCTTTGTGATGAAATAATCTTTACCTAAGAGGATTTGGGGGAATGGATGCCAACTCACATGGAGGAAATGCCAACTTGGGGGTTTAACCCCACAAGGTCCACAGCTGACAAATGAACCTTTCAGTCAGCTCCCCCAGGAATGCTACAAGCAACCAAGGCAGCTGGCTCACGTGACAATGTCCCACTCCAGTACCACATGGCCCGGAACCAACGTGCTCTTTCCTGGCCTTGATAGTGAGAGCTTCCCACGTGCTTGCTTCAGGCCAGGCATTGTTCAAAGTATTTGTACATATATCTTGCATGAGGCCAAACTGACGTCACATCATCCCCATTGTACAGATGAGGTAATTGAAGTACAAAGGGGACAGCTCGCTCCCAGCCACACAAACCAGAAAGTGGCTGCGTCCAGATCTGAACTTGGCATCTGCCTTCCTAGTGCACACTGGGGCACAGACACTGTTTTCAATTCAGGAGTCTTCAGCGTTTCTCTGAGACCTAACACATGGCCCACTTGAAATTCCCCAGAACTGATTTCTGGGCAGTGGGCTCTCCAAGTATTGAAGGTCTCCTGCCCACTCCTCACTCCCCACCTAACCAAATGTTGACTGCTCATCAGGCAGTGGCTGGTAGGAGGGGAGGTAATGAAGGACAATTGGGAAATTGGCAAAGCCTGGTTTCAAAAATATTTGGTAGAGGAGACTCTCAGAGGTGATTTATAAAGTGAAGACTTGGGGGTAATTTGAAGGCTTCAATTATCTGTGCATTCCTTTTTAACTGAAGGTCCCAGGTCCCATGGGCTACAGGTCCCCAACCCCTTAAAATGGATTGTGAAATTTTGCCTCTGTATATTTTCTCAAGAGAGCATCCTTTGTTTTCATCATATTTCCAAAGAGTTTAGCTAAAGATCTCAAATCATCAGGGTCTTTGTTACTCAAACTTGTGGATAAATGAAAAGTTCATTGTGAAACAGGCTACATGATGGCAAACCAAACAACCACTAAGGGCAGCACAATTAATTTTATTGTTTTCTATCAGGGTCAATACAGCATTTTATAAAACACATGGAATGTGGAATCAGAGGACCTCAGTTTTCAAACCAGCTCAGTCACTGACCAGCTGTGCATCCCAAGGAAAGTCTTGAATTTCTTGAAATCTCAGCTGGCTTAGAAGGAGCATATCAAGATGTCACAGTCTATGAAATTGGGCCTTGCACTTTAGCCCTGCAAAGCATCCATGGTATTTTCCTAAGCTTCCAAGAGCAATCTGGAGGACCTGCCATCATCTCACCTGCCCACACCCACCCCAGACCTTTCACCTTCCTGAGAGACGGGCGTGGGGATGAAGGGCCAGCACTAGTCAGTTCTTGAGTTGAAAGTGGGGAGATACTGTGGGTTTTCTCTGGCTGCAGGGGCTCTGGACTCCTGAGCGGCCCCAGGGCCGTGGTGAAGGCCTGCACAGAGAGGAGTCTCCAGGGCTGCAAGTGGGCTGCCAGCAATGATGAAAACCTCAGGGCCGCCTTCATATGGGGTCGGCTTGAGTGGACACAGCTCTGGCTCAGACCCTGGTCCACGCTGACCTCGGTGGACTGGGCTGAGGCCACAGCATCCCCAGATTACTGTCTGTGTTCCTCAGTTCCCAAGGTCCTAAACTCCAGCCATCACTCCAACCCCTGTTGCAGAGCCCCTCTCAGACCCCAGAATACTCTTCAGGGCTCTCCATTTGAAATAATTTATATTCTTTGGTCTGGTGGCTTTGTATCGCTGAGCCTAATGACTGTTTCTACTTAATTCTCAGATGCTTAATTATAGTGGAACACTTCAACACCATTAAATTAAAACAAGCTACCAGCTCACTCTTGATTGTGGCCTGGCACCCTTCCCAATGACGTTTGCAGCAATATCAGACATTTAATTCATACCACACATTTTGCTAACTTCAGACAAAAATGGGAAAATGCCTTCTGCAAAGGCACTTCTGAGCCGAGGACGTGTCCACTGGGGAGAGGGTTTGGGCAGGACATCTCATCTGCTAATGGGTATTCAGTGTTTCGAGGTGACCAGAGTCCCTTGTCTTGGAATATAATTTTTCCACTTTGGTTTGAATAAGGACTGCTTATATTACATTTTGTGAAAGCTAATGGAATTACACATTTCTTGTAATCATGCTCTTGTTTACACGGCCATGTGACACTGAGCCTATTATATGGACTTGGCAAATGAGCAGACATTAAGCCCCAGCCTTTTGGGGTGGAAAGTAAACTTTCTAGGTGCCACGAAACCCAGCCACACAGGTACACATGTTTGAAGGGAGCTGAGGGCAACTGAAGGCCCCTGTAAGATAATATTCTTTGGGAATGGATGTTAAGAGTTAGCTTGTGTCTTTACAACATCAGTCATATGAGTATTATTTGCATCTGACAGTTTTTCTTTTAAGATTAATGTGCTTATGAAAACCTTGTGCGTTCCTCTACGAGGCAAGCTTGAAATCCATCAGCATTACCATCGGAATGACACAAAGCTGGGAGAGCAAACCAAATGACAAACAGAATCTGGTTTTCAGAGGCCAGTGTGTGTTGAAGAGAAATGATCTGAAGCCAAATTTGGCCTCCTTCCAGAAATTCCTCCTGCTGCACTGTTGGCACGGCCCACAGGAGGGGGAGTAGGGAGGTGGGCAGATGAACATGGAAGGGGGGGGACAGGACCGCAGGGAGAGGGGAGTCTGAAAGGAAGCGTGATTGATCGAAAGACTTGGTCTTTACAGCAAACAATAGTCATATGTAAAACCAAGTCATGGAGAAAAGCTTTGTGGAAAATGGGCTTTTTCTGGATCATTAGGGAAAGTCATTTCAAATATCAACGTTTGACATGCAGTTGCTTATGTGCAGTTGAAATGCAAGATGGTTGGATTTGAGAAGAACCATGAAGGGGAGAGAATCAAGAAGGACCTCAACATTCAGCAAAGGGATGCTCTAGCTCAAGGGCAGGGGAGGCGAAACATGGCTTGGTCTCTCCGCCGAAAGGAAGTCAAATTGGACTTGAGCTCAAGAAATCAGGGTGATGTCTGTGAAAGCAGGAGGTGCGTTGGGCACTTGCAGGACTCAGGACAGATCATCACCAAGACAGAGAACTGAGGCTGAGCCAGGCAGACAGAATGGTAGGCAGAGGGAGCTGGCAGGGACTCTCGCCCCCCTGCAACTAAGCATCTGGGTTGAGCTGAGAAGGAAGGAGAGACCTCTCACCCAGCACCCTGTCCTACGGGCTACTACCTTTCCTGACCTCAGATCGATTCACTTCGCATCAGCTGGGCCAGATCCCACATTCTCGGCTCAGAAAGTGGGTGGCCAGAAATAGAAGAGAACGACGCGGCCGAGTTCCCTCGATTGCAGCCTTTTTGAGTCCCAAATCACTTCCAAATGCAGCAGCCAGTGGAACGCCAAGAGATCGCGCTGCCTGCGGCAACGGCACACTGAGACGTGATGAATCGATGAAGCGGTGGGACTCCGGGGCAGCCGTGCCAGTGGAGCCGGCCAAGAGGCTGTCACTGCCCCGGGGAGTCGGGATGCCTTCGGGCGGGGCGGTGGTGGGGGATGCCGAGTTTTCACACCCTCCCAGCTCGGGCCTGCACTCTTGGCAGGGGTTGCTTCCAACAGGCGAGGCCTGGCGTCTGGCTTGGGAGAAGCTGCAGAAGACCCAGCATCTGAAATAGACACGGATCCAAGAGCAAGGAAGATGGAAGTGACAGAGCAAATCCCGTCAGCTGCCTGGGACCCGTTCCTAGACATCGCATCTGGGGACCCCTGGCAGCTGCGGACCTCAGAGAAGTGTGTGAGCACAGATCAGCCCCACCATCCAAGAAGGCTGCACGCACATCTCTGCTGCCTTCAAGGCGGGGAGAGAGGCTGGGGGCCAAAGCTGCAGTCGCTGGTGCCCAAGGGCCTCCCCAACCTCTCTCATTTGCAGACTAAATTAGGACCATCCTGTGTGCATTCACTGGGTGGGCTACTTAGCATGTCCAGGGATGTTTGAAAGCAGAAATTTCTATAATGCAAAAATGTGTTTTCACCTTGCCTTCTCTGGATGCTGGGCGGATTCCTCTGACCCCATGCCCTCCATGGTTTCTTTCCTGTGGAGGTGGCCCTATTCAAAGCCATCGCTGTGGGAAGATGTAATGGTCTGGAACTGGGTGAAACCTCTGTTGGGCTCTTTTTATTTTAACCTACACATTCTGTAGAAGGGAGGTGGCCAGGCGAGCGAATCTAGCCTTCCAGTCTCAGTCCTGTCACTCACTCCCAAGGCTGCCTGGAACAGATCATTAACAACGCGGCACCTCGACCCTCACCTGTGAAACAGGAGTAACAGGGACCACGGGTGCTGGAAACACTGGCCATGAGGAATTTACGGGTCACTGGGTTTTAAAATCATCATCGTAGACCTTGGCTATGATTTTTATCAGAGTGAAGCTCAAACTCTTGAAAGATAAATAAATGGAGGGCATTTAAACATAGTTAAAAGGAGCATCTTTCTTGTGATGGTGATATGGATCTATCTATTCCATTTGAGTGACCTAAAGCTCTTGAAAATCCAGTATTTCTTTCATTCTCAGTAAATAAATACAGTTTTCTTTCTCTTCCCCATAACCATGCCCATAAACCAGCCCATTCCTCTGTTGTGCCACGAAGAGGTCCAGAGGGGACTTGGTTGTACAAGCTTATGAGAGCTTACTTAACACATCACTTCTTTTTTTCCCTGCTCCCTGGTGGATTTTGGAAATGTTTGCAATCCATGAGAACGGACAGTGCCTCCATCCTTGAGGGTGTTTGGTGACTCCCACACCTTCAATAGTGAGAAATGATAGGCCCTCAAAGGCTCTCACAGATGTGAACATAACTTGCACACACGGCTATTGCTGTGAATGACTGATGAAGACATTCATCATATTTTCCGGTCTGACTCTTCTAAGAGGACTGAACATTCCTTGTCTCCTTTTGAATTACTGGTACATATACTTATACCCTCTCATTTAAATTTTTTAACTGTTTTAACTTACATATGGTAAAATTCAATTTTTGGCATATGGTGGTATGGATTTTGACAAATGCACAGCCGTGTAACCACAACCTAATCAGGACACCCCTTCTTTTCTTTCAGGGGGCACTCATAAACGTGGCAGGTCTCTGGCTATACTGATTCTTTGGAATAGTTTCTTTCAGTTCATCTTGAGCCTGGAGAAATAGAGGCTACATGAAGGTCATAGAACTTTTTTTGCTAGGAAAAAAACAGTTTTTGATGTACTGTCTCATGAGTGTTTCTTGTCTTCACGAAACAAAGTAGATTCCAGGGAAAGAAGTTAATTAAGGTGTGGAATGGGGGAAAAGCTGTGGGGTCAGCAAATGAAATTATCTTTTCGCATGAGTTCAAAATCTAACCGTTGTGTACAGCCGGATGGTATTGTCAGGCTACACGGATGCTGACTAGGGCATGGATGCTACAACCAAACTCCCTGGGCTCAAGTTTTTCTTTTTCTTTTTTCTTTCAGCTTTATTGAGGTATACTGGCTATACAAAAAAAAAAAAAACGGCATGTATTTAATGTATACAATCTGATCATTTATTTGGGTTCAAACTTAGCTGTCACTGTGTGACCTTGGCCAAAATGCTGAACGTCTCTGTGCCCCAGTGTTCTCGTCTATAAAATAGATTATAATTGCATGTGCCTTATAAAGGCAATGTAAGGATTAAATAAGGACTAAGGCACGTGGTGGGCAGTCAATAAACATTAGCTATTATTATCCTCATTATGACTGTCAAGAAATCTTATTTTCATGCATGCAATTCTGTTTCAGATGCCTCTGTCTGGATCCAGTTCCAGTGAAAATAAAGCCAAAGGTCAGGAGAAGGGAGTTTGCCTCTGACTTCAGGCAGCTTTTTAATGAAAATCTACCCAGTGAGAGGGCTGGTGGAGAAAAATTACAAAACTCTCGCCCCAGGGCAGACAGGATGTCACAGCCCAGCCCTGCACTGCCTTGGGGGGTGGCGCAGGAGGGTGCCTTGGAGGCAGGGGTGCTGTGTGCTTCCTGAGATGCTGGCTTTGGACAGAAGGCAGGGCCCCCTGGGCACAGACGCCTCACAGTCCGATTCAAGACCTCAGGTCCGCTGACCACAGGGTCCACTGCTGTGTTATCTGTCGCTGTGAAACAGATCAGACACTCTCAGTGCTGTGTGCAATGTGTGTTTGGTCTGTGTGTTTGGCCCTGCCCGGGGGTTCTGTGTGCCCGGAGCCTGGACAGGGCAGAGGGCTGGTGCCTGGTGTCTGCCCCTCTGCGTCTGACAAGCGACTCCAGCGACAGGAGGCTGGGGTCCCCCGGAGGCATCTCCGCTCCCTTGTGTGGCCTGGGCTTCCTCACAGCATGGAGGCCTCGGGAAGTCTGGACTTCCCTGAAGTCTGAGCTCAAGGCTCAGTGATCCCATGGATGAGTTGGAAGCTGCAGGCCTGTTGTGACCTCACCTCAGGAGGCCCGTGGCATCACTCCCCCACCCCTGTGGGTCAGAGGCGAGATCACTGGGCCACAAGCCCACCTGGGTTCATGAGGAAGAGACGTAGGCTCCCACCTCTCCGTGGGAGGAGGGTTAGAAATCTGTGGCCACATTTGAAAATCTCCATACCTGCCCTTGGGCTTCCCAGGTGGTGCTGGTGGTAAAGAACCTGCCTGCCAATGCAGGTTAGACGTAAGAGACATGGGCTTGATCCCCGGGTCGGGGAGATGTCCTGGAGGAGGGCATGGCAACCCACTCCAGTATTCTTGCCCGGAGAATTCCATGGACAGAGGAGCCTGGAGGGCTACATTCCATGTAGTCACATAGAGTCGGACATGAATGAAGCATCTAAGAAGGCATACCTGTCCTTACAAGATTTACACTACAGAGAAATTGGCCAATAAATGTTCTTGGTCACACAGCTCAGCTTGCAGGATCTTAGTTCCATGACCCAGGAATTGAACCCAGGCCCTCAGCAGTGATCATACCGGGTCCTAATCATGGGACCACCAGGGAAGTCCCAGTAAATAATTTTTAAAATGAAAGCTAATTTAAAAATCATTTTAAAAAGTGCTACATGGGAAGAACATATGGAAAGTGTTCTTTGCTGGCGTGTATCACTCCACATTCACTCTGCTCAGATGTGAAGAAAGAGCCCAGCTGCTTTATCTGCGTACTGGATCCATCAGTCATTGCCCCCATCCCAGCAGGGAGACCTAGGTTGCTACTTTGTGGTGTGTCAGGCTCCTTTGGTTTCATTCATCACTTTTTACTTAAAATTGTCTCTGCCAGAGAGATACATAGGAGCGTCCAAACTTGGTCTTGCAGACTGCCTTCCCTGCCTCCTCCTCATGCCGCTGTTGGGGGAGGGGGGGCGCTCCCTCCAGCCCTGCCCACCCTCCTATGCAGCTGAGGGGCAGTGGGTCTGGTCCCCCAGTGGGGGCTGGCCGGGTTTGCTGAATCCCTATTGTGGGGTAGTTCCTGTTCACCACCCCCCAGGAGCTGTGCAGGTGCTCTGGGCCTTTCTCTGTGCCTGGAGAAGCAACCTCCCCTTACTCCCTAGCCTTCTAAGGGGCAGGGGTCTCACCTCATTGACTGCAGCCCCCCCCCCCACCCCGTCCCTTCTTACGAGCTCTGAGGGCAGTTGGTCTTCAGCCTCATCTCTTGCCCTGCGGTTCCCCATCTCTGGAGCTTTCCAGGGGTGATGTTGTAAGCTCCCACCACACTCTTAGCTACATTCTTGCAACATTTTTTACAACAAAGCTACACATTCTTTCACAGTCTTTCCATTGAGAGGTGGTGCCTCCATCCTTCTCCCTTGAATCTGGGCAGATCTGTATCTCCTTTGATCAATGGATTGTGGCTGAAATGAGGTTATGTGACTTCCAAGGCCAAAATATAAAAGGCTATGAGAGGTTTTGCTTTTGCTGGAATGTTCCCTGTTATAACCATGCAGTGCTGTGTTAGAAATCAGCTGCACCACAGGCAGCCATATTGTGAGGAAGCCAAAGCCACACGGAGACAGCACATCTAAGTGCTCCAGGCAGCAGTTCCCATCCTCCACCCCAGGACCAGACAAGAGAGTGGAGATGCCTCGAGATGATTCCAAGCCTGAGAAATCTGAATTCCTAGCTGAGAGCTCAGACATCATAGAACAGAGACATGTCATTGTCCCCCCACCCCACCCTGTGCCCTTCTGAGCTCCTGACCCAAGAGTCAGGGAGCGTAATACAATGGTTGGTGTTTTCAGCACGTCTGCAACAGGTAATTGGAACAACTGTTACAAAACCCCCACCTCCACCCTCAGGCATGCGAGGACTGTGGTTCCTTCTGTGCCACACAGGAAGACTGGGGAAGTAAACTCTGGGCCACCTGTTGGCTGCCCACGCCGTCCACCGCTGCACTTTTCTTGCTGCCACCAATTCACCCTGCAGGGTGGTCTTCATCCAGCACACACAGCACACTGCCAAAGGTTGGCTTCAACCCTTCAAATCATCCAACACACTCTTGCGGGATTTGGACTCGGAAGAGGATAGCAGGAACACATGAACACCTATCTGCCTCTCCTCTCCATCCCCAGACTGACACATGTACCGTCTCTTTACCTTCTCTCTGTGGCATGGACTTCCCTTGTATCCAGTCTCCGGCTTCCCTCTGCCCCTGATTTACAGTAAAACTTCATGATGCGGCCATAGAGCTAAGGCAGCTAAGACACGCTAAGGCAGCTAAGGAAATTTAGAACACACTTTTGTCTCTCCCCAAAGCATGCCTCTCAGTGTCAGCGTCGGGAACTCCGAATCATCTTCCTTCATACATCAAAACACCAACTCTCGTCTTGCATCCTTGTTGTAACAATTTGAACCCTCCCTCAGGCAAATGGGCCCTTGCAGAGCTGGAAGGAGGCCAGAGTGAAGCCACTGATAAATTCACACTTTTTACCCCTATTCCCTGAGTGAGGTTTTCAACAGAGATATTCAGACTCAGTTATCTCCAACAGTAATAATAATTCCTTACATCATGAATTGTGCAACTTGAAAGGAGATTTCCCTACAATGACTCATTTCTTTTTCCTCAGCCATCCTGTGAGGGAGTAGAGGTAATCCTTGTTACTGACCAAGAAAGCAAGGTTCAGAGAGTTTCAAAGGCTTACCTGGGGCCACACAGCAGACAAGTGAGGAAGGGGGAGTCAAGCCTCTGCTCTTTCTATTATATCATAAAAGGAGGACTTCCCCGGTGGTCCAATGGTTAAGACATCACCTTTCCAATGCTGGGACTGTGGGTTTGATTCCTGGTCAGGGAGCTGAGATCCCACATACCTCGCTACGAAAAAACCAAAACATATAACAGTAGCATTATTGTAACAAATTCAATAAAGGAATAAAGACTCAGTCCTCTAGCCCCCCAGGGTCAGCCACAATGGCACGCCACTTAGAAATGAAAGCTGTGGGTCATCAGTTGTGTGATACCGAACAATGCAAGTTTGGTTCCACTGACATTCCATCTTAGAACTCTAGCACCATGGAAAATAATGCCAATATCATAAAAGGAAAATAGGTATAAATACACACAAGACCAGTCCTCACTAGAGTCACATCCAGAACTCACACACCAGGCCTGGACCCTCCTGACACCCCAAGAACTGGAGAAGTGGAGCCTGCTGAAGCTGGCTTTTGATCACCTGGTTCACTACCCAGTGAGTTTTGACACCTCTCTCTGGCGTCTCCCCTTCCTTGGAGATGCAAGAGCAAAAAGAGAAGATGCAGGCTCTTCCGGGGAAGAGGATGTCCCCAAGTGACTTTTTGGGTGTGCTTTCATCCTCTGGGTTCATGAGTCATTTCTTACAGTTTGTTGTCAATATTAAGGAAGAACAAGATGTTAAGTGCTGTGAAAAACACAGAATACATCTGCTTGTATCTCTCTATTGGGTTTACTAATTTCCAAAACATAAGACATATATATGGCTTCCCAGTGGCTTAGCTGTAAAGATTCCACCTGCAGTGCAGAAAATGCACCTAGACTCTGGTTCTATCCCTGGATCAGGAATATCCCCTGGAGGAGGGCATGGCAACCCACTCCAATATGCTTGCCTGGAGAATCCCATGGATGAGAGGAACCTGGCGGGCTGAAGTCCAGAGGGTCACAAAGAGTCAGACATGACCGAGCAACTTTCACTTTCAATGTCATGTAATAGTACCCCTTATATTTATCAACCTGGGAAGATGCTCCCTATGGTACATGATTGAAAAGATATCTAGTTTAGTAACTAGATCCTACAGACTGAGAGCTTATTAGAGATTAAAGAAAAGATAAATGAAATACCCTGAATCTTTCAGTCCTAGGCACTTACACAGAGAAAACTTGAGGCCATGAGCAGCATTCTAACACAAAGAAAACTTCTTTCATCTGAGTGATCTAAACTGGGGCTTTCTCACGTTTTCTGGAAAAAAAAACATTTTCACTTTCCTATGCTTTGCCTATGTTGGGGTTTTCTCGTGGTGAGGAATAGCTTATAGATTCTTAAAGGAACTTGATGGTGACTTGGATGAGATTTTCTGGAAAAGGAGGTATCTTAAATGAGCCCTACATAAACAAGTGTCTTCAAGAAGCCTTTGACTCCTGGTCCACTGACCTGTGAATGGGTCAGAATTTCAGCCAGCAGTTTCATCCTCAGGAGGTGTCACCAACCATACAGAGGCAACAGCTTGGAGAAAGAAAAAAAGAGCTTTGATCCAAAGAAGAGCAGAGGAAACTCAAGTTCTTCAAGGCTGCTAGCCTGGCTCATGGGGTAAACACCCAGCTCTGAATCAATGAAGATAAACAGGATCACTAAACAAATAACAGACAAGATCAGGAGTGGACTTGTCATTTTGAAATGAGCTCCACTCTTTATGGAGACCATATGACATTACTGTATATAAAAAGTAGAGCCAGACCCTAACCCCATCTTTTCTGGAGCTGTGCTTACATCACCCCAGACCAACACTTTGAAACCAGCCCCTCCTCCATCTCACCCTCTTGGAATCTGGCACTTCCAATCATCTGGAGGTTCCAGCAAAAAGCCCAGGAGTCATTCTTGATTCCTCTCTTCTCTTCAGTCCCCACATACAATCCATTATCAAAGCCACACAATTCTACCTTCAGAACATATCCTGAATTTGACCACTTCTCATCACCTCCATGGCTGCCACCCTAGGCCAAGCCAGCATCATCCCACATGTGGACCACAGCAGCACTCCTAACTGGTTTTCCTAATACAGCGATCATAGTTAGCTTTTTAGACTATAAATCACACCATGTCACCAAACTCAAAACCTATCAGCAGCTTCCTATAGCACTTGGAGTTGTAGTCAAGCCCACAGTATGGCCCCAAGGCCTTTGGGGTCGAGTCCACACCTCCCTCCCCAGCCCCGGCTCTCAACACTCTCACTTGCACCATCCCATCCCTCTTGCCAGCCTTGGCCCTCACGTCCTTGTGCCCCAGCCACATCAGCCTTCCTTCCTGCCATCCTGGACAAATGAACCTGGTCCCACTGTTCCACCTGTTGAGAATCTGGCTCACTTCTTCACATCATTCAAATGTCCCCTGTTCAGAGAGCCCTCCTCAAATTTCTTGTATTAGCTAGGAGTAGCTTATAGATTCTAAAATAACTAAAATAACTCTATTTAAAATAACTTCCTGTTTTAGTTAGGCTACATTCAGGTGCAAGTAACAAGACAAACATTAAACAACTCGGTTAACAAGACCAGAGGTAGCCATTCTCAAGTCTGATTTGGTAACTTAGCAACACTCTCAGGAGTCAAGCTCTTTTCAACTCTCTGTTCTGCAATCCCAATGATTGGGCTTTTTATCCTCCTAAGTGGTGATGCATGATCACAAGATGGTTGCCACATTTCCAGCTTTCACATCCTTTTACAACCAAGTTCAAGACAGGAAACAGGAGTCATCAAGGCAGAGACTCCTCAGACCCTTTCTTTTAATCAATGAAGGATTGGGGGTTGGGGACGCTTCCATAGAAGCCAACACACTAGGCTTCCCCCTCACATTTCTTTGGCTGGATCTCAGTCTAACAGTTACCCCTAGGCAAATCCCTAAAAAGGAGAATGGAATTTTCATGCTTGTCTTAAAACTAATCACATTTCTTTGGCAGAAGGATTCACCTCCACTGAGCCATTTTGCCACCTTAACAAAATTCATTTGTTAAACTGAGAAAGAACAGGAGTAGACGTTGGTCAGGAAACCATGCTGTCTGAACCCACCCAGCCCCCATTTTCTTTATCCTCATTCTCTGCTTTGTTTTTCTCACGGCACCGATCATGACCTGAAGCACACTCTGTATTTATCTGTTGCTCATTGTGAGTCCCCCTCACTAAAATGGAACTTTGGGGAATTCTCTGGCTGTCCACGGTTAGGACTTGGTGCTTTTGTTGCCAGGGCCCAGGTTCGATCCCTGGTCAGGAAACTTAGGTCTTGCAAGTCACACAGTGCAACCAAAAACAAACAAAAAAAATTTTTTTTGTAAAGGAGTATTTTTTAAAAATAAAATAAAATGGGACTTAGCCCACCTTGTTCCCTGATGAACCCCCAGAATCCCTGACAGTACCTAGGAATCAATAAGTGTTCATCAATAAATGAGAGTGTGCTGTGCGAATAAATGGGTAAAACTTGGGATCTTTACATAATTCCTGTCTGAGCCTTATTTTACTCATTTTTAAAATGAGGACAATTCATCTACCTCTCCCATGAGAGTGGAAGGAGCTAATGCAGGAAAAACTCTTTATACCACGCCTGGCACATGGAAAAGTGTTCAATACCCTCAGTTGTCAGTGTCACTGGGGTGCAACACCATCAAACAAGCTCAGGAAAAATGTAAACAATAAACTCTAATTTCATACACTTTTTCTGACTAGGAAAGAGTGCATTAAGGAATCAAGCATCGGAGAAATGCATAACTTAGAGAAAGATAATCACTCTTGGGATATATTTTTTCCCAAGAATACACTAGCATAATATTTATGTAAGTGAGGTAATACCAGGCATGCTGCTTTGCAACTGAGTTTTTGCACTGAATATCTATTGGATGTTTTCCCATGATTATTCATACAAATATACCTTTCGTATTTGATTATATTTGATAGAAGCTGGAGAGTTATTCTTGCTGGAGACCCTGATCGCCTGCCCAGAGCTTGCCTTCTCTTCAGTCCCATGCATCTTGAGAGTCTTAAGCATCCGCGTAGGGCCATGGCCTTCCCTGGTAAGTTGGATCAGAAACTGCCCATGGTTGCTGTATCAGCATTTTTTACTCTAAGATGCTGCCTTGAGAAAGCTCATTATTACACAGTTTTCCCTTCAGGCAGAACCACGAGAGGAATAAAAATAGTTTACATTTCCTATAATCACACATTTTAAATATTTATAAGCAGTCTCCCCCACCCTTTTCCCTATGCAAATATGAATTATTTTAAATCTATTTGGGACCCTCCCAGGAAACCAAGTTTATACCCTTGGCTTTCACTGAACATTAAATTATCAACATCTTTCCAAGTCTTATGCAAGCGAGATCATGAATGCTTTGGTCTGTGAGAAATCTTAGAAATTACTTCGTTCTGGCCCATCACACAAGTTTTATAAGATGAGGCACCTGAGGGCTAAGCTGTGTGAGTTTCTCCAAAGTGTCTTAATACCCTGGCGATCTGCGATCTGATTAAGGCCACGCATGGCCGGCAAGGCCGGGCCCATCGGTCGCCTTGTGTACGAATCAACCAAAAGCGTGTGTATTTTCACGCTGCAGAACCTGGCTGCCAGCGCACTCTCCTCACCCCTGGGTGACTCTGCTGACAACTATGCTATCACTCCACACCTTCCTGTCATCACCCCTCCCTCAGGAGGGTTCAAGACCTAGATAGGATCTGGGCACCAAAGCAAACCTGTCAGAGCGGCGTGCCTCTCGAGAAAAGACTCCTCAGGGATCCAGGAGCTTAGTCAAGCTGGCATATTTGTACTGTGGAGGCAGGAGGGGCATTGCAATAGATGCCCGCCCAGAAGAAAGCACGGCTACCTCTGGGGCACGATCCACAGTCACAGAACAGACGTCAGGGTCCCCTGTGGAAGGCCAGCACTAGGTTCTGCTTTGGAAACAGGGCTACGTGGTGCCGTCTGAAAGACTCCTGGGTTCACCACCAAGATCACTGCTCCGTAGCTTTGGGACATGGAGTCCGTCTCTCACTGGGCATTAGTTACTTCCTCTGCACCAAGGCATGCTGGTGCCCCACTGGTAGTGTAATGCCCCCAGCATGCATATCAGTGCTCAATAAGTAGGAGCTGCTATTTTGTAAAAGGAGGGAAATTCTTTTTTTCTTAATTTTATCTTTATCTTTATTTTATACTTTGGCTGCAATGGGTCTTCCTTGCTGGGCTTCTAGTTGCAGCGAGCAGGGGCTATTCTCTAGTTGTGGGGCCTGGACTTCTCATTGCGGTGGCTTCTCTTGTCGCAGAGCGTGGGCTCTAGGGCAGGCAGACTTCAGTAGCTGTGGCACACTGGCTTCGTTGCCCTTCGGCATACGGGATCTTCCCAGACCAGGGATCAAACCCGTGTCCCCTGGGCTGGCAGGCAGACTCTTAACCACTGGACCACCAGGGGAGCCCAGGAGCTGTTGTTAACAAACTTCCCCTTTTCCCTCTGTCAACAGTCCAAGACACACAGTAGGAGCTCAATAAATACTTACGGCATGAATACGGGACCAGAGCAAATAACATCACACAGTCTGAGGCTATAGCAATAACAACACCAATGGCCAACACAGGACTGTAGAAAAACATGACGTAGAAAATGTCAGATTCTCTTACTCTATAATAGTTTCCTTTGTTTTAATTCTAAAAGAATTATTTTTGGTTTCCATTTTTTTTACTTCAAAAAAAGTATTTTATACATAGAAAATATCAGATTCTCTTATTCTATCATGGTTTCCATTTTTTTTTAATTCAAAAGGAATCATTTTTGGTTTCCATTTTTTTTACTTCAAAAAATTATTCTATACTTCAAAAATCTTATTCAATTAGGTTCTCCATGATTTTACCTAAAAAGTTATTTTTTACAACTGTCTTGTAAATTACATTTTACTATCATGGTTTCCACTTTCTTTACTGCAAAAACAAATTGTTTTTTACTTCAAAAATCTGATTCAATTATGTTCTCCATGATTTTACCTAAAGACTTAATTTTTACAACTCTCTTATAAAATACATGACAGATAATGCATAACTATCTTTAAAGTATAATTAGCATCATGAATGATAAGCAATATCCAACAGCTATCACAAAAGTCAAGAAAGAAGGCAGTGTAAGAGCTCTGGAAGTCCCCACCACCATATATAAAATAGGTAACTAACAAGGACCCGCTGTATAGCACAGGGAACTCTGCTCAATATTCTGTAATAACTTATATGGGAAAAGAATCTGAAAAAGAATGGATATTATAGATAGATAGACCTGATTCAGTTTACCGTACACTTGAAACTAACACAACACTGTAAATCAACTAGATTCCAATAAAAAATTTTTTAACGCTTTCCGTTTTTTGCCAAATGTTTTCAATCACATTATGAAGAAGATTGGTTTGACTTTAGTCTCCACTAGGGGAAGAGGAACTAAAAAGCCTCTTGATGAAAGTGAAAGAGCAGAGTGAAAAAGTTGGCTTAAAGCTTAACATTCAGAAAACTAAGATCATGGCATCTGGTCCCATCACCTCATGGGAAATAGATGGGGAGACAGTGGAAACAGTGTCAGACTTTATTTTTTGGGGCTCCAAAATCACTGTGGATGGTGACTGCAGCCATGAAATTAAAAGACGCTTACTCCTTGGAAGGAAAGTTATGACCAACCTAGATAGCATATTAAAAAGCAGAGACATTACTTTGTCAACAAAGGTCCATCTGGTCAAGGCTTGGTTTTTCTAGTGGTCATGTATGGATGTGAGAGTTGGACTGTGAAGAAAGCTGAGCGCTGAAGAATTGATGCTTTTTGAACTGTGGTGTTGGAGAAGACTCTTGAGAGTCCCTTGGACTGCAAGGAGATCCGACCAGTCCATCCTAAAGGAGATCAGTCCTGAATGTTCATTGGAAGGACTGATGCTGAAGCTGAAACTCCAATACTTTGGCTACCTCATGCGAAGAGTTGACTCATTGGAGAAGACCCTGATGCTGGGAGGGATTGGGGGCAGGAGGAGAAGGGGACGACAGAGGATGAGATGGCTGGATGGCATCACTGACTCAATGGGCATGAATTTGAGTAAACTCCGGGAGTTTGTGATGGACAGGGAGGCCTGGCATGCTGCAATTCATGGGGTCGCAAAGAGTCAGACACGACTGAGTGACTGAACTGAACTGAACTGAGGGGATAAGATAAATACTACCATTTCATATACAATCAGCTGCTGTTGTAGGTTATTTTCTTATTATGCAATACTATTGGTTAGATTTTCTTCATCACAAAAGTAACAGAGTTCATTATCAATAATTTGGGAGGTAAAAGAGAAAATATAAAAAAAAAAGTCAAAGTGTTTCCTCCAAGAGTCAACAGCTATGAACATGGTGTATTTCTATGCACACTTTGTAGTTCATTGTAATTCTACGCAGTATCCAATTTTACTTCCAGCTTTTTTCCTGAACGTGAGGACCTGGAGCTTTCCAAAAATATTCCCCCATTATTCAATCTGTTGCCCATTCTTCACAATTTTAAGTAGGGCTGAAATGAGTAGAATTGCTCATAAAACATTTTCTGCAGTTAGAAAAACATTTCTTAGGCAACATCCCTTGGAAATGAAACTATATCTTTAAAAATATTAATATTCTTTGGTACACATTAATTAAAAGACATTCAAAAGTCGTTGGAGAAATTTGCAAACTTTTACCTGTCCTGGACATTCTCATAACAATTGGCAGGCAATCATTTCAGCTATTTTTTTTTTCCATTTATTTTTATTACATTTCAGCTATTATTTTTTAAATGTTTATCTTATTTACCAGTGAAACTGAATAATATAAAATATTTATTAAATACCTTTGATTTCTCTTTAGAGAATTATCACACTTTGCCCACGAATTCTGCAGTGTGTGGTGTGATTTTTATTAAAACATATGACACTGTAGTTTAAGGACTAACGTTTTGTTGAATGACTTCCCTGGTGGCTCAGATGGTAAAGCGTCTGCCTACAATGCGGGAGACCCGGGTTCAATCCTTGGGTTGGGAAGATCTCCTGGAGAAGGAAATGGCAACCCACTCCAGCACTCTTGCCTGGAAAATCCCATGGATGGAGGAGCCTGGTGGGCTACAGTCCATGGGGTCGCAAAGAGTAGGACACGACTGAGCGACTTCACTTCACTTTGTCGAATAGTTATTGAATTTTCAATGTCTTCCTATCAGCATTTCGATTTTGTTTATACGACCTTTTGGGAATTGAAGCGGTCTTCATTTATGTTTAGACAACCTAAATTCCCCGGTACATGTGATTGTTTTTGATAGTCCAACTCCTTAAATGTCCGTCTGCCAAAAAAAGGGGTAAATAAAGGGGGAAAAAGAAACCACTTCAATCAGAGAAGATTGCAACATGGAGGTGGGTGTTGCAGCCATGAAGGTACCAGCTTTTGTGCCCGCACTATCACAAGGAGCAATCAGTAACCAGACACAGGCCCCTGATATTGGGAGAACCAAGTCCTGTCGCCCAAGCTGGCTCCTGCAAGCCACAGTCAAGCTCTCCCAGGAGCAAGTGTATAGCTGCCTGACATGTGGCCAAGACATCAAGCCACCAGCTCAAGCTGAAATTGCCTGAAATTAACCAAGACTTCCCCTGGAAACTGAGAGCCCTTCCAGGGGAACTGAGAGCCTTTCCAGGGAAACTGAGACTCCAAACTTTCAAGCTAGTTACCTGACCAGTTTCTGCCACTGTTGTCTAGGTGCAGAGATGGAGTCCTGGTACTTCCTCTGCTCTCTTCCCTGGTGTCACTTGACAGCGTCTTTCAATGCATACCAATCTTTCCTTCTGATAAAGTCTAATTTTCCTATATTTTCTTTTGTTGTCTCTGCCTTTGATTTTTTTTTTTTTAAATCCATTGTCAAATCCAAGGTCAAGTTGGGAGGAGTGATGCAGGAAATAGAGAGCTCAGAGATGAGATTATGGTCATAATCCAGGCAAGGAACACAGTGGGCCTTGAGAAGGTGTGAGAGTGGGGGAGGGGGCAGGTGAGTGAGATACCTAGGAAGTGATGGATCATCTCTAGCAGGTGCGGGACAGAGGGAAGAAACCGTGATGCCTGGACAAACCCTGGCCCAGCTCCTAACACCCTAAACTCTACATGTGACAGTGAATCCCAGAAAAACAATCCAAGTGGGCTCAAGCAGAGCATTTCACGAGAGGCAAATTATTCCTGCACAGAGCCCCCAGGTGGAGGTGGGGGACACCTATGGGACACGCATTTACTAAGTGTGCCCTAGTCTCGGGAGTCTTGGAAAACAACACTGCATGCTTTGGGGGAGGGGGGTTAAATTTTATTTTGAACTGGAGGATAATTACTTTACAATGTTGTGTTGGTTCTGCTGTATACCAATATGAATCAGCTGTAAGGATACATATATCCCCGCCCTCCTGAGCCCCCTTCCCACACCCCCACCCCCACCCCACCCCTCTAGGTCTTCGCAGAGCACCGAGCTGGGCTCCCTTTGCTATAGAGCCGCTTCCAACTAGCTGTCTATTTGACAGTGTACATATATCAGTGCCACTCTCTCCATTCGTCCCACCTTCTCCTTCCCCCATCTCATGTCTATAAGTCCATTCTCTATGTCTGTGTCTCTCTTCCCGCCCTACAAATAGGTTCATTCTAGATTCCAAACATACACGTTAATATTCCAATACTTGTTCTTCTCAACACTGCATTCTTGGTGCCTTGCTGGGTTAAAGAAGTCTCCTTGCGGCTTTCCCTCTCACATCCTCCCCTTAGTCCCACCTCTCACTGTGTTTTTAGGAGAACTGTGACCTTCCTTCACCTCATCTCAGCTGCCCTGGGTTGACCGACAGGGAGCCTTCAACAGTCACGCACATGAAGCCGAAATTTAAGTCCCCGCATATCGCTTGCCCAAGCTCCTCCAAAGGCTTGTCCTCACATGCTCAGAGCAGACAGGAGGAGCCTCTGTGTATAGTTAACACACACGGGGAAACGCTGATGTAACAGAACACGGCAACAGCACATGACAGGTGTCACGCCTGTGGTAAGGATAGTATTAATACAAAGCGGGCCTGCAGAGGATGAGGGGAAAGCACAAATGGTGCTTATACAGTTTTAGGAGAGAGGACAGTTTGGGGTATTTTTATATGTCTGACACCTTTGTGGTCATCAGAGAAGGAAGAGGCAACCTACTCCAGTATTCTTGCCTGGAAAATCCCATGGTCAGAGGAGCCTGATAGGTTACAGTCCATGGGGTCGCAAAGAGTCAGACACGACTAAGCAACTTCACATGTGGTCACCGAAGGGCAGTGTTCAAAAGAGAAAAATGCCACATGTGGATAAATAAGATACCTCTGTGTGTCTGACAGAGTTGCATGACATAGTAAAAGTAACTTTTTCCATGTGACATCATCTGGGTAAAACTACACTGATTTTTTATGAGACGTCCCTGGCCATCCACTGGTTAGTACTTCACCTTCCAACGGAAGGGTCGCAGGTTTGATCTCTGATCAGGGGGGTAAGATCCCACATGCCTCTTGGCTGAAAAACCCAAAACCCAAAACAGAAACAGTATTGTAACAAATTCAATAAAGACTTTTATAATGGTCTGCATTAAAAAAAAATCTTAAAAAAACTACATTGATTTTTATATGCACTATTCTTCATCTTGTCCAGTCAATTTCTATGTAGTTCAAGAGAATAATGAGCATTAGATAATAGTCTGAAATCTTACTGACACAATATTTTTAAGGGTTCCATTATGACATATGAACTAAAATGTGTTAACCTGCGTCTATTGTACCTTTCATTTAACTGACTCTGTATTGTCTTCACACAAGTTCAGTTATTAACAAGCAGAAAATTTTTTAAATAGCATATGTTATAAGATCCCAAAAGTCAGTCTATTGGCAAAAAAAAAAAAAATCAGAATTTATGAAAAGGTTAGATTTGTAGGTTTTTTAAAAAACAGAAGTGTTTTTATTAGCACTTCCGGACTATTACTTCCCAGGTAGTGCCAGTGTTAAAGAGCCCTGCTTGTCAGTACAGATTTAAGAGATGTAGATTCGATCCTTGGGTCCAGAAGATCCCCTGGAGAAGGGCATGGCAACCCAATCCAGTATTCTTACCTGGAGAATCCCCATGGACAGAGGAGCCTGGAGGGCTACATTCACAAAGAGTTGGACACGACTGAAGTTACTTAGCAGGCAGCCTACTGCTGGATATAGGCTAATGAAAAAGTATCATCAGGCAGGGAGCCTCAGGCAGCCCTCCCTGTAGGTACCAACAAGTGATGCTTACCTGGCCCTGCGCTGCGCTATACAAGTAACGTCATCCCATCCAACCTTCTCAATAACCCTGTGGGGTAGTACTGTTATTATTACCCAATGCACAGATGCCGAAACTGACTGCACGGACAATGTAATATGTACAAGGTCATACAAAGAAGTGGGGCACTGGGATCCACCCTCAGTGTTGGAAAGCTGGAGTTCTGGCTTGTAAACCGTTTCACCGATGGTACCCAGAGGGACTGTCGCAGGACTTGCACCCGCACATCCCTCAAGAAGAGCTTCTGGCATCGGTACCAGGAGCCTGCTTTACGCACACCAGCGGACCCAAAGAGCTGCTCTAAAGGCCGGCCTCGGCTCGCATCGCGGATGAGGTTAAGAACCGCCCGCCTCACTCTGCTCGCGCGGCTTTGCCTACCCACTACCGCCACCTGCTGGCTCGCGAAGGGAATGCGTGTGAGCCACGTAGCTGAGCGTGTGCTTCCAGAGTCTTCTAGAAAGAGGCCCTGAAGGCTGGGAGACGATCACAGGAGAAGTCAGCCTGCAGATTTCATGTTTATCATGCAGGCAACTGAAATCACGCACTGCAGGCGTGTTACCCTATTTCCTTCTAAACAAGCACAGGAAGGGGAAACCTAAGAGATGAGACTGCAAGACAAATCTGCAAAGAAGGATGAATCCTCCCTCATCACCTGGAAATCATGGTCCCTCCACTTGACCCTCAGATCCACACTGGACTTCTCTGATCTAATACTGGAGGATGGCTCTGACACGTCAAGCACACCTGTTCTATTCCTGGTGTGAATGTCCCTGGCCCATCAGTTTGTGGCCAGTCTGAAGCCCCTGGGAGCAGGTTAGACCCCACGACCCCCCTGTCTTCCTCACAAACCAATCGCGTTTCAGGAAGATGGCAGGGCTGGATGAAACTGTGATCCAGAGAGCCTAGGAGACTTTCTTGGCGGTCCAGCATTTAAGTCTCCGTGCTCCCAATGCAGGGGCACATGTTCCATCCCTGGTCGGGGAACTGAGATACCCCACATGCCACACAGTGTGGGAAAAAAGAAAGAGAGAGAGAAAGCCCCCCACCTTCAAAGCCAGTTCAGGGACCCAAGTTGCTCAAAGTCTGAGGAACCAGAGCAGCATTTTTGAAACATTTTCTGTGCAAAGGACAGCTTCAGTAAACCCCTTGAAACCTATCTCAGAATGCCTTTAAGAACAGTAAGTAAAATACACAAGAATTCAGAGGAAACCAAGTATGTCTAATGACAGCTAGTTATCAAACTATTTAAAAACAAATGTATGATGTATTAATGTGCTGTGCTTAGCTGCTCAGTCGTGTCCGACTCTTTGCGACCCCATGGACTGTAGCCCGCCAGGCTCCTCTGTCCGTGGAAATTCTCCAGGCAAGAATACTGGAGTGGGTTACCATGCCTTTCTCCAGTGATGTGTTAATAGCTGTGGTTTTAACTGGCCATTAAACAGCATCTCTAGCTGCATGTCTAATGATTAGCATGATTCTACCATCGTGATGAGTATAAACAATAGCTCGAGATTCCTGTACAAACTAGACTATAATATAAAATATCTGAGTTCTATTGATAACCAAAACCACAGGCACTGCTAATGTCACTGCGAGTCGTTACCTGTATAACTGAAGGAAACACTGTTTGGTAGGTATCTCTCCATGAACATCAAGGTGCAAGTTTATTTCTTATTCAAGATTAGAGATGCTCTGCATTTGACTCTCAGAACCCTTGAGGGGCTCCCAGGGGACACCAGGCCAAGAACCAGGGTGGCTGGCTATTAAAGCATCCCGCGTGTTTATCTTCCTGGCAGCCCCCTGGGCAGCGTCTTCACCCCTTTTCAGCTAAGAAGGCCAAGACTCACTTTGCAGCCCACAGCTTCTTGCCATCCTGTCCTCATAGGAAACTCTCCTTCCGTCTAAGCAGCCTCGTCGAGATAAAGCTGCTTTTTTACACTTTGTCTCCAAGGAGAGAGGAGACAGAGTGGAACAATCACAGCCCCCCTACAACGGGAACAGAGGGAACCCTGCAAGGCTCCCTGCCCTTCCCAGCCCCCCAGGATCCTTCTCAGAGAGGGAAGCTTGACATGTGCTAGCCCAAGAAGGGTGTATAGAAAATTTCACTCTGCATACAAGGCTTGCAGTTAAATTGTGCCACCTTATGTGGGGATCCGTGGCCTCTGGGAGGCTGAGGCCCAGTTAACAGCTGTGTGGGGGCCCTGAAGACTTAGGAGGTGGAAATGTGACACCCCTATCCCCATCCCCTACCCTTGAGGAGGGGGGCAGGGATGGGGGCTCCTGGAGGCTGGGCCTTCGGAAATGCGTGCCCCAGCCTCTGCAGGCAGGGAGGTGTCAAACTGCAGCCTCCCAGCCCAGCCCCAGCTCAGGAAATTGCTTTTTAGTCTACGGGGGCTGCACATGCCTTTTTCCTTTGCTGGCCTCGGTCCCAGCAGCTGATGAGTGTCTGCCAGGCAAGGGGCCCGCAACTAAGCACCTGGGTTTCGCGGGGTGATTCTCAGTCAGCCTGGGGGCAGAGCAGAGCTGGGCTGGGAAGGCAGAGGAGAGGTGGATGGGAATAAAGCCTCAGTCAAGGCTGCCGCAGAGATGTCTGGGCCCCTGATGACCGGATGGAAATGGTAAGCGACAACTCAGCTACCGGCCTTACCCGGCTTAGCTCAAATCTCTTCCAGGGCTGGGATTCGCCTTCCGGGCTGGAGTCCCCTGGGCAATAAAGTCCCTGGTGGAGAAGCAAATTGAGAGCAGATTTCATTCAGTTTGAAGCTTTTAAGGGGCCTTAAAAGCTGGTCTTTTTTTTTTTTTTTTAATCTGAACCTACACATGAGGAAACAATCAGACAAATCCCAATTGAGGGACATTCTGAAAACAACCAGCCTGGACTTTTCAAAATTGACGATGTCCCAGTGGGGAAAGGCTGAGGGATTGTTCTGGAACCAAGGAGGCTAAAGATAAAAAGCAACTAAATGCAGCGGAAGACCTGGAGCAAACAAACAAGGAAACATTACTGGGACAATTGGGGAAGTATGAATTGAGACTGTCTATTGGGATTCCCTGGTGGCCCAGATGGTAAAGATGCCAATGCAGCAGACCCAGGTTCAATCCCTGGGTAGGGAAGATCCCCTGGAGAAGGGAATAGCTACTCATTCCAGTATCCTTGCCTGGAGAATCCCAAGAACAGAAGAGCCTGCTGGGTTACAGTCCATGGGGTCACAAAGAGTCAGACATGACTGAGCAATTGATACTTTTCATTGGGTGATAGCATTGTCCCAGAGTTCATGTTCTGATATCCATAAGCACACTATGGTTATGTAGGCAGATGTCCTTGGTCATAGGAGATCCACAAAGTATTTAGAGGTGAAAGGATATGTCTGTGACTGTGTCTCAAATGCGTTCAGAAAAAACAACTAGGTAGATAGTGACAAAGATTATCTGCTTGACCGAACTGCAGTCCAGTCCTGACCTGACAAGAATTTCCCAATAAGAATTGCTAGTAGAGACTTCCCTGGGCGGTCCAGTGACTTGAGACTCCATGCTTTCACAGCAAAGGGCGCAGATTCACCCCTGTTTGGGGTTAGTTCCCACATGGTGCATGGCAGGGCCAACAAGAAAAGCTAATAAGATTCTGAATGACAGTAAAAGCTTGGATTTTTATTGCAAACACAATCACCCAGTCATTCAAAACTACACATACAGCAGTGTGCGGGGTATCGAGGTCTTATCGCTAAGCTCCAGCCCCACCTTGCGAACCTGACTTTGTGATGCTGCGGTTGGGACACTCCATCCATGTTTCTCTTCGGCCAGTGGCCCCCAGTAGGAGAGAGGCTGCAGGGCCAGAGAAGGGGCTGTTGCTTCCTGGCCCTGGAAAGTCCTGTTACTGTCTGTGTCCTTTCAGGAGTGTTTCTTTACCAGGCAGCAGCATTTTCTTCCCACGGCAGCAACTCGATCGAGTCTGCAGTTGTCCCAAGACTGGGGGAACCCATTCGCTTGTGGCCCCTGCTCAGATATCTGAGCTCCATGGGGCCCCTCCTTTGAGCTTCCAAGTTTGGATAATTTCCAACTTTTCTTTGTTCTTTCATCCCTGCGGGAAGTACCTGAAAGTTTCCTTCAGATGCCAGTACCATAACACCTTCAACTTTTAAAAAATTATTTATGTATTTGATTATATTGAGTCTCAGTTGAGGCATCCAGGATCTTCATTGCATCGTGTGAGATCTTTCCTTGTGGTACACAGAATCTCTAGTTGCAGTTTGAGGACTTAGTTACCCTGAGGCATGTGGGATCCTAGTTACCCGACCAAGGATTGAACCTGTGTCATCTGCATTGCAAGGCAGATTCTTAACCACTGGACCACCAGAGAAGTCCCAATACCTTCAACTTTTCTTTTTTGCCTTTCAGTTACCCAGGTAACAATTCTTTCTTAAACTTCTCTGTGTTAAAATAACTGTGTGGTTTCCCAGGCTGGTTGAAGCACCCTCTGTGAACCAGCAGGAAAGCCTCATACTAAGTCCTAAACCGGAAGAAGAGAGCCCCCCACCAAGTCTGACATATTTGCAGAGGATGGGAAGATGGCTTTCCGTGATAAATCAGCCTTTGTATTTATGCTGAATTGGACAAATATTTGCATCAGTACAGTCTGTGGTTCCCATGGGGCAATATCCTTCCACTCCCAGGAAATGGCTTCAGATATCAAGTCTCCCGTGGCTGTCACCGATGTGCCAGGGTACAGCGGGAGACTTGGACCAGGCTGCTATCTGTGTCGTCCAGGTCAGCCGGAATGGCAGCTTCGCTCAGCAAACAGATCTGCGCCATCCGAGCGCTTTCGCAAGCGGGATCATCCTTCCAGGCATGGTGAGTATCTTTTTCTGTGTGGAGCAGCTACACAGACTTATTTTACAGCTACAGACTCAACCAGACATTTCATATCTTGGCAGAGTTCCCTTGGCAGCTTTAAAATGCATTTTTCTTTTTTTTCTTTCCTTGCTGCACCCCAGCCATGTGGGACCTTAGTTTCCAGAACAGGGATGGAATTCACACTCCTCCTGCATTGGAAAGTGGAATCTTAACCACTGGACCACCAGGGAAGTCCCTAAAATGCCTTCTTTAATTGTCCTCCAGACCCATGCATGAGACTGAAACCCCTGCTTCTGGGTGGGGAAGCTGGTGTGGGAGAAGATGGGACAGGTCCAGACAGCCCCAGAGCTCTGCTTAGCTTTGGACAGCTGTCTCCTAACCTTCCCAGACTAGAGCCACAGGTCATCTGGCTGAGACACGTGACCTCAACCACCCCAAGGCTAAGGTCTTCCACTCCTTCCCGGACTTCCCTGGTGGCTCAGCTGGTGAAGAATCTGCCTGCAATGCAGGAGACCTGGGTTCAATGCCTGGGTTGGGAAGATGCCTTGGAGAAGGGAAAGGCTACCCACTCCAGTGTTCTGGCCTGGAGAATTCCATGGACTTAAAGCCAGTTTCTAAGTCTAAGTCCATGGGGTCGCAAAGAGTCGGACACGACCGAGCAACTTTTTCACTTTCACACTTTCACTCCTTCCCAACTCATCTCTGTGTGACTGGAGACTCCTTGAGAGCCAGGTTCTTATTCTATCAGCATCTCCTGTGAACAGCATGGTCCCTGAGCCCTGCCGAGGCTATTGTTTTTCTTGAGCTGAAACAAACTGAGTGTAATAATTCCTGGTGGAAGCTTTATGAGCCATGTAGAAACATGACCCCATACTCTGATCTCCTACTGCCTCTAGTGGTTTTTGCTTTTCCATTCACCTCTGCTTCCCCTTCTTTTAATCAAAGAATGAGAATGGGCCAGCAATTACACCTCCCCAGAAAGCCAGGGAGAGCTGGGGAAGGGGTCACAGAGGCACCCAGCAAATCCAGACACAGGTCGAGGCAGCTGAAAGACAGGACACCTCCAGGCCAAACACACCTGTCAATCCTCTTCCCTCTCGGTTTACAAATCAAGCCATTTTATGCTAGCGAGGGTGTGGAGAAAAGAGAACCCTCCTATACTGTGGGTGGAATTGTAAATTGGTGGAGCCACTGTTGAAGACAGTATGGAATATCCTCAAAAAATCAAAAAAATAACTACCATAGGATCCAGCAATTCTGCCCCGGGTATGTATCTAGAAAAAAATGGGAACATTAATTCAAAAAGGTACACCCCAGTGATCATAACAATACTATTTACAATACGCAAAACAAGGATGCAACCTAAGTGTCCATCAACAGATGAATGGATAAAGGAGATGTGGTATACATATATCAATGGAATATTAGTCATAAAAAAGAACAAAATAATGCCATTTGCAGCAAAATGGACAGACCTAGAGATTATCATACTGAGTGAAGTAAGTCAGAGAGAGATAAATATCACATGATATCACTTATACATGGAATCTGAAAAATGATGCAAAGGAATTTATTTACAAGACAGAAACAGACTCACAGATAGAGAAAACAAACGTATGGTTACCAAAGGGGAAGGAGAGGGAAGAGAGGAATAAATTAGGAGTATGGGATTAGAAGATATACACTACTGTATGTAATAGATGATTGATAAGGACCTACTGTGTAGGACCAGGTACTCTATCTAATACCCTGTAACAACCTATATGGGGTGGCTCAGACAGTAAAGAATCTGCCTGCAAAGGAGGAGACTCAGGTTCAATCCCTGGGTCAGGAAGACCCCCTGGAGAAGCGAATGGCAACCCACTCCAGTATTCTTGCCTGGAGAATTCCATGGACAGAGGAGTCTGGTGGGCTCCAGTCCCTGGGGTCACAGAGAGTCAGACATGACTGAGCAACTAACAAAACAACAGCAACCTATACTAGAACAGAATCTGAAAAGGAGTAGATATGTGTGTGTGTGTATATATATAACTGATTCACTTTGCAGTACATTGGAAACTAACACAACATTGTAAATCCAGTTGTTGGCAGGCTACAGTCCATGGGTCACAAAGAGTCGGACAGGACTGAGTGACTAAGTAACTAACTAACTAACCTAAAACAATTAAACAGTCAGTTATGTTTATCAGCAAAATGAGTTTATTCTGAAGCAGCAAAAAAATGCAGTTGGAGACACATAAATATGGGAGACACAGGCAAGTCTGGTAAAGCCAAGGAGAGGAAGCTCATTTATAAAGGAGAAAGGGCAACTGGGAGGGACTGTTATCAATGAAAAGTCCACTGTTATAAAGGAAATTGAGAGCTCAAGGTATAGTGGATGTTCATTGGCTGAGTCATGACAGTCTCTCATTGGCCGAGCTGTTGCTTGGCAAGGAGAAAATCTTCCTTCTGGCCGCAGTAGGGTCGTGTCCCTTCCTGCTGGGGATGACAGGTAATCTGCTCTTGCTGGACTTTGTATTACCATTGAACGGTAAGTGCTTGAGAGCTTCTCCTTCTGGCCTCCTGACTCCTTTTTAGTGAGTTTTCTCCTTATTAATTTTTCAGTGTTAATACTAATTATAGTATTGTTAACACTCAACGTATACTGGGGCTTCCCTTATGGCTCAGCTGATAAAGAATCCACGTGCAATGCAGGAGACCTGGGTTCTATCCCTGGGTTGAGGAGATCCCCTGGAGAAGGGGAAGGCTACCCACTCCAGTATTCTGGCCTGGAGAATTCCATGGACTGTATAGTCCACGGGGTCACAAAGAGTCAGACATGACTGAGCAACTTTCACTTCACTTCAACATATACTGAGATTGAGCTTTTTAATTCACCTATAACACTGACAGAGATTGGAGAAGATGAGTAACAGTCTGTGTACTGGAGTGGTTTAAAAAAAAAAAGAAAAACTAGTAAAACCAAGTGGTGGCAAGACTGTAGAACAACCGGAACTGTCATACATCACTGGTGGAAATGCAAAATGGCACACCCACTCTGGAAAACGTTTGGCAGGATTTTTTTTTTCAGGTTAAACATAAAATTATTATATGATTTAGTTTAACAAGTCACTCTTAGGAAGGACTGATGCTGAAGCTGAAACTCCAATACTTTGGCCACCTGATGTGAAGAGCTGACTCATTTGAAAAGACCCTGATGCTGGGAAAGATTGAGGGCAGGAAGAGAAGGGCATGACAGAGGATGAGTGGTTGGATGGCATCACCGACTCAATGGACATGCGTTTGGGTAGACTCCGGGAGTCGGTGATGGACAGGGAGGCCTGGCGTGCTGCAGTCCATGGGGTCGCAAAGAGTCGGACACGACTGAACGACTGAAATGAACTGAACTTAGGTATCTATCCAAGAGAAATGAAAACTTATACACACACCAAAGAAAACTATAGAAGAAGGTTTATGTCAGCTCTATTTATTATCAACAACAACTGGAAACAAGTCCAAATGCCCTTCAGTAGATGAATGATAAACAAACAAGCTGCATCCACAGAATGGTACACTAAGTAGTCAGCACTAATGAGGAAGAACTATTGATGTAAGTGGATCACAAAGGCATCGTGCTGAGTGAAACACCCCGGCTGCATACTGTAAGATTCCATTTATGTAACATTCCGGGAAGGCAAAAGTTTAAAGATGTCGAAAAGTTCAGTGGTTTTCAGCCATGTGGGGAGTGTTTGACCACAGAGATGAAGCCTAAGGGGTTTCTGTGGGTGGTAGAACTATTCTATATTTTAACTAAAGTGGAAGTTTCATGATATATGTGTGCTGAAAAATCCAAAAACTGTGCACCAAACAAGGCAATGGTACTGTATATAAATTTTAAAATAACAGTAGTAAGAGAGATTAAATAAACAGCCAGAGATGGGTGGGTTTGGAGAAATGGCTGGTTCTAGGCTGGAGGCAAGGAAAGATCAAGGTGAACCTGAAGCACCTTGTGCCACAAAGTAAGGACACGCCTGGGGATGGGGGTCCAGCCAGGAGGGAACGTCATTTGCTAAATCTGGGATGATCTGGTTATCAAAACAGGTAACTGCAGAAACACACTGAACTTGAAAAGAACCCGTGAGTCCCTACTGATACTGAAAAAGAGGCGGGGTGGGAGGAAAAGCTTTTCTTTACAGAACAGTGACCACTTAAAAACAGAAAGTAGAAGACACAACAGAAAAATGAGACATCACTGTACAGCCAGCAAACATTAATTGGTCCAGATGAGGATCATCAATGGATCCTGAAACTGCTGGGCAAGAGAATGCTGAGAAACAGACTGTGGTAGTCGCTCAGTCGTGTCCAACTCTTTGCGATACCAGAGGCTGTAGCCCGCCAGGCTCCTTTGTCCGTGGGATTCTCCAGGCAAGAATACTGGAGTGGGTTGCCATGCCCTTCTCCAGGGGATCTTCCTGACCCAGGGATCCAACCCCAGTCTCCTGCATTGCAGGCGGATTCTCTAAGTTACCAGGGAAGCCCGAGAAACAGAATATTCAATCTCAAAGTGTCACTCAGTTGGTCATTTATTCATTACAAAGGATGATGGGCATTTTTCCAATGAAGTTGGAAGGAAGAGAAGGAGGCAGTGGTTTAGAGGACAATAGGATTGGAATTTTTTTTTTAATTTTTTAAAATTATTTTTTTATTGAAGGATGATTGCTTTACAAAATTTTGTTGTTTTCTGTCAAACCTCAACATGAATCAGCCATAGGTATACATATATCCTCTCCCTTTTGAATCTCCCTCCCATCTCCCACCCCATCCCACCCCTCTAGAATGATACAAAGCCCCTAAGAATAATTTTTATAAGTAAGAAAGCTTATTTTCGATCAGGACTGACTGTACTCTTCTAGTCGAATGAATTTATCATATATCAGAAAAATTCATGGAAATACCTATTTATGATTATTTATTAACAAAACTATTATATGTCTGCAGGAGGGCAGACACTGTCAGACCTTAGTAGAATGGTTTCTGTGGCTTAAAATTCATGACCTTCCCACAGTATAGTTATTTTTTTTTTTTTCTCTCTTTTGAAGACCCAGAGGAATCGGGTGGAGAGGGAGGTGGGAGGGGGGATCGGGATTGGGAATACATGTAAATCCATGGCTGATTCATATCAATGTATGACAAAACCCACTGGAAAAAAATAATAATAATAATAAAAAAAATAAATTAAAAAAAAATAAAAAAGGATTGGAATTTTTATCCAAAGACTGACTTCTTCCACTTTAGAAATGGGCAATAGAGATAGGGTCTGTTCTGTGGAGTCCCGTGTTGCCATCCAGGTAGCAGGACAGACAGGCTGGTCCCTGCTGTTAAACCCTGCCTCAACCACGTGATCAAAAGGTCCACATCAACAGTAACGGGATCAATAGGCATCATGTTCCCCCAGCACTGTGTTCCAAGAAGGAAGCCATGTCATCTTAGTAAGATGCCTGCCAAAAGTAGTTATACTAAAACTAATCCGGAAGAAGCCATCAGATAAATCCAGATTGAGGAACATCCTATAAAACTCCTCAAAACGTCAATGCTGTGAAAGACCATAAAAAGACCAAAGAAGTGTTCTAGATGAAAGCAGATAAAAAGAAACACCATCTGTCATCCTTAATTCCACTCTGGGTCAAAACAGAAATCAATTAAGTATTCAGTCATTTGATGTGGACTTTACATTAGAAGACTGTAAATTTTCCCAAGTGCGATGCTCATAGAATGCTTATCTAAGAACACTTCCTCATTCTTAAGAGAGACCCACTGAAGTATTTCAGGGCCAAGCATCACAACTCCAAGAAGAGCTTGATGAAAACAAATATGTGTCAAAATGTTAACAGTTGGGGGGTTTGTAATAGGTGGAGAATTTACAAGGGCTCAGTATACTTCTTATCGCAATTTTTCAAAGACACTTTTTCCAAAATAAAAAAGCAGTGGGAAAAGAAAAATGTTTTTAAAGGCTGAGGAAGACCTAGTATTGACCAAAACATGGCCAATCCAATATTTTGAAAAGATAAACACATCAGAACTCCCTGGACTTTGCCTGACTTCATCTGAAGGTCTAACCGAACTTCCTGCCAGGCGAGGACAGGCCAGCTCTCACCACCTCTGCCCATCGGCTCTGCAATCGATGACCTTAGACACAACTTACTCGCTCCTTTCCTGGCTCGCTGCCAGGCACTCAAGAGGCATTTGGTAAATGTGCTTTGGTTTCTTTATTGTCACTGTGAGAGTAGGTCTTCCCCACCTTTGTCCCCATTGTCACACAGAAGGCATCATTCGCTTATTCAGGGAATGACAGCGGACATACAGAAGGTTCACTGAAACCTACCAGCCACCGTCTGGAGGTTTTATAAAGATGCCCAACCTGTCCTGCAGAAGCCCTGCTTGCAAGCCTCCCTTTCCAACCCCTGGACAGAATCGAGGTGCCAAGTATCCCGCTGACCACCAGATGGCAGGCTTTCCCCACGTCAGGCCCCACAGAAGGCGGCATCCCAGTCTGGTGTTTTCTGAATCCAGCTTCTGTGTTGCCTGAAGCATCAGGAAAGAGATCCTTTACTAAAGAGACCTTCACGAAAGAGGAGAACAGTAGGATTAAATATTCGGAAACAGAAGAACTCGAAGAAGAAAATACAATTTCCCAACACCACGTGCTCACCCAGCCTTCTCTGCAACAAAAGTTTCAACAGTTTTGTGCCCATTTGCAGTCTGAAGTCGAATTAGAATTGCCAAGCGTCCCGGGGAGCTCTGAATCCACATTCCTTGATCCCTTTGTGCCACTCAAAGCCAGATATTGATGTCTGAAAACAAGATACATAAGCTTCATTATTTAAGTGCCTTTTCCTTAAACAAGAACGCTTTAATACTTAACAAGGTAGGGAAACTACATAATTTTAAATCTATGCGAACAGAAATAAGAAATTATTTGTAGCGGTCTCCACTTTTACACCCACCAACAAAGAAAGACATTCACAATTTTTTGCCTTCCCAGGGCCCCAAAATACAACACAGGCCTGTTCTCCTGCTCCAGGCAGAAGCTGCAGCTGAAGCTGTTCTTTATCAGCTTTTCTTTCTCAATATTTACCAACCAATAAATCTTTTTTCCCCTAAGACAACTGACATTCGAATCCTGTTCATGTGGAGCCTTGTTATCCAAATAATATTAAATAAACTGCTTCATTATCCACTGAAAAAGTATTAGGATGCCTTTTTCCCCTCCTGCGGGTCAATATTGAAGAAGAGAAGGGGGTATTTCCATCCCCTGGGGAGGACAGCTCCCTGCCCTCTGGGGGCTCTTTTCAGTCCAGGGGCCTCATCCTCACCCTCCTCTCTGTCACCCGGGTGTGTGTGCTCATTGGGGAAGCCTGTCTGTTTTCACCCAAAGGGCTTCCCACAGTGATGGCTCTACCAGCAGGGACCAGCCTGTCTGTCCTGCTACCTGGATGGCAACCCAGGACTCCACAGAACAGACCCCAGCTCTATTGCCCATTTCTAAAGTGGAAGAAGTCAGTCTTTGGATAAGATCCAATCCCATTGTCCTCTAACCACTGCCTCCTTCTCTTCCTTCCACCAGCTGAGGTGTCAGGAGCGAAGGCCCTGGGCTCTGCCTCTGCCACCTGCCTGGTGGGACCAGCCCAGGGCCAGCCTCAGCATCTCCATCTGTAGACTACATCCCACTCGCTGCTCCTTCTGACCTGCCCATCATTCTACTTTTCAAGGATTAGAAACGCAGGAAGGGGCTTTGGGCCACTGGAGCTCCAACCATTGGAGACGGCAAACACTGAGCTGATGTGTTTTTTTTTTTTCACTTTTGAAAAAAATCTATTTTTAATTTATTTTTGATTGAACTATGGTTGATTTACAATACTGTGTTAGTTTCAGGTACACATACAGCCCAGTGATTCCATTTTTTGCAAATTATATTCCATTATAGGTTATTACAGGATATGGGGTGTAATTCCCGTGCTGTGCAGTAAATCTTTATTGCTTCTCTATTTCATGCATAGTGGTCTGTAGCTGTTAATCCCATACCCCTAATTTGTCCCTCCCCTCTCCTCTCTTCCCTTTGGTAACCACAACTTTGTTTTCTATGCTGAGAGTCTGTTTCTATTTTGCATGTACATTTATCTGTATTATTTTTCAGATTCCACAGATAAGTGATATTATATAGTATTTGTCTTTCTCTGACTTATCTCTGTCTGACTTATTTCATGAAGCACAATATTCTCTAGGTCCATCCAGGCAAATGGCAGTATTTCATTCTTTCCTATAGCTGAGTAATATTCCATTGTATATATGCACCACACCTTCTTAACCCAATCATCTGTGGGTGGGCACTTGGGTTGGCAAAATTTTAATGAAAACTAAGCAACTCACCCCTGGAGACTCTTCTGGAAAAAAAAATATTTTTTACTGTTAATAGTAATAAATAATATTTACATAGATATTTTATTGTACCAAGCTTCATTCCAAAGTTTCATCATACTAATTAACTTAACCCTCACAACACTCTCATTTTATTATGGCTGTTTATACTCAAAGAGGCTGACACTGAGAAGTTAAATACAGTCCCGGGATCACTTAGCTGGGGACTGCAAGATCTGAAGCCAGGAGGCCCGGCTCTGAAGCCACTCTCTTAACTCCTCCGCTCCACAGCTGCGACAAATCCAGGCAAACTCTGAGGGCTGTCATATCCTAAAGCCAGGGCTCCAAAACCAACCAAGCCCATGTGTCACATCTATTGAGCCTGAGCTCTAGAGCCCAGGAACCACAACTAGTGAGGCCCACATGCCCTAGAGCCTCTGCTCAGCAACAAGAGAAGCACAAGCAATGAGAACCTCATGCACCACATCTAGAGAGTAGCCCCCAATCAACACAACTAGAAAAAAAGCCTGTGCAGCAGTGAAGACCCAGTACAGCCAAAAATAAAATTAAATTAAATTATAAAGGAAAAAAGAGCACCACTAAAATGGTGGACTGGTAGACACATGTCATTACACATTTGTCCAAACCCACTGAATGTAAAACACCAAGAGAGAGCCCTAACGTCAAGTGACTTTGAGTGATGACACGTCGTTGTAAATGCATCGATTGTAGTACTGTTGGTGGCGAGGAAGGGGCTACATGTGTGGGGGCAGGGAAATTTCTGTACCTTCTGCCCCATGTTGCTGTGAACCTAAAATCACTCTAAAAATAGTCTCAATAAAAATACGTAAACTGATGATAGTTTAAAGAAACAACAACAACAAGCCTAATGGCTTAAGCCAGCAGTTATGTGTGGTCTGGGTGGGACTCTTTTCACTCCTGCCATGCCAGCCACAGGCATTTCTGGAGTCAGAGCTGTGGTCTGTGGTTCCGAAGCCAAATTCAGCTAAACAACACATACTCTGCTCTCTCCGAGTAAGCCAGGAGTCTCCGCCTCCAGGCAGCCTTCCCTGATTCTCCTTTTTGGCAGGATGACCATCCCATGACTCTCGCCCAGAGCCTGTTAACTCATTACGTCTCATAGCCAATGGCTTGTTGGGTTGCCCAAATCCATTGAACACCCCTTGAGGCCTGGGACCTTGCTGGGCTGCTCTGCCATCTCCCCAGCTGTGCCAACCCAGGGACAAGCACACCTGGGCTATGATTGTTGACGGAGAGTGAGAGAAAAGGATGGAGGAAAACCCAGGGATGCGCCCCTGTTGCTTTGCACTCTGTTTATGAGATGTTGACATTTTGTTTATATTTCACTGGAAATCCCATTCACAAACACCCATTAATGTGTGTCCTCCCTATGTGATGAGCAGGCATTTGTGTGTGTGTGTCTGTGTGTGAATGTGCATGTCTGTGTGTAAACGTGTTTGTGTGACTGTGTGGACCCAGACGTGTCTGAGTGCACGTCTGTGTCTGTCAGTCTGGGTACACTTGTGTGTGAGTGTCAGTGCCTGTGCACTTGTGTGGGGGGGTCTATGAGTATGTGTATATGGGGGCATGAATGTGTGTACGCACATGTGTGTGTGCATGTGTGCGAGGTGCACACAGGCCCCCATCCAAACCAGCCTGCTGCAGGGCAGTGGGACTGGGTCCCCATGCTCCCGCCCTCATTGGCGATTCCACCAGCGTCCTCTGGCCGCCATCCTGACTTCCTCTGGAGGACGAGGAGCTGAGCAGAGGTCAAGTGACTGGCCCCAGACCCCACAGCGAGCCGGGGGCGGCTCTCACCCCCCCTGCGAGGCCGGGCCCCTCTCCGCAGCGTGCTGGCGCCTGGCCCAGGCCGGGCCGCGGCTCTGAGGGCTCCTTTGTGGGCCTGGGTGGCTGCGTGCCATGCCCCGGGGTCCCACAGGTGACGGGTCTGTGCAGAGACACTGAGGGGCCCCCGAGGGGACAGGAAAGGGGGCTCCCTCGTTCTGGGTGGCTCCAGGGGGGAAGGAGGAAGAGGAAAGCAAAGCCAAGTGGGGATAATGAAGGCCGAGCAGGACGCACAGGGAGAGCGGAAGGGGCCGATCAGCAGAGGCGGAAACCCGCGCTGCACTCACAGACAGCAGGAAGCGCAGAGCTGGGGACCACGTGGGCTCAGGAAACTTTTTTGTTTCTGGCTCTAATTGGTGACCCCACTCAGAGCGGCTGGAAACGGGCACAGATCAAGAGACTCGAGTGCTGGGTGGAAACCAGGGCGGGCTGAGAGGCGAGGATGGCAGCCAAGACTGGCTTTTCAGTCCTGGCACCAGCGGCTTTGACAGCTTCTCCTCCAAGCAGAGAGGGAGGGCTCCCAGCGGGGCTCCCCATGGAAAACCCACCTGCACAGAGGTGCCCCCCCACCCCCCAGGCTGTGACCCGTCACCCCAGTGTGCCAGCCGGATGCACTGCGCCAGGCTGCTGGAACAGCCTGGAAACAGAGCCATGTGAGAAAAATGGCATTCACCAGAGCTTTTCTGATCAAAACAACCAAAAGGAATGCTTCTTAATAAGCTAGTTGGGGTAGCAAGTAAGACCTCCCAAGGGTCGGATTTAAGTAGCAACGGGGCAGAGAACTTCCTTCCAGAGCAGAGGTTGCCTGTCAAGGGGCAGGCTTTGGTCTTGCTTGTCAGGATGTGCTGGTTCGAGACAGAGCATGATTACCTGGGACAACTGAAGGGCCAAGACGGCCACCAACAGGTGCCCCTCACACCTTCCCCCACGCCTCTTCCCTGATCATCGCATATTTAAAGCACATCTATCTAAAGAAGCACAAATTATTTTTCAGAAAAGTAAGCCAAAGTAGACCTTTCAAAAATGAACAAATTATAGATAGAAACGGGGCATCATGTGTCTCCTTCCTCACTTAAGACTCCTTCAAGATAATAGGGAAGGAATAAAGGATGACATTCTCTTAAGAGCAAATGTTAATGGCCAGGAAACCAACGATCAAAGGATGAAGACTTCTGGGACTTCTCTGGTGGTCCAGTGGTTAAGACGCCACATCCAGTGCAGAGGGCGCGGGTTCAATCCCTGGTCAGGGAACTAAGATCCTACATGCCATGCAGCAAAAGAAGATTTCCAAAACCAAATCTTCAGGACTTAGTGGGTAGAAGCAGGTTGAAGAGTCAGCCTGTGTAGGGAAACCATACCTCAAAATGCACCAGGTGGGACGGAGTCAAAGAAACTGAGCTGCAGCAAGACCCCCAAAGGACCATGAGGCTCAAAGGTGGGCACAAGAGAAAAGCGGGACTGCTTAAAGGGAGGAGTTCAAATCAATTCCCCCAACCACAAAACGGTTTGCTCCCTGCCACCACACCCCACTCTGAACACAAAGAGGGCAGGCCATGCAGCCGATACTCCCGGCTTCTGGGGAAGGGGAAGGATAGCACTCAAAGCATTTCCTTCTAAATGGAGCAAACTTTCAGCCATCGGGAGTCAGGACTCCTAGAGTGGGTGCTGGCACCATCTCCACGCCCTCCCTGTCCTGGCCTCTGAGGGTGCCCAGTCCAAAAGCTCCATCCCCACCACTTCCCCCTAAAGTGCAGCCTCGGACCCAGTCAGTTCTGCTCCTCTCAGAGGCTCCCCATCCAATCGACACTATTAATAGCTGCTAAGTGCACACAAAGTACCTAGAAAAATCAGTGCCTTTCCTCCTTCTTCAGAATTCACAATGACAGAGGATCACTAGATATATGGAGAATACAAACTACAAGCTACTAGAACTGAAACACCAAAACAAGTGGAAAGAGATGACCCCAGATAACATGGACATAATTGAGGAAACTAAAGAAGACTTCAGAAAAGCATTCAAATTTGCATCCTCAGAGGGATTTTGAGATTATAGCCCATCCACAAGCCAGGAATAGAATGTCTTAAAAATAGACAAGGGTTCTTGGAATCTAAAAAATGTGTTTTCTGATTTTAAACGGTAAATGAATTGAGAGATAATGCCAAGGTCATTCCCAAAAGAACAGAGTAAATATACGCAGCCAAAAACATGGTAGAGATGGTACCGTGCACAGAGAATCAATCCAGGAAATGATCTCAAAAACAGTTTTAGAAAAAATTATCAAAGTCATGTAATAAGAGAAGAAAAGTTACCAAAGAATTTAATCCAAGTCTTCACATTAAAATGGCTCACCGAGTCCCAGCAAAATGAATGAAAAGTGATTCAGAACTGTATGGATTCTTGTGACATGTCAGAACATTTGCTGAATTATTGATTGAATGAAAGAATGGATTGAATGGGAATCCCATCAGAGTGGGCATACCAGATATTTCACTGCAAAGTCCCCTCTATGAAATGAAACCAGTCATGTCTTCTGAGGTACCCCGTTTTGCCATGGCCATTCTGCTGTTGGTTAATAACCACAAATCCGTAATGAATGCCTCTGTCGTAAAAGGACAGCTACAAAAGTCTCTTTTTAAAAAATAGAAGAAATAGAATTTAAATTTTAAGATATGTTTAAAATCATATCAGTCCAGGAGGCCCAATAACTAATAATCAGAATTCCAGAACAAAAAGACAGAAAGGAGAATATCATTTAAAAATAAATGACTCAGTAAAGTTAATCAGAACTAAAAGCAGTCATCAAATGTCCATCAAAATCCATGAGAACAGGGATTTCCCCAGCGGTCCAGTGGTTAGGATTTCACCTTCCAATGCAGGGGTGCAGGTTCGATCCCTGGTGAGGAGCTAAGATTTTCACATGCCTTGCAACTGAAAAACCAAAACCTATAACAGAAACAATATTGTAACAAATTCAATAAAGACTTCAAAAATCATCCACACACAAAAAAATCTTAAATATATGCAGATAGAGCCACACCAAGGCCTATTACTTGGCAATCTCAGAGTATTGGTGATAAATGAAGATCCTAACTTTCCCACAGAGAAAATAAAATTTCATATGTAAAGGACAAAGAATCAAAATATCTTTGGACTTCCCAATGGCAATACCAAAGCTAGAAAAATATTGTTTCCAAACAGTTTTCTATACTCAGACAAACTATCAACAAGTGTAAAGGTAGAATGAAGCCGTTTCACACTTTGAACTTTATCTTTTATGACACTATTTTTTCAGGAAGCCATCTGAGAGACGCTTCGCTAAAATGGGGGAAAGTAAATCAAGAAAGAATGAAAAGCAGAATCCAGGAAACATGGACTCCATCCCAGAAGAAAAGTAGAGAGACTCAGAGGATGGGGAAAGGAACTCAGTATGACCACTGTCAGCCAGCCTGAGGTGCAGCCACTCCATCTTGGAACAAGAAGATGCGGACATCCTGGAGCAATGTCATCCAGATGGTAAACGGATGGGTTCCTGAACTGTTTGAATATCTTGAGAAGACACAGGCTTCTGGCAAACTTTTTTAAATGAATTAGTGGTGGCTCAGAGGGTAAAGCATCTGCCCACAATGTGGGAGACCCAGGTTCGATCCCTGGGTCAGGAAGATCTCCTGGAGAAGGAAATAGCAACCCGCTCCAGTACTCTTGCCTGGAAAATCCCATGGATGGAGGAGCCTGGTAGGCTTATAGTTCATGGGGTCACAAAGAGTCGGACACGACTGAGCGACTTCACTAGTGATTAATAAACTTTTTTTTAAACAACCAGCAAAGGGGTACTTCCCTGGCAGTCCAGTGGCTGAGACTCCAAGCTCTCAATGCAGGGGGCCTGGGTTCAGTCCCTGGTAAGGGAACTAGCTCTCACATGCTGTAACTAAGATTCACAAGTTGCGAGTAAAGCTCTCACATGACTCAAGGAAGATAAACGATCCCATGTGCAGAAATTAAGACCTGGCGCAGCCAAATAAATAAATATAATATTAAATTTAAAACAACCAGCAAATTTCTAAAACAAAGAAAAGAGAGGGAGAGACTATTACCCACTCTGGAAGGAAACTCTGTACATGAAGTGAGGAATAACTGTAGCACACAGTATATCTGGGCTACAAGTGATAACTCACCTGTGACTGGACCACAGTGGATAGGGAAGGGGGACAGGAGGCGTGTGTACAAGGATGCTACATCTTCATCTCTCATAGCAGGAAGCCAAGAGAGAATATCTCAAGCTGAACAGTAAGAAATAGAAGTAAAAACATTTAGTTTGAAATATATGAATAAAAGACCAAACAGCTGAGGAGTTCAAAGTCATTGCCTCCTAGCAATGATAAGGTGAGGGGAGTAATGGATTCAAATACTACTGTCTTATCAGCTTTATGGAACGAAATGATTTTTTTAAAACAATACACCTGTGTACTTTTGTACTTGTATACAACGTATATACAAAGGGACTGTTAGGTTAGCCAAAAGTTTGTTTGGGATTTTCCATAAGATATTACGGAAAACCACAAACAAACTTTTTGGCCAAGCCAATATTTATATGTGTAAAATAAAAATTAAGTTTTAAAAAATTAAAGGAATTAAAATTAAATTAAAGGAATTAATTAAAATTGAATTTAAAATAAAATAAATAAATTTAAAATAAAATTAAAATTAAAGGAATTAAAAATTAAAGAGCTTTATAAAGCTCTTTATGTGCAGACGTGAGAGTTGGACCATAAAGAAGGCTAAGTGCCAAAAAATTGATACCTTTGAACTGTGGTGTTGGAGAAGACTCTTGAGAGTCCCTTGGACTGTAAGGAGATCCAACCAGTCCATCCTAAAGGAGATCAGTCCTGGGTGTTCATTAGAAGGATTGACGTTCAAGCTGAAACTCCAATACTTTGGCCACCTGATGCGAAGAACTGACATTTGAAAAGACCCTGATGCTGGGAAAGATTGAAGGCGGGAAGAGAAGGGGACGACAGAGGTTGAGATGGTTGGATAGCATCACTGACTCAATGGACATGAGTTTGAGTAAGCTCCGGGAGTTGCTGATGGACAGGGTGACCTGGCGTGCTGCAGTCCATGGGGTCACAAAGAGTCGGACATGACAGCAACTGAACAGCAACAACGACAAAATAAAAATTAAATTTTAAAAAATTAAAGGAATACAAAAATATATCAAATGAATGAGGAAGGTTTTCTGAAACTCTCTTACTGCCAGAGATAACCACTGCCTAACTCATATATATATATTCCAGCATCTTCCTTTCTGAACACAATTAACCCAAAGCAGCCCCACATTAAACCATAGAGTGACAGTTCACTCGTCCCAAAGAATAATGTCTCTGGGCTGTCCCTCTCTGGGCTGTCTCTCTCTGTAGATACGTGTGGACAATCTCAAACACATTATTACAAGGATAATATTAATGACTGCGGAGCAGAGCTGTTTTGAGGATTAAATGCTTATGAGATGCTGAATGTGGAATCACTATGTAAATTATAAAGCAGGCTAAGTAGTGTTGGTTATAGCTATAATTATAGTTAAAAATATAGAAAATTTGATCCGCAGCCAAAGTGCTTGATTAAGTGGTGTACTCCATGATCAACAGATAGCTCTCATTCATCACACCCAGAGATCACAGAAATCATGGCAGAAGCTGCCGGCTTCTCAGGAGCACACCTGAATCAGAGCTCGCTGTGCATTATTTAAAACAAGGAGAAACAGCCCAGCAGATGTTCTGGATAATGGCTGTTTGTCAGAGATATCACCTCCTTTGTCTGGGAACATGTACTCATGTTTATAGAAGTCCCTCTTGGGTTCCACGTCCTGCACCATGATGGAAATGATGCCTTAAAATGCAGCTGCTGAGGCACATTTTTTTCCACTGAGAATTGAGTGTGACCAAAACACAGCTTTGAGCTGACAAGCCAGCTTGGTCACCTGGCTATAATGTCTAGCAGGGCGTGACCCAACTCTGCTCCTTCCTAGCTATTACTCAGTCTCTAGAAACCCGTTTCCTAATCCCTAAAATGGTACTAACGAGACTTTCCTTCCAAAGTTGTTATGCAGATAAGATATATAATGCATAATGTGCCCAGCATATTGGAGACATTTACTGACATGAACTTGCTACCGCTTTGTGCATATTTATGTGGAAGCAATACTAAGAGACAACTTCATTTGCTTTATTTTTCATACATTCTTAATCTAAGCTAACACAATGAAAAGAGTTCATATGATCTAAAGCAATGAAAAGAGTAAGTCCCTAGACCCTCCAAACGGAATTGGAATCCATCTGATGTTAATTTCCCATGTGTTTGCCTGATGGTAAGCAGGATACACAGCCAGAAGATAGTACGCTTTGATATCCAATCTTGGTTTGAGTCCAGGCTTTGCAAACTTAGAAATAAGAGGCCTTGGGCAAGTTATTTAATGCTTTCAAGTTCAGTTTCCTCATCCGTAAAATGAGGGTAATAATATACACCTCAGAGCATTATTCGAAAGTCATCATGAAAGCATACTTTTAAAAGGACCTAGTGCAGTGCTTGCTTCATTTTATGTCATCCATAAAACTTAGATATTTTATCATAAGACCCACATTATCCTGAAACCTCTTAACAAGATGTGGAAGCAAACTCACAGACAAGTAGATACAAGCTTTAAAGAGCAGACATGTTTTATATTCAAAGAATAACACAGGTTTCATGTGTCAGTATTAAGATCCTGATGTCTTGTATTCCACCCGCACAGAAGACTATATGTAACTTTCTTTTAAGCTTTTACAGGTCTAAAATCAAAAGAGTCCTGACAGCAAAGTGTTCTTATGCTAACTAACTCAAAACAAAAGAAGCAAGAAAAAAATAAAAGGAAGAGAAGTTCATAAACTTTAGAATCTAGCCTTGCCTCTGTTCTAAGTCACTGAATGACCTTGGACAAGGTCAAAGCATTGCTTCTTGGCTTGTAAAATAAAAATGTCCCTCCATCCCTGATACTATTCAACATTTTCCTGGAGGTCCTAGTCAGTTCAGTAAGATGAGGAAAAGAAGTTAAAGATGCAAACATGCTAAAGAGAGGTCAGCACTGTGGTTATTTGCAGACAATATGATTATCTTCATAGAATATTCTAGAAGATGTTCAAACAGACTATGAGATTTAAAACAATTGAACAAGATTCCCAGATGCATGGTGGACACACACACTCAAAAAGTAAATGCTCCTTTCAACCAACAACAACCAATTAGAGATTAGAATTGGAAAAGACACAATTTTTGTAATAACAGCAAAGACACTACAGAGAGCCCAGAAATAAATCTAATCAAAGACATGCACACCTTCATGAAGGAAATTAGGAAGCATTATTAAAAGACATGAAATGAGATTGAGAAAAATGTAGAGAGATTAAACACATTCGTGTTTGAGAAGACTTGATACCATGAGAATGATTCTTTCCGAAAGAGATCTATAAACTTAACAGAACTTCAGCTAATACCCAAAATAATCAGAGGTAATTTTGCCCCCCAGTGGACATTGGGCAACCAGCCATGGGTGGAAAACGCACTCTGACTGTGGGTGACATGGGTGACTGTGGCTGACTGTGCTCCACAGTTTTATAAAGGACTTGAGCATCTGAGGATTTTGGTGTCTACAAGGGTCCTAGGATCAATTTGCCATGGATACAGAGGAAGGAAGGACGTCTAATTAAGGTTTAAAATATGCATACACACATCTTCTTAGATGTCCTAGCATTCTTTCCATTCTAACGTGAAGCTGCAGAGACTCCAATGGGCTCCAAAGGTCAATCTACAGCTTTGCAGAATAGGATCCCACAAAACCATCACTTGTAATGGACTTATTCAGGTGTTCAGTGTTCCTATCTTTTATGTATAATATAGCTATAGTACTATATTCCACAAGCCTTAATAATTTTCAATCTGTTTATGTTGTAATTGCTTTTCAGTTTTTCTGTAAAGCATATAGTGAATTCCATCAAAGAATATGGTGGAAGGAAAAGACATTTAATATTAGAATTCTTGGTAACTTAGGCTAAGTTCTAATACATGGTTTGTGTAAATCCATGAGCTGTGACAATCCAGGTGGCCTTCCTTTGGTATCAAAGGAGAAAGAAATACAGAACAGACTTTTGAACTCTGTGGGAGAATGTGAGGGTGGGATATTTCAAAAGAACAGCATGTATACTATTTATGGTGAAACAGATCACCAGCCCAGGTGGGATGCATGAGACAAATGCTCGGGCCTGGTGCACTGGGAAGACCCAGAGGAATCGGGTGGAGAGGGAGGTGGGAGGGGGGATCGGGATGGGGAATACGTGTAAATCTATGGCTGATTCATATCAATGTATGACAAAAAAAATAAATAAATAAATAAAAATTTAAAAAAAAAAAAAAACAAAGGAGAAAGTAGCAGACCTCCCAAAAGGCCCTTCCCCTCTCTGCCACCTGCATGCCCATTAATAAGTGAGATGTAACACACACCAAGGAAGAAAAGAAAAAAATAACCCTCATTTCCACAGCTTCCAGAGCCTGAGATAGAATGTTAAATCAGGAATATTACTCAGCCATAAAAAAGAACAAAATAATGCCATTTGCAGTGACATAGTTGGACCTAGAGACTGTCATTCTGAGTGAAGTCAAAGACAAATACATGATATTGCTTATATTTTCAATCCAAAAAGTGATACAAACAAGATAAAACAAATGATACAAACAAACTTACTTACAAGACAGAAATAAAGTCACAGATGTAGAAAACAAATTTATGGTTATTGGGGGGAGAGGTGGAGGAATAAGTTAGGATATTGGGAGCAACATATACACACTAATATACATGCAGTAGGTGACTAATAAGGACCTTCTGTATAACACAGGGAACGTTACTCAATACTCTGGAACAATCTGTGTGGGAAAAGAATCTAAAGAAGAGTGGATATATGAATATGTATAACTGGTTTACTTTGCTATACACCAGAAAGAAAGATCTGCATTCTCCAGGAACAGGGAAGGAAGGTGGTGGGAGCCGTGACCCAGACCAGACAGTGTTATCATTTCATATCCTGAATCACATATTCTACATAATCCACCTTGATTTTTTTTTCCTTCATTTAGAAATATTTTAAGGACCTTCCCATCAGCCTGGTGTTTAAGACTCTCAGCTTCCAATGCAGGGGTGGGGAGGGGCTGAGCATTCAACTAGGGTCAGGGAGCTAAGATCCCATGTGCCATGACAAAAGAAAAGAAAAAAAGGGGTCCCCTGGTGGCTCAGTTCAGTTTAGTTCAGTCGCTCAGTCGTGTCCGACTCTTTGCGACCCCATGGACTGCAGCACGCCAGGCCTCCCTGTCCATCAGCAATTCCCAGAGCTTACTCAAACTCATGTCCATTGAGTAGGTGGTACCATCCAACCATCTCATCCTCTGTCGTCCCCTTCTCCTCCTCCTTCAACCTTTCCCAACATCAGGGTCTTTTCAAATGAGTCAGCTCTTCACATCAGGTGTCCAAAGTATTGGAGTTTCAGCTTCAGCATCAGTCTTTCCAGTGAATATTCAGGACTGATTTCCTTTAGGATGGACTGGTTGGATCTCCTTGCAGTCCAAGGAACTCTCAAGAGTCTTCTCCAACACCACCTGGTGGCTCAGTGGTGAAGAATCTGCCAGCCAGTGCAGGAGACTCAGGTTCAATCCTTGGTCCAGGAGGATCCCATATGCCATGGAGCAACTAAGCCAGTGCACCACAACTGTTGAGCCTAGACACGAGAGCCTGGGAGCTGAAACTACTGATGCCCACCAGCCCTGGCACTCATGCTCCACGACAGGAGAAGCCACCGCAGTGAGAAGCCGGCGTACCACAGCTAGAGAGGAGCCCCAGCTCTCCGCAACTAGAGGAAAGCCCAGCACAGCCAAAAATAAATAAAATTATTTTTTTTAAAAAAAAAGAAATATTGTACACAAATCTTCGTTTTGCCTTTTAAATCTCCTTTCTGTGAAAAGAATCCAGCTGAAGACACTTCAGGAACTCAGCATTACCAATTAGGATACCATTATGAGTGGCAGTGGGGACCCACGAGAGGGGATCATGGAATGCAGCTTTGTGCATACGAATGTTTCAGTCTGAACACATTGCACATCCAGTTTCTTTGTAGCTCAGTGAGATGTCCTGACTTGGTTTTTCTATTACTATTATCATGGTAGATCAAAACAGGCAGATGCATTTACTGGTTTCCCTCTAATGATAATAAAAAGAAGCAGTTTATAAAATCAGATTATATAAAAAAATTGCCTAATGATTATAATTTATAAGCTCATTGTGGAATAATGATGTATTCAAGAGTCGTCGTAGTATGATGAGAGAAAGGTAATATGAAAGATTTTCTCTGCGAAGAATGACTCCAGATGAATTGCATTGAGATACAATTCCCTGATAAGGCACAATAAGAACCTCTAGAACACTTAATAATAGACGACTCAGGGTGAATTGTGGATTGCAATAAAAGCCCATAAATTAAAAAGTTTCCATATGATTTCTGATAAAAGACACGCCAAGGTGAAATAGCGAATCGCTGGAACTGACTGATAGCCTGCCTGTGGCCCAGTGGGTCATGCAGGGGAAATTTCTAGGAAACTCTATAAAATATAATTTCTTGTGCCTAGAAATTTTTAAAGCCAAGGTTTCAACTGGACCTACTAGAAAATTTTTAAAAAGAACAAGTAAGGTTTCCATAGAATTCAAACTGCATCCCTTTGCACGTCAAGCCCCAGGGGAAGCATGGCTGATGCTGTCTGCCGTGTAAATAACTTTGGTGGGAGAGGCTACTGCCAGGGATGAAACCCATGCCCCCTGCAGTGGAAGCCCAGAGTCTTAAATGTTGGACCACCAGGGAAGCCCTATTTTTTTTTCAGTAACTTTAAATGGAATATAAACTCTAAAATTGATGTACACCTGAAACTAATATAATGTTTAGTCGCTAAATAGTGTCCAACTCTTTTGCAATCCTGTGGACTATATAGCTGGCCAGGCTCCTCTGTCCATGGGATTTTCCAGGCAAGAATACTGAAGTGGGTTGCCATGCCCTCCTCATTGGACTTATTGGAAGTGGATTCATTTCACAAGCTCATGCTTTTTATAGATGAAAGAACAAGGAGAGGACCAGGGTTCAGGGAAGCTGAGCAAGGTCGGGCCTGTACCACATGAGGGAAGCTAAGCAAGGCTGTACTCCAGTGGTGAAACCAAGTTTAAACCCAGGAGGGCTGTCTGGAGGTGGAGGGTTTGTGGTCGCTGCTCTACAGTTGCGTACATGTGGCACATCTGTATTGTGCCAGAGGATGCAGCAGCCAACAGGAAGAGGTGATGCCCGCATTCCCACCTGGAAAGCTCTTCAAGGAGTATCAAGGTAAAAGAAAAGAGGTGGGGAGAGTGGAGAGGAAGGAAGATGTAGACTATATCTATGATCAAACACAAGAGGGAAATAAGCCCCAGAGCAAGACGAGGCCCTTTGCTACCTGCCTATTTGTGCCTCAAATACCTTGAAACCATATATACCCCCATGTATCTAAAATCTGCACCACCTGTAACAGCGGGTGCCTCCAGAGAGGATGGTGGGATTGGGTGTGGAGTGGAGGGTTCAAGTGGGATTTTTTTTTTTTTTTTTTTTTTTTTGCTTTTCTCTTTGGTGCTTCTTAATCATCTCACTATGCCATCTTCTTCCTAAACACACCTCTCCTGGCATCTGGATGGTGGCTTCGTCTCCAAACATAACCTACTCTTTCTTGAAAGCCCACCATCTGCTGGGTTCTGTCCTAAGTGCATTCACTGATTATCTCATTTAACTATCTCAGCACGCCTAGGAGGTAGAAATCACCTCGCAGGCCAGACTGGCATTATGGACACAAGCAAGAGGTGAGGAGGTACATGCAGAAAAAGAAAGAAAATTCCACTTTGGTGGCATTCTTGACTATTTTGCACTCACAAAGTATCAAAATACTCTATTTCCATCATATAAATGTTGGGCCATTTTAAATTTTAATGGTGTTTTTATTGTATGCAAAGGATCGCCCCATATAAATAAGCCTACTAGTGTCCAACAACTCTGAACTTAACCATGTCCAGGAGCAGTTTTGTCTCCATTGCAGAGGAGATAAACTGAGGCCAAGGGCAAGTCGGGGGAAGGGAATTCAGAGATACAAGTTACCAGGTAGAAAATGAATAAAACAAAAGGATGAATGTACAGCACAGGGAATATAGCCAATATTTTACAATAACTTTGTGGGGGTGTGGGCTGCTGCCAGGGATCAAACCCACGCCCCCTGCAGTGGAAGCCCAGAGTCTTAAATATTGGACCACCAGGGAAGCCCTATTTTTTTCAGTAACTTTAAATGAAGTATAAGCTCTAAAATTTATGTACACCTGAAACTAATATACTGTTTAGTCGCTAAGTAGTGGCCGACTCTTTTTCATTCCTGTGGACTATAGCTGGCCAGGCTCCTCTGTCCATGGGATTTCCCAAGCAAGAATACTGAAGTGGGTTGCCAGGCCCTCCTCCAGGGGACCTTCCTGACCCAGGGATCGAACCCAGGTCTCCTGCTTTGCGGATGGATTCTTTTACCTCTGAGCCACCAGGGAAGCCCTAAATCAACTATACTTCAGTTTAAAAAAAAAAAAAAACGAGGTCAGTTACTTTCCCATTGTCACATGATTGGGAAATGAGTTTGTGCCCTTGGACCATAGAGGAAACCTGGGTAACTTCCCTCTCAGAGGAAAGTAGTGCAGATCTGGGTGACCTCAAGCTGACCCATCAGATACTTTTACCTGTGACCACCTTTAGCAAAGCTGAAGGTGACATGTGGAGATCTGAGAAGGTTGACCCTCAAATGCATGTTAGTGCTAATATACACCGGGAGAATGGTTCGAATAAAAAAGATTGTCGATGCCAAATGCTGGTGAGCATTGGAGCAGCTGGGACCCTCACGTATTGCTGGTGGAGTTGCAATGGTGCAGCCACTGCGGGAAATACTTTGGCAGTTTCTGATCGAGTTAAACATGTAATTTCCATGTGATCTACCGTTCTTAGATTTTTATGCAAGAGAAAGGAAAAGTTATGTTCTCATCAAATGCACACGCAAATGCTAATTAACAGCTTTATTCGAAAGAGCCTCAAATAGGAAACCACCCAAATGTCCAAATTAACAGGCAATATCCATACAATGAAATGCTATCCATTAAGAGAAAGAAAGGAACTGCTAACACATGCAACAAAATGCATGCATCTTAAAAGGATTATGCCAAATGAAAGAAATCAGATACATACTCAAAAAAAAAAAAAACCCTCATATTATATGGTGGGCTTCCAAGGTGGCACTAGTGGTAAAGAACTCACCTGCCAATGCAGGAGACATAAGAGATGTGGGCTCCATCCCTGGGTCAGGAAGATCCCCTGGAGGAGGGCATGGCAAGCCATTTCAGTATTCTTGCCTGGAGAATCCCATGGACAGAGGAGCCTGGCGGGCTATACAGTCCACGGGGATGCAAATAGTTGAACATGACTGAAGCGACTTATCAGCAGCATATAAAATTCTAGGAAAGTCAAAACAATAGTGACAGGAAGCAGATCAAGGGTTGCAGGGGCCAGAGAGGCAGGAAAAGTTGACTGTATAGCAGGATAGGGAAATTTTCAGTGGGGCGGGGGGGGAGCTGGGGAAAGGGAAAAATCCTAGATCTCGATTGTGACGGTGGGTATTTGATCATATTTATTTCCTGAGCTACTCAAACTATGCAGCAAAAATCCATAAAAGTTATTGTGTGTAAACTCTTCCTTGCTAAAGCTAATCAAAAACACGTTTTTGTAATGTTTGAGGAACTGTCCAGAATTGTCCCAACAATGTATTTTTGTTTGTTAATATCTAATACAGTAAAGAACCTGCCTACCAATGCAGAAGACAAGAAACACAGGTTCGATCCCTGGGTTGGGAAGAGGCCATGGCAACCCACTCCAGTGTTCTTGCCTGGAGAATCCCATGGACAGAGAAGCCTGGTGGGCTATAGTCCATCGGGTCCCAAAGAGACGGATGTGGCTGAAGAGACTTAGCACTAAGAGGATAATCTATAATTGAAATTACTGTAAATTAAATTCAAATCCATTTTTATTAGGCATGTTCTTTATTCTCTGGGAATTCTAAAAACTGTCCAATTGGAAGTCTTCAGCTTCTAAGAGATTAAAAGAAGGCAATAAAGAGCACTGGTTTTGGAAGTTAAAGGGGGTTCAAAGAGTGCCTCTGTTGTTTTTTTAGTTGTAGGACTTTGGAAATTTTGTTTAATCATTCTAAGACTCAGTTTCCTCATCTGTTAAATGGGGACAATAATAGTTCTTCCTTCAGTTAAATGAGATGGCAGTGAGGGAGTGAGGGCAGAGGATGGCTGTTGGTTCAGTGTGCATAGATGACCCATCAGGATTCAAGCAAAGTTTTCAGCACTTACTAAATCCTGACAAATGGAAGCTACTGATTCTACAGACCTGACAGATGGACTTTAATTTCTACAAGGTTCTTGCTTTTAAGTTTCTGGCATCCAGTAAATATACACCTCACCTTTGAGCCTCCAGTGACAGTAAAGCCCCCCCTCCAGCAAATTATTTGGATATTATTGAAAGACTGGTCATGCTCCTGGTAGATGAGAAAGCAGAGGGAGGGATCGAATCACCTTTCCACTAAGCATCATATCTCCGATACCTGGAGCCCCTGAGATTCAGGCCATGAAAGCAGATGTGGGTTTAAACAGCATCTGGAAGGACTTCATTTTAGCTGTGAAATCCTAGTAACATGTGGCAGCAAATCTTGGAGATGTTGATCCACAGAGTAGATATTGATTATTTAATGTGCCTGAAGTGGTTTAATTAAGATGCCTTCTCCCACACCTCCAAACATGAGCACTGTTTACTGATGTATCCTCAGAGCGGCACTCCACACACAGTAGGCACTTTGCCTCTCCCATCATTTCTGGATCCACCTACTTCCTTCATTCCAGGCTGCCACCCTCTCCCATCTACACCACCACCGCCTCTCACTGAGACCACATCAGAGCCTGCTCACGTCTGATTGCAGCATCCCATGCATGAAGTTATCCAATGGCATCCATTCTTATTAGGATAAAAACCAGGAAGAGCTGACGCCAGCTCTTTTCTCCCATCCCTACCTCCTGCTCTATCTGCTCTCTGCCTTCCAGCCACACTGGCCTTATGTCATTTCATTCCCTCTAACTCCCTTGGTCTCTTGAGCCACAGGAACTTTGCACAAATATTCCTTCTGTTAAGATGTTTCTCTCCCATGCCTACAGCCCTCCCCTATGCATTCCTTCCCAGATCCACCCTGTGACAGCCTGAGTCTTCTGAGACGTTGACCCCAGGACAGGATTAAATATGCAAGAGTTTCACTGGGGGACGTGCCTGTAAAGGGTAGAGACAGAGGGTGCAGGACGAGGCAGGGAGAGTCTCATGTCCTGATGCATCTCTGCTACCTGTGAATGGAGGGGTGAAAGGAAGAATGGGTTAGGAAGAGCCTCCAGCAGCTGCCTGGTTTTGAGAAGACTCAGGGAGGCCCCAGCAGAGCATGAAGTCTCAGGAACTCACCTCCTACTTTGTAGCTTCACCAAGGATGATCTCCACTCTCCACCTCATGGTTCAAAGTGGCTTCTCCAGTTCCAGCCAGTATGTCCCTCATCCCAGCCAGAAGGAAGGATAAAGAGAAAGGAAAAACATGCAAAGAACACACACTAACTACCACTTAAGGGAGTTCTCAGAAGCTGCCGTAAGACATTTCTATATCCCCAAAAGCCAAAACTTGGTCCCAGGGCCACATCTAGCTGCAAGGGAGGCTTGGAAGAATCATCTTTGCTCTGTGGGGTCATTTGTCCAGCTATAAATTTGGGTTCTGTTTCTATGGAAGAGGAGGAAAACTGATGTGGGGTAGGGACACCCAGCCATCTCCATCACAAGGCGAATTTCCCTCCACACGTGTTGGCCTTTGGAAATGACACCACAGAAAGCAAAAATCTGTTTCTTTTGATTCATGACCTGCACCACACACACAGAATCCCACTGACATAACCCCCTTGATTTGACATCAATAGCCTTGGTGATGGAGGCTTTCCCCAAGCCACCATCCTGGGCACTGTCCCCGTATGGCCTCCAGGAAGAGGGTGCCACCTTTCCCAGTCCCAAGGCCACCGTTCTGGAGGGTCTTCCCTTTGTCCCATCTTGTTTCTCTTCTCAACAAGATGCTCCAGAGTCCTCCTGTGCTCAGCTCAGATGCAACTGTCACAGGTAAGAATAAAATCTGACTACACATTGAATCTGCTTCTTTTACTTAAACCTTTGCTTCCCGTTGCTTTTCTTCACTGAAAGGATACTATCTATACAGAATGGTCTGCCTCAGGGAACTTTGCCCCTCTGTCCAAATGTTAAACCAAAGTGCCTTTGATCAGAGAAACATCCTGACTGTGTCCACCTGTGAATGGCTGCAAAAAGAAGAAATTAACACATCCCTGCCCTCCAGCTTCCCTGGCTCAGGAGATAAAGAATCCGCCTGCAATGGGGGAGACTTGGGTTCCATCCCTAGGTTGGGAAGATCCCCTGGAGGAAGATGTGGCAACCCACTCCAGTATTCTTGCCTAGAGAACACCGTGGACAGAGGAGCCTGACGGGCTGCAATTCATGGGCTCGCAAAGAGTCAGACACGACTGAGTGACTAAACACGCACCGCCCTGAGGCTGGCCGTTCCAGGAGCTTTTGTAAGACAGCACCATTTTACTTTACTTCCTCACCTCCTTCCCTCTCTGCTCTATGAAAGAAACTGGCTCAGGAAACTCAAACAGGGGTTCTGTATCAACCTAGAGGGGTGGGGTGGGGAGGGAGATGGGAGGGAGGTTCAAAAGGGAGGGGATATATGTATTCAATTCAGTCAGTTCAGTCGCTCAGTCGTGTCCGACTATTTGCGACCCCATGGACTGCAGCACACCAGGCCTCCCTGTCCATCACCCTCCTGGAGTTTACTCAAACTCATGTCTATTGAGTCGGTGATGCCATCCAACCATCTCATCCTCTGTCGTCTCCTTCTCCTCCTGCCTTCAATCTTTCCCAGCATCAGGGTCTTTTCAAATGCCAGTTCTTCGCAACAGGTGGCCAGAGTATTGGAGTTTCAGCTTCAGCATCAGTCCTTGCAATGAACATTCAGGACTGATTTCCTTTAGGATGGATTGGTTGGATCTCCTTGCAGTCCAAATGACTCCGAAGAGTCTTCTCCAACACCACAGTTCAAAAGCATCAATTCTTCAGTGCTCTGCTTTCTTTATAGTCCAACTCTCACATCCATACATGACTACTGGAAAAACCATAGCCTCGACTAGATGGACCTTTGTTGGCAAAGTAATGTCTCTGCTTTTTAGAATGCTGTCTAGGTTGGTCATAACTTTTCTTCCAAGGAGCAAATGTCTTTTAATTTCATGACTGAAGTCACCATCTGCAGCGATTTTGGAGCCCCCAAAAATAAAGTCTGTCACTGTTTCCACTGTTTCCCCATCTATTTGCCATGAAGTGATGGGACCAGAAGCCATGATCTTAGTTTTCTGAATGTTGAGCTTTAAGCCAACTTTTTCACTCTCCTCTTTCACTTTCATCAAGAGGCTCTTTAGTTCTTCACTTTCTGCCATAAGGGTGATGTCATCTATATATCTGAAGTTATTGATGTTTCTCCTGGCTATCTTGATTCCAGCTTGTGTTTCAGCCAGCCTAGCGTTTCTCATGATGTACTCTGCACATAAGTTAAATAAGCAGGGTGACAGTATACAGCCTTGACGTACTCCTTTCCCGATTTGGAACCAGTCTGCTGTTCCATGCCCAGTTCTAACTGTTGCCTCCTGACCTGCATACAGGTTTCTCAAGAGGCAGGTCAGGTGGTCTGGTATTCCCATCTCTTTCAGAATTTTCCACACCTTGTGGTGATCCACACAGTCAAAGGCTTTGGCATAGTCAATAAAGCAGAAATAGATGTTTTTCTGGAACTCTCTTGCTTTTTCAATAATCCAACAGATGTTGGCAATTTGATCTCTGGTTCCTCTGCCTTTTCTTTTTGTTTTGTTTTGTTTTTTTTGTTTTCTGAAGTTGGGTTTTGGTTTTATTTTGTCTTTTTTTTTTTTTTTGGACAAAAGTATATTTTATTTTCATGTATGTGCTATTTCTTTTTTTCGCAGTGGGTTTTGTCATACATTGACATGAATCAGCCATGGATTTACATGTATTCCCCATCCCGATCCCCCCTCCCACCTCCCTCTCCACCCAATTCCTCTGGGTCTTCCCAGTGCACCAGGCCCGAGCACTTGTCTCATGCATCCCACCTGGGCTGGTGATCTGTTTCACTATAGATAATATACATGCTGTTCTCTCGAAACATCCCACCCTTGCCTTCTCCCACAGAGTCCAAAAGTCTGTTCTGTATATCTGTGTCTCTTTTTCTGTTTTGCATATAGGGTTATCATTACCATCTTTCTAAATTCCATATATATGTGTTAGTATGTTGTAATGTTCTTTATCTTTCTGGCTTACTTCACTCTGTATAATGGACTCCAGTTTCACCCATCTCATCAGAACTGATTCAAATGAATTCTTTTTAACGGCTGAGTAACATTCCATGGTGTGTATGTACCATAGCTTCCTTATCCATTCATCTGCTGATGGGCATCTAGGTTGCTTCCATGTCCTGGCTATTATAAACAGTGCTGTGATGAACATTGGGGTGCACGTGTCTCTTTCAGATCTGGTTTCCTCAGTGTGTATGCCCAGAAGTGGGATTGCTGGGTCATATGGCAGTTCTATTTCCAGTTTTTTAAGAAATCTCCACACTGTTCTCCATAGTGGCTGTACTAGTTTGCATTCCCACCAACAGTGTAAGAGGGTTTCCTCTGCCTTCTCTAAAACCAGCTTGAACGAGTACCACTGAGGCCTGGCTTGGAGAATTTTGAGCAATTTGGAGAATTTCTAGCATGCGAGATGAGTGCAATTGTGTGATAGTTTGAGCATTCTTTGGCATTGCCTTTCTTTGGGATTGGAATGAAAACTGACCTATTCCAGTCCTGGGGCCACAGTTGAGTTTTCCAGATTTGCTGGCATATTGAGTACAGCACTTTGACAGCATCATCTTTTAGGATTTAAAATAGCTCAGCTGGAATTCCATCACCTCCACTAGCTTTGTTTATAGTGATGCTTCCTAAGGCCCACTTGACTTCACATTCCAGGATGTCTGGCTCTAGGTGAGTGATCATACCATCATGATTATCCGGGTCGTGAAGATCTTTTTTGTATAGTTCTTCTGTGTATTCTTGCCACCTATTCACCTATGATTGATTCATGCTGAGGTTTGACAGCAAACAACAAAATTCTGTAAAGCAATTATTCAATTAAAAAATAAATAAATTTTTTTTAAAAAAGAAACTGGGGGCACTCTGCTTCCCCCTTCTGATGTCTATTTCAGAAGCTTTCTCTGTCCCTTTTTATACTTTAATAAAACTCTGGTTCACAAAAGCTCTTGCATGATCAAGCCTGGTCCCTGGTCCAGAAGAGGCTGAATTTTCTTCTTCAGAGATCACAACTCCAACATCATTACCATAAGCTATCATAGGATTAGCCTGTTTTTGTTTTTTCCTATTCTAAATCACACTGAAATGAACATACTTATTCTATTTTGTCAGCACCTGTCCAATAATTAGGACAAATTCTCAGAAGTGTAGTTGGCAGGTCAAAGGTACTCCATTTAAAATTTTAAAGTCTTTTGATTTGTTGCAAAGTTATATTTTAAAAGTGTACCAATTTACAAATTTTCCTCAGCAGAATATGTGTTTACTTGCATACAACCTTCCCCAAACCTTCAGTCTTGCTATAATATTCATTAATCTAATAAGAAAATAAGGTGTATCACTTTTGGTATAACTTGCATCCCTTGATTAATCAAAAAGTCAAATATTTCTTTCATATATTTTGAATGATTAGTATTTTGGATTCTGTGTGTGTGTGTGAACTGTCTGTTTATGTCCCTTGTCTGTGTTTTTCCATATGGGGTACTAGATTTTTCCAACTCTTAAAGGCACATAATTCCATTTGATTTTCTTTTTTCCTGATTCCTCATTTTGGATCTGTAGAGTCACCTATATATACTTATTTTGCTTACTGTAACACAATATCCTTCCTTTACCCACCCCACACCCCCACATACACAGTGTGGATCCTCACACTTCGTAAAAAAAAAAAAAGAAAAAAAAAAAAAAAGAAAAAAGAAACTGGCAACCAGACCCCAATAAGATCATTTTTTCTGAGACACTAGTCTGCCATCTTCTCCAATAAAGTCACTACACTTTGCCTCAATACCTCGTTTCCTGACTTACCGGCCTGATGTGAAGTGAGCAGAGTGAGCTTGGACTCGGTAACACAACCACAACGCCAGGCCACCTTTCCCAGTCCAAGTGAGTGGAAATGCAGTGAGTGTCTGCACCACCTCTATTTGTGGAAGCAGGAAGTCAGACAATGGAGGTAGGGGGAATTCTCGAAACTCGGAGTAGCATCACGGTACATCTTCTGTGTCATCCACACAGACAGGGAGTTTGGGTCATCTGATGGGAACAGCTGACTCCTTGGAAAAGACCCTGATGCTGGGAAAGATTGAGGGCACAAGAAGAAGAGGGCATCAGAGGATGAGATGATGGATGGATCGTCAGTGCAATAGACATGTTTGAGTAAACTCCTAGAAATGGTGAAGGACAGAGAGGCCTGGCATGCTGCTGTCCATGGGGTCACAAAGAGTCAGACACAACTGCACAATGGAACAACAGCAGCAACATCTTCTATATCATCCACTTTAGCAGCAGAAGAGAGTAACTGGATGATTCCAGCTCCTTGCATTTTGGGGGGCTCCCTGGCGGAGACGGACCACAGAAAGGGGTAGCACAGAGGTAAAGTATTATGTGCAAGGATCTAGCATCCTTTCCGTGCGGGCAGTAGCCATGTTTGCTCACGGCCAAACAGTCAGAGATGGAGGATGATTTATTACGAGCTGCTGCAGAATATATTATGCATGGTGGAGGCATGGGAAGGTCTTTGATATGTATCTGAAAGAGCTTCAAACCCATAAAAGAGATAAATTTTGTATGAAGAGTGTCACTGAGAGGCCGGGAAGAATCTCCAACACATCTTCATATCACAGGGAATAATGAAGGGCCCTCTCCTCACACAATCCGGGCATTAATTTCACTTAAAGAGGCCGCCATTAGCATACTGACGCGTGGGCTTCACTTTGTAGCCGCCGTGCTGTTGGGAAATACAACCAAAGACCATGGTCAAGGCCTCTACCTGCCGTCAGGGCCGGGGTATGTGTTCTGTCAATTGCTTCCCCTCGAAATACTAGTCTGATCTCTGCTTCCTTCCTTCGAATCCTCCAAACACCACCATCTTAGTGCAGTGAACTGCCTACTTTTGCTTTACTCTTAACCCTCAGCTTCTGGGTAATTCCCAAGGCTTTTTGGAACACAGCATCCCCCACGCCTTGGGCCTAGGTACCTTTCTTTCCACTTGGACCTTGTCCCTTGGTTTATTCAAGGACCCACCCTCTGTGGTAGCCACCGGTTGGGACATCACGGTCTGTCCCCTTCATCCTGTTTTCCCTCTCTGGCCAGGCTTTAGGGGAGCAGGTAAGCAGCTCACAGCAGTCTGGCACACAACCAGTTACTGGGCAGGCAACATAATATTTGTTGAGAACGCCTCTTGTTCTTGAATTATGGTTTCCTGCTCCAGGCTGCTGCCACTGTTTGAATTGGGCTGCACCTAATTATGGTTTTGTTTGCTTTAATAAAGAGACGTCCAAGCGTGTGGTGAGTGGCACACAAAACAATAATAACAATAATAACAGCCAAGTGTCTCTCTAAACATCTGCAATTAAGACATTCGTTGTTAATTGCATTAATTAACCTCCCCCATGAAGCAGCTGGTGAGGTTTCCACCACAAGGAGACGAGAAAGACAATTCCCAGAAGCGCCTGGTGAGCAGCTGGAGAGAACCCAGCCCCAGGTTCCAGCAGACTTAGGATGGAGGCACATTTCCACCGAGCAGCTGCCACCCAGGTAGGACCAAGGGACCAAGCCACCCTCCTGCAGGACGAGAGGAGCACAGAGCCAACAGCACCACAAACCTCGGAAGGCTGAGGGATGGTAAAGCTTACAGAGAGGCGGTCACAGCAACATTCGTAACAACAGGACGCTTGGGTTTAGCCCAGCTCTCAATTCTCAGTTGGAGAATTTAGTTCAGTTCTCCTACTCTGATACCTTGGTTAACGCTAAGTGAGTTCCATTCCATCCAAGCAGGAGAACCCACAAAGCAACTGCTCTGTGATCACCCAAGGGTGTCTTGCTCTGGCAGAACAGGAGAACTTGCTGGAATCCTGATCCTAAACATTAGCGCTCGTTTCCCAGTAGGGTAACGTGATTTTCAGCTGAAGCTGAAACTCCAATCCTTTAGCCACCTGATGCAAAGAGCCGACTCACTGGAAAAGACCCTGATGCTGGGAAAGATTGAGGGCAGGAGGAGAAGGGGACGACAGAGGATGAGGTGGTTGGATGGCATCACCGACTCAATGGACATGAGTTTGAGCAAGTTCTGGGAGAGATGGTAGAGGACAGGGAAGTCTGACGTGCTGCAGTCAATGGGGTCTCAAAGAGTCGTTCACGACTAAGTGACTGAACAACAACATTATTTTAACATTTTGCAGAGATTCACAAATACTATCTCATCCTCACGAGTCCTGGAGACTCTAGGGGCAGTGTGACAGTCCTGTTCTGCTAATGAGATAAAAGGAAGCATTCACCTTTCCAAAGCTGAAGTAACTCAGAGCTGGGGTCAGGTTCCTGGTCTCCAGCCCATGCTCTGTAAGCCCTGAAGTGTAAGGCCACTGGCTCCAAATTAAAAAAAAAAAAAAAGAGGTAATATGAGTGAGCCTTTTTTCGTACCCAAGGAGTTAGATTTCCAGATTTATCAAAATTTTTCTTTAATCTGAACTGACAGCTACTATACTAATTCTCCAATTCTGATACCTTGGTTGACACGAAGTGCATTCCATTCCAAATACTGATGAAGAATATAAAGCATGAAATTTCATGTGTTCAGTCCACAAATATTGGTTATGCCTCATATGTGTCAGACATTGCCCTAAGTGCTAGAGATAACACAAAAGGAAAAAGATGTAATCACGAAGCTCACGTGAGGAGGAGGACATTCATCTCAAGGGAATGTGGACAGTGACTGTGGGTCTGAAAGAGGAGGCCCGTGTACTTCCGAGACAGATCAGATCTGGGAGGTGTGTACATGGGCAAAATGTGTACGTGAAGGAGGAGGGCTGGGGGGCCCAGGATGACAGGAGAGAAAGGACGGATGTCAGTGGTGAGAAGGATCAAAGAGGGCCAGTGAGGATGGAGTGGTGTGAGGTGGGTGGGAGGGGTGGGCAGGCATCCAGCTCTTGCCTTCCCCACAGTAATGGAAAGTGGAGGGTCTCCAGTGAAGAGTCCAGGCAGGGGCACCCCAGGACCGGGCAAGGGGCTGCTGGGCAGAGACCGTGGCGAGAGAACAACCAGCAGAGCTCAGCAGAGTGAGGGCCTCCCATTGGCGGCAGAGAGAAACAGGAACGCATCACAAGATCATTGTTGATGTGATGAACAGCTTGGAGGTAGATCAGGTCTGACAGGTTGATGCCCTTAGGTAATGCCTTTGTGTACCAGGGACCCCGGAGGGGGCCCAGGGCAAGGAGGACACACCCTGATCTTGGTTTGAACGTGAAGACTGGGTGTTTCTGCACATAGCAAGAGGAGATGCTGAGCTGGGGACGTGGGTCCAGAGCTGGAGGAGAGACGCCAACCAGTACGTGGACCTGAAAGCCAGCCCTATGCATGTGGAACGTGAAGCCAGGGCGGTGGGTGAGATCAGTTGCAGAGAAGGGAGGCGTGAGAAGAAAGGCGGCTCCAGGCTGAGCCCAAAGCAGCTCCACTGTTTAATTCTGGAGGAGAAGACGTTGATCTCCCAGGAGAGAAAGAATGATGGCAGGGGGACAGGAAGGAGCCCAAGAGAGTGGATGGCCCTGCCGGTCAGAGAGGACAGGGTGCGGGGTGGAGGGTCAGGCGCAGGGCCCAGGAGGGAAGAGATTGATGTTGAAGCCCACGGAGGGCTGAAGGAAGTGAGGCTGGAAAACATCCTCAGGGTTTGGGGCTCGGAGGTTGTTGGCAACCAATGGAGGAAGGGGTCAGGGAGGAGCCAGGTGGGAGCCAGGAGATCAAGGAGAAGGAAGGAAGACAGGGCATCTGGAGGTCTGGTTAAAAACAAAGAGATGGGTCCCTCGCGGCGGGCGTCGGGGCTGAGCCGCGCACTCGGATCCGAGGCTTCGCGGTCAACGGCTTGTTTGCGGGCCCCGCCGCAGCCGACCCGGCTCTTCGGGTGGAGAGACGATGGTGGGCCGGAACAGCGCCATCGCCGCCGGCGTGTGCGGGGCCCTTTTCATCGGTTACTGCATTTATTTCGACCGCAAGAGACAGAGTGACCCCAACTTCAAGAACAGGCTGCGAGAACGAAGAAAGAAACAAAAGCTTGCCAAGGAGAGAGCTGGGCTTTCCAAGTTACCTGACCTTAAAGATGCTGAAGCCGTTCAGAAATTCTTTCTAGAAGAAATACAGCTTGGTGAAGAATTACTAGCTCAAGGTGAATATGAGAAGGGTGTGGACCATCTGACAAATGCAATTGCTGTGTGTGGACAGCCGCAGCAGTTACTGCAAGTGTTGCAACAAACTCTTCCACCACCAGTGTTCCAGATGCTTCTGACTAAGCTCCCAACAATTAGTCAGAGAATTGTAAGTGCTCAGAGCTTGGCTGAAGATGATGTGGAATAAGAAACAAATATCAACATAATGATATCAATTAAAACATATTTTTAAAATCTTAACTCGGAAGATGATCGGCTCTGGGGGAGTAAGGGCAGATGAGCTTGTTATGGACTGTCCTCCACAGTGAAGTCTACCAAAGTTAATTTTTACTTTGTGTAGATCCATTTGTCTGTTTTATTTATTTTTCCCAGTGAAAAGTGTATTTTGATAGAGAGCTTTTCATTTTATAAATACACTATGAATTACTGAAACATGCATTTTGTTTATTCCTAAAATGTGTAATTAGAATGTACATATAACATCCCATTACTTACATTAAAAATACCCAGTGCTCAGTTTTGAAAGATAGGCCCAAAAAAGTGTAGAAGAAAACTGAAGAATATACTTGTTTTGCTCTTCATCAGAAAGTTGGCTGGAAACTTGTGTTGATCAAAACTGAGCATTAAAATAAGAGATTATTTCTTTCCATTTAATCTCTTAAATATGTGTAATGTGCTGCTATGCTATAATAACAACTTCACCCCCACCCTTGAAATGTTTTCTTTAAATCAGTGGGTTTGATGTGTTCTGGATATTTATCTCGTTGTATTTTAGATACATGTAGTTGCAGATAGCACCAGGAATTAGACGTCTGTACATTCTTAATCTGGCTGAGTAAGCTTTACCAGTTAATGTCTGCCCACTTGCCTCCTATATAAACTGAGGAAATGGGTCTGCTAATTCAGCTTCTAATTCCTTTGGTTCTGTGCAGCGTTTTCAGATCCCTCTTTCTGAGGGAAATACCTGTTTGGGCCGCCAGCCCTTGCATTTTTTTATACTCTGAATTTTGCATGCTTGCCTGACTTGGTATTTCTGAATTGGTTTTTTAAAAGGTATAACGTGTTGATTTTCACTGAAATCATGGTTCTGTCGCTACTTTTGTAAGTTAACCTGAAACGTAACCTTCACGGTAACTGGGACGATATGCTTGTAAAAGTGTTTGTTCCCTTTTGCTTTTCTCCTCAGTGTACCTCCTTAATCCCCTCCCAGCCCTTATCTTGTGTGAGAATAAGGTATAACTTTGTGGCTGAAGACTTGAATGAAGATAATGGGACCTTTTATTCTCTAAATAGTGACGTATTATCTGCAGCCACAGATTGAATATCAGACCTAAGAATAAAGATCCTTGGTACTTAAAAAAAAAAAAAAAACAAAGAGATGAGTGGCAGTGATGGAAGGAGATTTTGTGGGACTGAGGCATCAGGTGTAATTTTTTTTTTTTTTTTTTGGAGTAAAGTTGATTTACAATGTTGTTAGTTTCAGGTGTACACCAAAGTGATTTAGACATTTACATTTGTTTTCTGATTCATTTCCCTTATAGGTTATTACAAGATATTGAGTATAGTTCCCTGTAGGACCTTGTTGTTCACTTTATGCCTACCACGGTATATCTTTTCATCCCAAATTCCTAATTTATCCCTCCCCCTTTTCCCTTTGGTGACCAAAAGTTTATTTTCTGTGAATCCGCGTCCCCTGCTTTGGAAGGCGAATTCTTAACCACTGAACCACCAGAGAAGTCCTGAGATGTATTTAAAGAGGAAAAAAAAAGGAAAAAAAAAAAAAAAAACAGGGATAGGTGGGTGGCTAGAGGGACGCCCAGGACGGCATGTGACAAAGCAAGCACAGCAGAGACCAGGCGACAGAAACAGGCTAGTCAAAGGCGAAAGAAAGCAAATTTCCCAAGGAAGTGTGAAGAGATGGGGTTGGTAAAGGGATCTGGCTGAAGAGTTTACAGAAACCAGAGAAAAAGGAAAATAAATCTCCCCACCCAGGTTTTATTCATCAAGTAGTGGAGCCAAAGTGGCTCATCACACAACGCCATGAAGGAGCAGGTTTTTCTCACACTGGCCATAAATTTGCAACCATGCCCATGATTTTGTGGGGACTTCCCAGGTGGCGTTAGTGGTAAAGAATCCGCCTGCCAATGCAGGGAACTCAAGAGACGTGGGTTCAATCTCTGGGTCGGGAAGATCCCCTGAGAGTAGGAAATGGCAACCCACTCCAGTATTCTTGCCTGAAAAATTCCATGAACAGAGGAGCCTGGCGGGCTACAGTCCATGGGGCCTCAAAGTATCAGACACAACTGAACGACCGAGCATACACATGCCTGTGATTTAAGGCAAATCTTATAAGGAGATTAGAACAGGCACTACAGGCTGAAGCACTCAGTTTCCTGGCAGACGCCCCATCAGCCTGACCCCTCCCGCTGCCTGTCTCAGAATGGGGGCGAGCTGAGGCCACCCTTTCTCCATGGTCAACCCACCATCTCCGGGGCCTCTGGGAGCACAAGCTGGGGAGTCAATAGACTGGTGCTCCCCCGGCCACGATCTGTCTAGTTCACTAACAAGGTTGAATACGTGAGGTCCCTCCTATATACAATGTCTAGGTCCAGCCCTGGTCCAGAGAAAGTACAAAGCCCAGATTGTTATTTTCTGAAAATGTGAAGTCTAAAGACATTTCACGCACGCGCAGGCACTGTCTTCATTCGAAGGACACTTTATAATGTTCAAAAAAGCAGCAGTGCTTCTATTTTGAAATCGCTTTTGCTCTCGGCTCACATCTCCAGCTGCATAAAGAGCATCCTCTCTAGTGTCCCCAAGGCCTCCGGTCATGTTCCTCGTCCACATAAAAGCCCGTTAGAGAATCATTACGGCTTTCAGATGGGCGGCTCATCACTCGTTAAGGTCCCGAGGCGGTGACAGAGAAGCGCCCCGGAGCCTCACTTTCTTCCTCGGGCCAAAGATCCGCCTGTCGTAATTAACAAGACTGGCCCCAGGCCAGCTAAGTCTACAGCCGCAAGACCAAACGAAGCCCTTCAACATTCCGCATGGAAGAAGCCTCTGTCTGATTTTCTGCCCCCACATCTGAAAAGCCACCTTGGACGAGATCCATGGAAAACTCCAATTCATTAGCGATTTCAACAGAAAAAGAAAATCTCAAAAGGCTTGTTGACAGCCACGGTAGCCATGGTGTAACCTTATCCTTATCTTTCATTACTCTGCTTTTATTAGGACAAGAAAAAAGGTGTTTGTTTTCATGGACATAACCCCAGAGGATGCTTTCATACGCAAGGAGGACAAGATGAAAAAACAAAAACCCGCTCTTATTGGAGGGACCCCCAGCTACACTTGAAAGTGCTAGGGAAATCTTCACCTCTGTGGAGAAGTCACACTTTCCTCATTATTGGTACAAGCCAGTCTTCAGGAGCTACTAGCTAGGTTCATGCAGGGCCAGGTGTAAAAGTCATTAATTCAATGTGATATCACAAACCTCTGTGATACCCCACTCAAGGTAGAGGTTTAACGTCCTACAGCTCAACTCTGCTCCCAGCACAGACACAGATTCACACCCTCCTCCAGAGTCAGTCCTTCCTCAAAACAGAAGCATCTGCCAAGACGGTCGACGGGTCCAGGCAACCCCAGCCCTCTGAGCAGGCCGGGATGGGCAGTGGATGCCCTGGGCCTGTCACCAGCCTCTCACCTACGTCCGAGGTGATAGCGTGCCTGGGAACACAGCAGGCGTGCCCAGATGACTCCCATTCCATTTGGCTTCTGCAATGTTTTCTGTTTTCTTTTTAATTAATTGCCTAGATTTTAAAATTCTGATGTTTTCAGATAAATATCTGGATTTCCTGCTTTCTCATGAAAAATCGAGAGCTCTGACAAAATAAAGCAACTAGGCCAGCATCAAGGGATGCCCTGGGGAGCATAGCCCCCATAACCTTCATCAGCCACCCCCCCCAAACCTAGCCCCACACAAACATGAGGTCTCAGCCTGGAGCTCCAGCCCCCCCCGGAAAGCAGAAACAGTGGGGCCCTACTCCCCCACACTGGGCTTACAGTCCCAGAATAAGAAGCAGATGTAGGGGGAGCCATGTCCCTTGCAGACAAGGCCATGTGAGTCTCACCAGACCTCATACGACCCACCTGGCCCCTGGGGGCATTCACTTTGGAGACCCAGGACCCAGGGGAATGGACAAACTGGCAATGACAACAAAATACCCTGCTTCATTACTGGCATATTTGGCTACTCGCTCGCATTATTTGAAATCTCTCAGAACAGCAGAAAAAGGCAGTCTCTCAAAGTGCGTGTTTCCGGCTGAGGTCAATCAAGCCCCCTCCCATGCATCATCCTGAAACAAGTGTCCTCCCGTGCTCTCGTTCATGCCAACTGCCTTCGAATGCGGTGCTTTTGGTGGGTGAGCTCACCATTTAAAAGGGCCCCCAAGCACAGCGCTGAAGGGCTACCTTGAGTCCAGAGCACAGGAAGGCTGGGCCATGCCTTCCAGAGAAAATGCATATTATATAATCTTCCTTTGGTCACGAGTGATGGTGCTGTTGGTCATGAGTTTAATGTTAGGGAATTGGCATATATTAAATAAGGCATCTTTAAACAGAAACATGCACCAAAGGTGATTGTGTATTGGTCAGTTCACGAAACGTTGTGACCAGAGGCTCCCGAAACCCTAACCCAATGTCCCCCCACCCCCAGGAGCAAAGGTTCAGTGATCACGCCCACCTTAGAGAATCTATTGTCCATCAAGGCAGCCACTGAGAGCCTACCAGTGAAAAGTTTAGGGCAGGAGTGACTTCCCTGTATCCAGGGAGCCAGGTTGTGGCCGATTCAAGGAAGACTATGGGCCCTGGGCCCAGCATGGAGGTGCCCCTGGTCCCAACGTGGAAGTCAACCTTGAGGCTACCTTGCCTTTCAAGGGCCCACATTGCCCTCCTCTGTACATGCTGGACCCATTTCACTGTGTCTGGGTCCTTGTATGGGCTCCACTTGAAAGAAAGAGACGGGTCACATAGACGACGAGCCGACAGCTGACACCACGGAGATACTAACGTCGCCATCTTTGGGAAACGCCATCAACCCCAAGCTCTTCTTGGCAATTTTTTGAGTGATTTCACATTGTTTTAAGCTTTGTGCTGAAAGTAGCATTTTATTAAATATATGGATATCTTGCTATTTCACGTTCACTGCAATTCGGATGTGTGGAATCTGCTACCATGGCGCTAGGCAACCAAGAGCCTCTGGTCCTCCCGTCGAAAAAGCAAGTGAAGCCAGGACCACCCACGGCTCCTGAGTCCTCCTACCAAAGATCAAATTTGGGTGCCGCCATGGACTTCACTCAGCCTGTTTCTCCAGCACTGCAAGAGGGGGACACGGCCACTTCAGAGGGAGGTCACAGAGAGTGAATGACATGATCCAAGATGCCTGAGGGGGTCACTGGGGAAAGTTTTCAAACTGCAATAATTATATTCTCAGTAACCCCTAGGAAAACCTTCTGTGACCCAAGATAAATCCTGACTACGGTGCACTTTCCAGGCAGCAGGGAGCCGGGTGAACACCAGCTTCCACTCAGTCTTTCCTCCCTCACTTCCACCTCTTCTTAGGAGAAAAGCTGCAAATGCCGGGCTTCCTGGCGTTTGCTGTGCTGTGCTGTGTGCAGTCTCTCAGTCGTGTCCGACTCTTTGAGACCCCGTGGACTGTAGCCCTCCAGGCTCCTCTGTCCACGGGATTCTCCAGGCAAGAGTACTGGAGTGGGTTGCCATGCCCTCCTCCAGGGAATCTTCCCAACCCAGGGATCGAACCCACGGCTCTCTCATCTCCTGCATTGGCACGGATTCTTCACCACTGGCACCACCCTGAGAAAGCTTAAGATTGGAGAGTTTTAATAGTTTCAGGAGGCTCCAGGCTACAGGGGTGGCCCCGAGTTTCCCAGGATCTGGCCCTGCGCTGATTTAAGGCAGGGAACGAGGGCAGGGTGTGTGTTAGCTGGGGTGTGGGCTCAGGGCCGGCCGGCCTGTGCTCATGGGGCAGTGGTTTGTTCTCTCTAGGAATTACTAGCCCTGGGAGAGGCAGACTCTCCAAGATCAAGGCCCCAAATGCCAGAGCAGCAAGAATACAGAAAATGAGAAAGATAGTCAATACACATGTTATTTTTTTCTTGTTAACCACTTGGGATCTGCTGAGATCTGATGGTGGAATTTTCAAGAGAAGAAAAGAGTCTGCAAGATGTTTCCACCAAGGCAGTAAGAATACATGTGCATCAGACCTCCTGGGGTTATGAAGATAGAGGGGAATCCTCCCCCTACAACTGGGGGAAAGGAGGAAGGAAAAGGGCCCAGGCTGCAAGCAGAAGTGGCAGGTACCCACAAGATAGAGAAGGAGCACTTGTAGAAGGGTCCCGGGCTGACACACCCAGGCTGGGCTTGCTGAAGGCATGACAGGAAAGGGACAGGGGGCGAGGATATGAAGCCAGGCGAGTGTGGGACGTGACTCCTGTTAACTGTCCAAGACTCCATGCTTTCCGCGCAGGGGACACAGGTTCCATCCCTGATCGGAGAACTAAGATCCCACACGCCACTCGGCATGACCAAAAAAAAAAAAAAAAGGCTCCAGGGTGGAGTTATAGACCCAAACGAGGCCCCACTTCCCAGCCCTGACCCTGCCCTGCCTTTTTCTGCCATTCCAAGTTTACAACCCTCCTCTTCACAGTGCTTGTTCAATGCACTGGTTTCTAACATTGCTCATTTTTACAAGCTTTAGCATTTCATTTTCAAGTTTCTGAGTTGAACGAGAAGTTGGAAGCATCTGGGAAACTATCCTATAGGAAATCTCACACATGTGCACGTACATATACAGCTATAGATATAGCTGTATATATATGTAAACTTGAAAAATACATAAATATAAAATATACATAGAAACACAAGTGAAATATCTATTTTTATAAATATATACACACATTTCACATGTATACATAAACCGTATATGTTCTATACGTCTACATTTCCAGATACAAATGGAGAAATAAATACACATGCTATACATATATGTCACTTTTAAATGGATACAATTAGTGTGGAAATGTCCCCTGGATGGTAGCAGAATTGGAATTAGGGACAAAAACACAGGGCAGCATAAACTTTTTACTCTACAAACCTGCATAGGTTGAAATTTTACTTGTGTGGGGGTGTGTGTATGTGTGTGTGAAAACATACATAATATAAAATTCACCTTTACCACTTTTAAGTATGCAGTTCAGTGGTATTAAGGACACTCACTTTACTCATTACTCACATTACTCGCAGCCATCACCCCCATCCACCTCCAGAACTTTTCTTCTTCTCAAACTGAAAGCCATTAAAGAATAACTCCCTACTTGCCCCTCCATCAGCCCCAGGCAACCACCCTCCTACTGTCTGTCTCTATGACTCTTTAGTACTCTTATAGGCGTCTCCTATAAGAGGAATCCTACACCACAATATTGTAAAGTAATTAGCCTTCAGTTAAAGTAAATTAATTAATTTAATTTTTTTTTTTTTTAAAGCGAGAGAGGAATCCTACAGTATTTGTGTGTGTGTGTCGGCCTGATTTCGCTTGTGTAGGTTTAGAAACAATAAAAAAAAAAAAAAAAAAAATCCACCTCTGAGTACCCGACATGACGCCTCTCGGCCACTAGAGGGGACTAGAGATCGCGAAATGTGTCCCAGGTTTATTCGCGGGTGCCCCGGCTGTGAAAGAGGGTCCTTCGCCTTTCTCCAGGGGGACCCTTGCACGTTCCTGGAGGGACACTAACCCTGAGCTTGCGGCGGGGTTAGGCTTGGCCGGCAGCCCGAGGCCTCCTCCCCCCACTCCCCTGACTGCTGGGGTTTGGCGGGGCTGGGAGGTGTTCTTCTGCCAGGACCACAGCCTCACCTCCGTGGGTTCCACGCGCGGCGCCGCCCCAGCGCAGAGAGCTGGTGACTGGGCACATATCCGTGAGCAACTCCGTCCTTTCATTCCAGGGGGACCCTGAGAAGTGGGGCTGTATAGTGATAGTGGAGGGGACTTCTGGCCTTTGAGTGGGGGGGGGGGGGGGCTAGTGATTAGAAATGACCGAGATTCAGCCTGAAATGCATGTGTGTGAACCATCAATCTCTAATTCCCCGGCCCTAATCCCACGGATGGGGTCGCACAGAGTCGGACACGACTGAAGTGACTTAGCAGTAGCAGTAGCAGACCCTAATCTGTCTGACGCAGGCGTATAAGGGGGTTATCACCTGGTTAATGTGTTCTGAGTTAGGCAGAATCCAGCTACCGGGTGAATCTTGGTGCTTTGTTGTGTCCGGAACTGACCAAGAATTTTGCACCCAAGTGGAAAACTGTGGTTGGAGGAGCAAGCAGCTGGTAGAGACTGAGTGACCCAGGCTTGGTCTGAATTTAGGGCTGTGACAGTCATCTTCTGAGAGGACAAACACCGACCACTTCATTAAATCAAATATATATATATATATAAATTTGGGCTTCCCTGGTGGCTCAGAGGGTAAAGAATTTGCTTGTGATGCAGGAGTCCTGGATTCGATCCCTGGGTTGGGAAGATCCCCTGGAGGAGGGCATGGCAACCCTCTCCAGTATTCTTGCCTGGAGAATCCCCATGGACAGAGGAGGCTGGTGGGCTATAGTCCATAGGGTTGCAAAGAGCCAGACATGATTGAATGACTAAGAACAGCACTCTTTTATATCTTTTTACTTCTCTCAGACAGTAAAGCGTCTGCCTACAATGCGGGAGACCCAGGTTCGATCCCTGGGTGGGGTAGATCCTCTGGAGAAGGAAATGGCAACCCACTCCAATACCCTTGCCTGGAAAATCCCATGGGAGGAGCCTGGTAGGCTACAGTACATGGGGTCACAAACAGTTGGACACGACTGAGCGACTTGACTTTAATACTTTCAATATTACAGAAAGAGCATCATTTTAGTTTTCTTACTGGTATGTGTGAATAGGTTATACTGTCTATAAATCTCATTTCAGAGCAGTTAAGAACACTCTTTTAGATATTTGTGGTCTCCAGCCCTGTCCTTACATTCGAATCATCTGAGGAGTTTTTAAAAGTGACATCAACTGGAATTCCCTGGCGGTCCAGTGTTTACGACTCCGTGCTTCCACTGCAGGGGACCTGGGTCTGATCCTTGGTGGGGGAAATAAGATTTTGCAAGCCAGGAGTCATGACCAAAAAAGTTAAGCAATAAAATAAAATATAAAATTAAAGGATTTTGACTACCTGATGCGAAGACCCAACTCATTAGAAAAGACCCTGATGCCAGGAAAGATTGAAGGCAGAAGGAGAAGGGGATGATAGTGGATGAGATGGTTGGATGGCATCACCAACTCATGGGAGAAGGCGAAGGACAAGGAAGCCTGGTGTGCTACAGTTCATGGGGTTGCAAAGAGTTGGACACGACTGAGCACCTGAACAACAACAAAAAAATAAAAATGACATTAATGCTGCTGCCCCACTTGAGACCAGCTGATTCAGTTTTCCCAGGGTGGGGACAAGCACTAGTATTTCCTAGAAGCTCCCCAGAGTGATTGTGAAGCACCGCAAGAATGGAGAACTTTGGCTGCCATCGCCCAGTTAGTGCCTGGACCAGGGGCTTTCCACCTAGGTTCCCACCAAACCATCAGGGAAGCTTTAAAAAACACTGATGCCGGATTCCCAAGGCTAGAAGTTATGCTGTAATTGGTCTGGGATGCAATCAGAAGACTGAGATTTTTTTTAAGATTTCTCTAGCTGACTCTAATGCAGCCAAATTTGAGAACTATCCCCTCCACTCACTTTCATGAACCAAAAATGAACAGACCAGCCACATCAAGTTGGCCGTGTTAGAAAATTTAAATCTGTGACCCCACCTCAGACGACAGACTCTGAACCTCTGAGCTGGAGTCCAGGTTCTGGATTTTAAAACCCCCTCTAGGTAATAATTTTGCATGCTAAAGTTTGAGAACCTCTGTCCCCATTCTCACACAAACCTAAATTCATCTGAGTCACAACCTGGCTTGTTTAACTTTCCACAGATTTCTTGTTGAAGATTGCCAGTTAAAGATCTATTCTCTAGCCACTACTTTTCTTTTTAATATTTATTTATATATTTTTGGCTGCTCTGGGTCTTCGTTGCCGCACTCGGGCTTTCTCTAGTTGCAGCGAGTGGAAGCTACTCTCTTGTTGTGGGTCTAGAGTGAAGGCTCAGTAGTTGGTAGCACACAGGCTTAGTTGCTCTGCAGCATGTGGGATCTTCTTAGACCAGGGATCGAGCCCATGTTCCCTGCATTGGCAGGTGGATTTGTAACCACTGGCCCACCAGGAAAGTCCGCCACTGCTTTTTCACTTCCGTGAGTGCATGCTGAGTCACTTCAGTCGTGTCTGACTCTGCACCCCCATGGACTGTAGCCTGCCAGGCTCCTCTATCCGTGGGATTCTCCAGGCAAGAATACTGGAGTGGGTTGCCATGCCCTCCTCCAGGGCATCTTCCTGACCCAGGGATCGAACCCACAGCTCTTACGTCTACCTGCCTTGGCAGGTGGGTTTTTTACAGCTAGCACCATCTGGGAAGCCCTTCATTCACATACCAAACCCCATTTCCCATAAAATGAACCACACAGTGTGACCAAAGAGCTGCAGAAGGCAGAAAAATGAGGCATTGGTGTAAAGATTTCCAGGAGGATGGGAGGAATCCATGAGCCACGTGAGATACCGATTCCACAACCTCAGCTGCAACAGGAAGAAATGACCTGAGGTGGACAGATGACCTCAGGTCACCTGCGTTCAGCTTCCAGTTTCCCAGGGCTTCAGTGGGTGCTCTGTTTCCCTGCCCCTGCTTCCTGGTAATCCCAGCAGCAGCAGGAGGGGAATTTATGAGAGACAGGGGCAATGGCAACAGACATGGCCTTCTGCCCTTGTGAAAAAAAAATTGCCACCGAGGATCCCGGATAAAGAGAAGCAAGCTGTCTTCATTCCTTCCCTAAAGGAGATTGCCCTTACTTATGACTGCTCCAGGTTGGTCCCCAAAGAGCTCAATACTAGAGTCCAGTTGCTGCCGAGTGGACATAGCTGCTTCTGTTTACTCTTGCCCATCTGGCACCAAAGAGATGCTCAAAGGTGGTCCCAGAGATGTTGGCCTCATTTCACTTTAGCAGGGACAGGTCATGCACCTGTGGGAACAGCTCTGAACGCTTGTCCCAGCTGCACAGGGTGTCAAATCCAATTTTGCCTCCCATTGTATCCCCAGGACCCAGTCCCATGTTTGCCCACCAATGGGTGCTCCATAAATGCCTGAGTGGATAATTGAATTATTAGCATATGGTCATAAAAATCATTACCCTTTACTGGACACCTCCTGTGTATCTAGCTTAGGGCTCACTGCCTCACATACAGTTGTTTCATTTAACCCTCCTGACATCTTCAGGAGATACCTGTCAACAAACATGACAGGTAAGGAGAGCTCAGAGAAGTCAAGGACTAGCACAGGGCTGCACAGTCCGTCAGCAGGGCTGTGAGTCCCACTGGAGACAAGCTGCCTCCCAAATCTGCTTTAGCACAGGTTTTATAATGCAATTTTGTAGTTTACTGTGTAATTTTCGTGAAACTGTCACTTATGTGATTTGTATCTCATTGCAATTTTATGATTGTAAATTTGTATAATTATGTAATTGTAATTTTACATAATTACAATTGTATAAATTCTAATGTAATCTGGGGGATGGCCTTTTCTATGCGAGGAGGTGCACATGTGTACTTTCTGCAAAACACTTATATGAGAAATAACTCCAATTTTTTAGAATCCCTTCTGGAAAATGGAAGTGGGTGTATACTTCCACTCATCTTCTGAGGCTGACACAGACTTGATACCAAAATTCAGAGTAGAAGGAAGAAAAATTACAGACCAATATTACACATGAAAGTACATGCAGAAATCCAAAACGAAAAAAAAATTAGCAGTCTGAATCCAGCAACATAAAACAGGACGATTTCTCATTACTAAATTTAACTTATCTCAAGTATGCTAAGTTGGTTTACTGTCACAAAATCAATGTAATTCATCACATTAAAAGGATAAAACAAAAAATTTGTTGTGGTTATTTCCTAGACGCAAAACATTGTTTGATAAAGATGTAACATTTATTTTGGGTTTCCCAGGTAGCTCAGTGGTAAAGAAACTGCCTGCAATGCAGAGATGCAGGACGCTAGGTTTCAGTCCCTGGTCCAGGAGGATCCCACATACCTCGAAGCAACTAAGCCCTTGGGCCACAACTACTGAGCCTGTGCTCTGGAGTCAGGGAGCCGCAACTACTGAAGCCCACACGCCTGTGCACCACAACTAGAGAGGAGCCCCCGCTCACTGCAACTGGAAAAAAGTCCAAGCAGAAACGAAAACCCAGCGCAGCCAAAAATAAATAAATAAAATTTAAAAAAAAAACTGACAGAGTCCAAACTACATAAAGAAGGCCTATATCATTAAGGAAGATGGAAAATCCCATAGAAAAATGAATCAAAAATCACCTTGAGTATACACTTCACGAATGGAATCCAAATTGCCAAAAGACATATGCAAGTTGACCACCCTACTAGTAATCAAAGAAATACAATTTAATATTATGCTCATATTAGCCAAAAACTGAAACAATCCAAGTGTCTATGAACTACAGAGTAAATAAATTGAGATACAGTCATGCAATAGAATACTATGCAAATAATAAAAATAAATGAGCTATAACTGCAACACAATAATATGAATGAATCTCAGGAGCATAATACTGAATAAAAAACAATGCAAAATAATACAATGTGTAGTTCCCTTTATAGAAAGATCAAAAGCAGGCAAAAGAAACTGCATATTCAGAAATTAATATTCAGTTGATGAAACTATGAGTAAAAGCCAAGAAATGATTACACAAGAGTCAGGTGAGTGGTTTCCTGGGGAGTGCTTTTCAGGAAGGTGAATGCAGGTTCTCCTGGGGGCTGACAATGTTCTCTGATGTTGTCTACTGAAGTACTATGATTACCTGCGCGTTTCACTTGTCTGTGTGCTAAATTTCCTAATAAAAATGTTTTTAAAGATAGAACAATACCATGATGAATATTCTCATGCCTGCCCCCCGGTATGGTATGCAAGAGCCTCTTTAGGGCATATACTGGGAGTGGAATTGCTGGGAAAATGCAGAGTTCCTGTCTCCAAGATGGTGCCAGATGATTTACCAAAGTGGCTGCATCTGTGTACACCCCCACCAAGCAGTGTTTGACTCATTATCAGCAAATCACGTCTTCACCAACATTTCGTGTCAGACTCACTTCACTGCTCCCAGGAATACAGAACAGTATCTTGTCATAGTCTAATGAGTTGTCATCTCATTGCATTTCACTGATTACAAATGACCTGGAGAATCTTCTCCTGATTTTCAGTTCAGTTCAGTTCAGTTCAGTCGCTCAGTCTTGTCTGACTCTTTGCGACCCCATGGACTGCAGCACACCAGGCCTCCCTGTCCATCACCAACTCCGCAGTTTACCCAGACTCATGTACATTGAGTCAGGGATGCCATCCAACCATCTCATCCTCTGTCTTCCCCTTCTCCTCCCCTTCGCCTCCTGATTTTCTTCACCTATAAATCTTTTCTCCCAGGGTTGGGACTATTTTTGTGTTACGTAAGAGAATCCTACTTACCCCGAGGTTAGACATCCTATAACTTTCTTGAAAAGTGTTTAACTGTTTTCATTTTTAAGTTCGAGTAGGTTCTGAGAAAGGGTTCAAATTTCTTTTCTTTCTTCTTCTTCTTCTTTTTTTTTTTTTTGTTATATGAACAAACAATTGCTACAGCACCATTAGTTGAATAATCCATACTCTTCCCAGAGATCTGGCCTATCTCCAGTTTCTACATTAGGGGGTCTGTTTCTGGACTCTGTTCTGTTGGTCTATGTCCTACTGCCAATAATCACACTGATAAATTACTGTAGTTTGATGATAACTGTTGTTACCTGGTAGATCAAGTTTCCCAAATATTATTTTTTTTAGGAGCATCTATCTTCCTAATAGTAGGATTTTGTGGTTCACGGGCAGCCCTTGAGGAAATGCTTCTGAATTCTTTTAGAAGTATCTGGAACGTCTCTGTCTTCTAGAGAACAAATTACAGCTACTTGAAGTCCTTCAGAGTTGACTTGATCCACACGACAGCCATGTGTCTGAGTCAGTGATACAACAAGGGCAGGGCTGGGGGCCTTGTCTGTGGAAAACTTCAAAGCACTGAGACTGACTAAGGGCCCTCTGCTTTGCATCATCACCACGGTCCAGCAGCTCTAAATAGCATCCAGAATAGATGACTCCTCTCTGACAACAAAAAGTCTCTATTAAACAAATAATTGTTGTTATTGATGAGCTTTAATTACCTATGTGTTAAAAAGCAGAGGCTTCACTTTGCCAACAAAGGTCCATCTAGTCAAGGCTATGGTTTTTCCAGTGGTCACATATGGATGTGAGAGTTGGACCATAAAGCAGGCTGAGTGCTGAAGAATTGATGCTTTCGAATTGTGGTGCTGTAGAAGACTCCTGCAGAGAAGGCAATGGCAGCCCACTCCAGTACTCTTGCCTGGAAAATCCCATGGACGGAGGAGCCTGGTAGGCTGCAGTCCATGGGGTCGCTAAGGGTCGGACACAACTGAGCGACTTCACTTTCACTTTTCACTTTCATGCATTGGAGAAGGAAATGGCAACCCACTCCAGTGTTCTTGCCTGGAGAATCCCAGGGACAGGGGAGCCTGGTGGGCTTCCGTCTATGGGGTCGCACAGAGTCGGACACGACTGAAGTGACTTAGCAGCAGCAGCAGTAGCAGAAGACTCCTGAGAGTACCTTGGAGAGGAAGGAGATCAAACCAGTCAATCCTAAAGGAAATCAACCCTGAATATACACTGGAAGGACTGATGTTGAAGCTGAAGTTCCCATATTTTGGCCACCTGATGAGAAGAGCCTACTTATTGAAAAAGATCCTGATGCTGGGCAAGATGGAGGGCAGGAGGAGAAGGGGATGACAGAGGATGAGATGGTTGGATGGCATCACCAACTCAATGGACATGAGTTTGAGCATACTCCAGGAGATGATGAAGGACAGGGAAGCCTGGCATGCTGCAGTCCATGGGGTTGCAAAGAGTCTGACAGGACTGAGTGACTAAACAAGGAACAACAGGAACCATGTGTCTACAAGCTTCTGGGCTTCCCAGGTGGCACTAGAGGTAAAGAAAATGCCTGCCAATGCAGGAGACATAAGAGATGTGGGTTTGATCCCTGGGTTGGGACAATCCCCTGGAGGAGGGCATGGCAACCCACTCCAGTATTCTTGCCTGGAGAATCCCATGGACAGAGGAGCCTGGTTGACTACAGTCCATAGTGTCAAAAAGAGTCGGATTCGACTGAAGTGACTTCTCTCGAAAGCTCTGTAAGCTTTTAATTGGCCCATTTTTACTGCTTAAGAGCTAATAAACATTGCATTGTCCTCAGAAGCTGATCCAGAGAATTCTTGGTTACAGTATTGACCCCATCCCCCGTAGGTTCAGTTGCAGCTGTTCTGACATAGGAGTTGTTCAGCTCAGAGCAACTGGAGCTCACCATGCCTGAAGGCACATTCCAGCCTGCAGCACCTGGGGTACCACAGATTCATATGTCAACAGTAGATTCTAGATAAGCCATCACTATCTCAGCACAGTGCTTAGAGAGGCAAAAAAGCAAAGCTCCTCATCCACGTGACCACTTGGAGTTTTTATTTATGTTTAAAATTGAAAATGATGAACAGAAAGCAAAATGTCAGGGACTTGACTTTGGTTTGAAAAGTCCGAGGTTGAGTTCATATCTGAAAAGCAGTACTAACATAATATCTTGAAAGTTAAAATTTGTTCTCATGCTTTAAATATTCATTTTAGGACTAAAGAAAAAAATCAAGAAAATAATGACTAGTTCTGGTTTTTCCTTGATGATCAGTGAGAGCAATCTTGTCTTTTAGAAAAACAGATGTCACAGCCTGATACAGCAAACACATCCAGGGGTGAACAGTGGCTGGAAGGTAATCATGCCTCCCGTTTCCACAGGGGCATTCTGATGGGGAGAGGGGAAGACGCGGGGACCCCGGAGTCCTGGCCTGACCCACACACATTCCCAGGACCCTCCCAGGTCCTTGCAGTCCTTCCCGCTGCCCAAGCAGAGAGCCAGACTGGTACCCATGCCTAAGGTGTTGCCCAGCCCAGACCAGGGGCCTGGCCAGTGCCTGCCTCCCAAGCCAGTGTTTTGCTCCAGTGAACTCAGGGGGAAGTAACTTATCTAAACACTGACGGTGGCTAAAATGCCTCGGAGTGGGGACAGGAGGTCAGAGTCCAACAAGATTCAAGGTGAGATGCAGTCAGCTGGAAATCTATGTGCTGTTTCTGGTCCTCAGACCCTGTCTTTCCTCCACTGCATTATCCCCGATCGGTAGCAGTCACCGTCTCACGCTGCCCACATCCTCTGGGCTCTTGCCCCAGACCATGGCCTACACATCACAACGTATCACACTCTTGCTTCCAGGACCAACTTCCAGCCGGAATTGATTCAAATCTAAACTCCTCCTTCTGGATGCCATCAACTCACGCTCTGTCCTTCCCGTAGTTCAGTCCCCAGCAACTCACAACATCATTTCCTGCTTTCTTCGTTATGAAGCCCCTCTTCCAAATACACTTTTGCAACTCTCCACAGAGTTTGGCCTTTCAGAAGCAATGGAGGGTCTGAAGCAATGGATAGTCTGCAATCCATCCTGTTACCCACTTGGCTTGGCTATTTTAGTGACTGTCTCCACCCCCATTCACGACCCTTGTAGCAGACCAGATCCATCTCTCTGTTTGGGATTTAAAGGAGAAAGGTCTGAGATTTTTCCCTTTGTACAAAATAAGGAAACTAAGACTTAGAGAAAGCAGAGCTTCTCCAAGGCACCCCAGCACTGGATCTTCCACTCCAAGTGTCCAGGATCCAATCCAGTGTGCATACCACTTCATCAGGGACACCCAGGGGCACATAAATCATTTCTCAGGTTCCTAGAAGAAGTTTGTCTTGGCAGTTCTATCCTTATTTTAATGTGCATTAGAAAAGCAGCTCAACTGCCAAAAATTCGATCGGTGATTTTCAGGATCCTATTGTTCAAAACAGTAGTCTACGTGTAGCACCCTGCCCCCCACCACCCAGACACACATGGCCTGCCTGAGCACACCCACAGCCTCAGCATCACCCGGGAACTTGTTATAAATGCAAATTTTCAATCTCTAGAACCCTGCGAGTGAGGGGGAAGGGGGTGTCAGAAATCTGTGTCTTAACAAGACCCGCAGGTGACAGATACGCAGTTTGAGAACCACTGGCTATAGCGAAGTCAATAAGAAATTAAAGTCTATTAATGAAAAATACAAAGTAAGTGATTTTAAAAATAAAAATGGGTGATTTGTGAAAATAGCAGAAAGTTCATCAGTTGCACAGGAGTGACTGAATTTGAGGACAAGCCATCCTACGGCAAGAGCCTCCGGGAGTTTAAAGGTAGAAAGGCCTACCCCACCTCAAGCAGATTAATCCCATCCCAGGTCCTGCAAGAGTTCCCCAATACAGCAAGGTCGGTGGGTAGGAAGAGAGGGCTTTTATCACTTGTTTGTTTGGCTTAAAGTTTAAATGCTTAGACTCTGGTCACTTCCCAAGCCTTACTAGGAAAAGTTTGGAAGGGTCCTCTCTTTTATGATGGTCTATCCTTATCATTTGATATTGCTTATATGAGGAATCTAAAAAGAAATGATACAAATGAATTTCTTTACAAAACAGAAACAGACTCACAGACTTAGAGAATGAATTTATGGTTACCAGGGGAGAAGTGTGGGGAAAGGGATAGATTGGGAGTTAGGGATTGACATGTACACATTACTGTATTTAAAATGGGTAACCAACAAGGACCTACTATACAGCATGGGGAACTCTGCTCAATATTACATAAAGACCTAAATGGGAAAAGAGTTTGAAAAAGAATAGATACATGTATATGTGTAACTGAATCATTTTGCTGTACATCTAAAACGAATACAATATTGTTAATCAACTCTACTCCAACATAAAATAAAAAGTTAAAAAAAAAAGAAGACGGTCTATCCAGATGACTTTGGGCTTCCCCCTCATTATAGACAAAGAAACAGGCTTTGGTCCCAAAGATGTGAATACTTCCCAGCAGGGAACAGCGGCTGTTCACCTTGAGCACGCAAGGCCCGGTGATGGTCCCATGATCACGTGGGCAGGGTGGGCCTGAAAGGGCTTCACAATCACAGAGCATCCTTGCAACCTTGAACACTGATTCTTAAGGACGACCAGGGACCCACGTGGTTTCCTTGATAATGAGAAAGTGGATTTCAGGCGGGGCCCTCAGAATGCTGGGGGCTGGGACCCCACCGGGGCCTCGGGTCCTGGTGAAGTCTGACGCTTCCACTGACGACAACCTTGACCCACATCCATGAAAATCATTGTTGCCACCGTTGGGCCCACCTTCCCGCTGAATAGGTGATCCAAGTGCTTTGTTTCGACTCCCTTCCTTAAGGCACCGTCTATTTTTCAACCACGTCTATGTGGAATTCTCTGACATTCACAAGAGAGCAGACTTGCATTTACTGAAGGATGAGAGCGCATCACAGCTGTGTGCCCACCCCTAGTTCCAAATGCAAAAATGTCATGAGCATAAAAGCTCTCAAGAAACTTGGGTTGCTGGCAAGGGCCACGGAAAACCCTAAAGAAACTATCTCCAGATGGAGTTCATCTGCCTTAAGCCGCAAAGACACAGAGATGGTCTTAGGAGTCATTTCATATAGTGTATGAAATTGTGTGAAAACCATGAAAAGCATCAGCATTTCCCCCCTTCATAGTCTATTTCATTTTGTTGCTGTTATCTTACGTTATTTTTTTTAATTGTGGTAAAATACACAGAACATAAATTTACCGTCTTAATCATTTTTAGTGCAGTTCAATGGTACTGAGCACTTTCATATTGTTATGCAGCCATCCCCACCATCCATGGCCTCCTTTCATCTTGCATACCTGAGGCTCTGTCCCCATCAAGCTAACTCTCCAGGCCCCTCCCCTCAGCCCCTGGTAACCCCCATTCTACTGTCTGTCTCTATGAACTTGAGTCTGCTGGAGTGTGACATTCCCAAGACTCATTGCTGGGTAAATCCTGATAAAAGGACGAACGTGTCACCCACTCAGCAAGTGAGTTTGGAGTTAGTATGACCTGAAGGAAATTAACAAAAGAGGGCCACCAGTGGGGTTTTCTCCCCAGGTTTTTGCCCTCATTTTCTTTAAGATTTTTTTGTATGTGGATCATTTTTACTTATTTATCTATTTTTGGCCTTGCTGGGTTTTCATTGCTTTCGTGCAGGCTTTCTCTAGTTTCGATGAGTGGGGGCAATTCACAAGTTACGGCTCAAGGGCTCCTCATTGCAGTTGCTTCTCTTCCTACAGAGCACAGGCTCTAGGGTCCTTGGGCTTCAGTAGCTGCAACATGCAGATTCCGTCATTGTGGGGCACAGGCTTAGTTGGTCCATGGCACGTGGAACCTTCCTGAGCAGGGATCGGACCAGCGTCCCTTGCATCGGCAGGTGGATGGATTTCTTATCCACTGCACCACCAGGGAAGGCCTATGCAGACCATTTTTAAACTCTCCGACATAAATCACAGCAAGATCCTCTATGACCCACCTCCCAGAATATTGGAAATAAAAGCAAAACTAAACAAATGGGACCTAATGAAACTTAAAAGCTTTTGCACTACAAAGGAAACTATAACCAAGGTGAAAAGACAGCCCTCAGATTGGGAGAAAATAATAGCAAATGAAGAAACAGACAAAGGATTAATCTCAAAAATATACAAGCAACTCCTGAAGCTCAATTCCAGAAAAATAAATGACCCAATCAAAAAATGGGCCAAAGAACTAAACAGACATTTCTCCAAAGAAGACATACAGATGGCTAACAAACACATGAAAAGATGCTCAACATCACTCATTATTAGAGAAATGCAAATCAAAACCACAATGAGGTACCATTACACGCCAGTCAGGATGGCTGCTATCCAAAAGTCTACAAGCAATAAATGCTGGAGAGGGTGTGGAGAAAAGGGAACCCTCTTACACTGTTGGTGGGAATGCAAACTAGTACAGCCACTATGGAGAACAGTGTGGAGATTTCTTAAAAAACTGGAAATAGAACTTGCCATATGACCCAGCAATCCCACTTCTGGCCATACACACTGAGGAAACCAGATCTGAAAGAGACACGTGCACCCCAATGTTCATCGCAGCACTGTTTATAATAGCCAGGACATGGAAGCAACCTAGATGCCCATCAGCAGACGAATGGATAAGGAAGCTGTGGTACATATACACCATGGAATATTACTCAGCATTAAAAAGAATTCATTTGAATCAGTTCTAATGAGATGGATGAAACTGGAGCCCATTATACAGAGTGAAGTAAGCCAGAAAGATAAAGAACATTACAGCATACTAACACATATATATGGAATTTAGAAAGATGGTAACGATAACCCTATATGCAAACAGAAAAAGAGACACAGAAGTACAGAACAGACTTTTGAGCCCTGTGGGAGAAGGTGAGGGTGGGATGTTTCGAAAGAACAGCATGTATATTATCTATGTGAAACAGATCACCAGCCAGTGGGATGCATGAGACAGTGCCCAGTCTGGTGCAGCATGGAAGACCCGAGGCAATCGGGTGGAGAGGGAAGGTGGGGAGGGGGGATCGGGATTGGGAATACATGTAAATCCATGGCTGATTCATATCAATGTATGACAAAACCCACTGGAAAAAAAAATAAATAAATAAATTAAAAAAAAAAAAAAGACTTACTTGAATTTGTTACAATCTGTTCTATGTTTTGGGTTTTTGGCCAAGAGGCATGTGGGATCTTAACTCACCTACCAGGGATTGAACCCCCACCCGCTGCATTGGAAGGTGAAGTCTTAACCACTGGATCACTGGGGAAGTCCCACCCCCTCACTTTACTATTGGCATTTCCCTGGTATAGGGGCAGGGACATTAGATTTTGAATCAGATGTGGGGTTGAAAACCCAGTACTGTTACCTGGGAGATGCCGCATAATCTCTGTAAATCTCTTAAACTGGGTCCTATTTTTAAAAATCAAAAGATTTCATATAAAAAAAATCTCAATTTCCAATTCTCTTGAAAATGCCAAAGAACTGGCATCAAAACAAACACCTCAAGGTTTTTAAATGGGGAGTAGCTTTGAACAGACATTTACCAAACAGGACATGCCAACAGCCAATAACCCCTCTGAAACAGGGGCTCAGCGTCATTAGTCATGAGAAAAATGCAGAGTAAACCCATGGTGAGATCCCACTACACTTCCACTACAAGATGTGAAGTTAATAAAATCTATAATTCCTAGTGCTGGTGAGGGCTTCCCTGGAGGTTCAGATGATAAACAAACCTCCTGCCAAGCAGGAGACTTGGATTCCATCCCTGGGTCAGGAAGATCCCCTAGAGAAGGAAATAGTAACCGACTGCAGTCTTCTTGCCTGGAGAATCCCGTGGACAGAGGAGCCTGGCGGGCTAAAGTCCATGGGGTCACAAAAGTCAGATGTGACTGAGCATGCACATATACACAGAGCTGGTGAGGACCCAGAACACCTGGAATTTCATTCATAAACAGCTTGGCAGCTTCTTATCACATTAAACAAAAACTTATCATACGATCTGCGTTTCCCTTTTAGTATTTACAGGCGAGAAATGAAAAATTATGTTCACACGAAAACCCACACACAAATGTTCACTCTAGTTTTTACTCATAATTATCAGGGAACAACCCAAGTGTTCTGTAGGTGTTAGGAACAAACTGATCCCACCACACCGTGGAAAATGACTCAGCAATTAAAAGAATATGTTAGCCAAGCATTCAGCAACCTAAGTGAATCTCAGATGCCTGGGGCTAAGTGAGAGACTCCTCCGGCTCTGTACTATATGATTCCATTTCTGTGACATTCTGGAAAAGCCACCTGCAGATCAGAGGTCGCCAGAGGCTGGGGTGGTTGGTGTTTCACTGGAAATTGACATGAGGGAATTTTGGGGGGTGATAGGACTGCTCCATCGGAGAAGGCAATGGCACCCCACTCCAGTACTCTTGCCTGGAAAATGCCATGGATGGAGGAGCCTGGTAGGCTGTGGTCCATGGGGTCGCTAAGAGTCGGACATGACTGAACGACTTCACTTTTCACTTTCACACGTTGGAGAAGGAAATGGCAACCCACTCCAGTGTTCTTGCCTGGAGAATCCCAGGGACAGGGGAGCCTGCTGGGCTGCCGTCTATGGGATCACACAGAGTCGGACACGACTGAAGTGACTTAGTAGCAGCAGCAGCAGCAGGACTGCTCCGTATCTTGATTTTGGTGGTGGTTGCATAACTAATGTGTGTATTAGTCAGACATTCATTGAACTGTACACTAAAAAGAGTGAGTTGTGTTGTAAAAAAGTTATAATAAATGTGACCCAAAAATCTTAATAAAACTACAAGCATCTGGCACCCAGGACACACCATCTGCCTGGCCCTGGCTGACCTAGCAGGTAGATAGAATTGAGCCTGTGAGTTCACCTTCTGCACCTGTCTTCCTTTGGGTCCCCAAGCAGCTCCAGAGATCAGGACTTGGGTGCAGGCGCTTCACTTGGTAAGGGAGGCGGTCAGCTTGGCGCACGCACCCCACCCATTCCCACGTGGAGCTCTTACCTGGGCCCCCACACAGCTCAGTGAAGTGTGAGAACTCGGTCTTGATGAGATGAATCTTATTAACAAAATTATTTATAAACACAGGTAGGGAGGATGAGCTCTAGACCCCAAATTATTAAACTAGATTTATGGGTGTGGTTCTTCCTGAAGTCTTCTGAGACCTTGAGCAAGTCATTTCACCAACACGGATCTGGGTTTTCTCATGGGCAAAATGAAGAAAGACAGATAACATATATCTGGAGGTAAGCTCTCCAGGCCCTCCATCCCTAGAAAGCTGTCCCATCCTATCTCAAAGAGGGTCTCCCCTTGCAAAGCAGTCCATTTAGGAAACCTTACATTAGATCCATTCCTGAAGTTATCCAGAACCTTTCAAAGCTTGGAATGTGAGCTTTTGAGTATCTTCAGTGGTGAAGCGTCCTAGTCTAAAGGAGGGACTCAATCTTGGATTTGACTGTTTAGGAATCAAAGGGGAATTCGACTGAAAATAGCTGGATCCAAAACCAAGTATGAAGCACTGATTCCAAAACCCCCTGCGTCAGGTTGGCTGGGTAGCTCATTACAGAGCAAATGTGCAGAAGTGAGGGGAGAAACTGCAAAATAACTGGCCGGATCTGGGATTCAGTCACAGGCACATGCTCCCTTTCTTGAGCAAGGAGGTTGGGAGCTTATTGAGAAAGGACGCCGGGCTATGACATCGAGGGTTTGGATAACTTCTGCGCTGCCTATAATGCAGTTTGACAACTTCAGACAGTGGGCCGAGGACCTTCAGGCCTGAGAGGCACTGGTGTGGCAGATACAAAGATGAGGACAGAATGTTTATACATCCTCAAGAGAGCTTGGAAAACCATGAGGCGGACATCTTAATGCCTGAGGAGGGGGCGACCGGGCTGAGGGGGCAGGAAGACATCACGTTTCCCCCAGGGGAAGGACTGGTCTCTGAGGGAGGTGGCATTCGAGATGGGCTTGGGGGATGGAGAAGGTTCTCGGGTCAAGGCCGCAGGTGATAGCAAAAGGCCAAGTTATGGCAGAAAGGAAGCTGAGAGTGTCCATGTCGGATCTAGGAGGCAGTGGAGGAGGAACCCAGAGCCGGGACTGGGGCCAAGCCCTGGGATCTTGCTGTTGGAATGAGAGCTTGTCACTGTGTTTGGGGGAGCAGAAAGGACTCTGGGAGGGGAGCAGCTACAGCAAGGCTGGGCTTCTAGAAAAGCATCTTCCGGGCTGCCTGAGAACTCCTTGCCTCAGTGTCCCCCCTCCTTCCTAGATCTCACCCCTCCACCACTTTGCTCACTTCCTGCTGGAACCCACTGGGCCTCCAGCCTTCAGTCCATCTTGCTCCCTCGAGTTTGAGGCCTCAGGAAATCTGTGAGCACCACCATGTCCCCAAAGAGAAAGGAGAGAAGGCAGAGGGCAGCTCTGGATGCCACTTACTTAATGAGTCAAGAGCAGGAAGGACCAGCCAAGTGAAAAGAAAGGCTGCAGGGGTGAGAAACAGGGGAACACTCTGAACAGAGGGTGGCTTGTTCTTTGGGGTTGAAACCATGCAGTTTTCTGCAGGTCTATGTATGGATCAGCCCAAAGGTTTTGATTCTTTGAGGCAGAGAGAAGACCTTGGGTACCGTGTCTAAAGCCAGAAGCCATCTAGTTGGCACCAACTTTGGTCTCCAGGGACCAGGGATGCATAAATCAGAGGAGAGGAAGGTTTCTGTGATTTTTTCCCGTACTCAACTGCCCATCGATTCTAAAGAGGGGCAGGAACTAACCTGACCAAGTCTCCCCCAAGCCCAGATGTCCTCTCCTTTCACTTCTGTCCCCTGCCCTCATCCCCATGACCCTTGGGAGAGCCGCCACTTCACACCCATCCTCGCAGCAGACTGCAAATCTCAGTTCAAGTTCAAAATCACTTGAGTCCTAAGTGACTCCATCTTGAAATCCCTTCCTCTAAGAGCAGGAACCCTGGGAGACAGAAAAGACCACCCAGATTCCCTCTAAGGCTCAGGTAGGGCTGCGTGTCTGCCCGGCACTGGGCCATCGGCAGAGCATCCAAGCAAGTACTTGGTATCAAAGAGCCAACAGACCACTGTTCAGGCTCACGGCTGCAACCCCTGCCTCTGCATCCTGTGAAAATGATTAGGATGTGAGTGTCAAAACCAGACAGCATTTGGCCTGAGAGAAGAGAAGAGAAAAACAAATACGACGGTTCAATTTTATTTCATTCCGCATTCTCTCGATTTTAGAATACAGACACCGAGAAAGCCGGAAGGGAGAGGAGAAGCCATTCCGGGCACAGCTTAAACTTTCAAGATCACACTAGTCAAGAAACAGCCTTATTGGGGAGGAATAAATAAGGGTAAAACCAAGCCAGATGAACTTAATGCGAGTGAGATGCTTTTATGGAATCACAGGCATTTGCATTGTTTGGCCTGAATTGCCCATATTTTTGTATTCATCGCAGACAATGAGTTCCTGTGACATTCTGGCATACATTAGATGACGGGGGGAGAAAACCCAACCTGCATTATTTGTTCCATTTTCTGCTTTTAGACATAATGGAAATGTTAACATGCTTAACATCCGTGGCCTCTCATAGAGCCTCGCGTCACTTTTCTTAGTCATTCAGGGCATCGGTGAGGGTAGATTCTGCCTGTTAATGCAGGCTCTAAAGCCGGCCAGCTACAAATCCTTCGCCACGCCAACTCTCTCTGTTCATCCTTCTAAAGACTTGCACGCATATAGTCTCCATTATGATTAAAATTATCTCCACCGTCCTTCAGAAAAGAATGAATGGCTTTTGACTACGCGAACCAGTTCAAGGAAAATCTCCCTGGAGTCCAGGACAGGAAGATCATGTTGTTGAACCCCTTTTATCTGCATTCAATTCTCCCCCCAGGGGTTTCAAGCCGGCTCACTCCCCTTGTTGGATGGTTTTCTCTTACATTAATTGATAATGCTGTAAGTGTTTAATTTAAAGTTCACACCTAAGGTGAGAGCTGGATAAATAAACTCATTCAGCTTCATGGGAGGAGGAAGCAGGAAAAATACTCTTATTTTTTTTTAAACCCTTTTCAGGACTAAGAATTTGCGAGAGAATGGCCATTCCATTTCAGGGGGCTTATTTATCTAAAGAGGTGTATGTGGATTTAAAAAAAAATGTACTCAATCTCTACATTTAAAAAAGAAAAGGAATCCCCACTTCATAATAGATATTTTCCTTTATGGCTGCCCTTTGCTCCTCTCTTTATCATCTCAGTACTGTAACGAACCACATTACCGCCACCCCCAAAAAGACAGTGGCCCTGTTTACAGAAAAACCACACATGTTTGGCTTCTGAAAGGGTTCAGGGGACACCCAAGGGCACCTCTCAGCCCCCAGTCCTTCCCGATGACCTGAGAGAGGAGCTCTGGTCTCCCTTGGGGACCCAAGAGGCGCAGATGTGGAGAGGAGTGAGAAAGGTCCAACAGAGTGTGATGCTGCCGTGGGGCAGGTTGGGACCCTCAGGCCATGAGATTTCCCATAAATTCTGTCTGGGGTTGGGTGTCACACACACCCCAGTCATCTCCACCAACTTGCAAGGCCTCTGAGTCCCCAAAGGGGACGCGAAGAGTAAACAGGAATATTATCCAGCCTTGAAAAAAAAAAAAAAAAAAGGGAAACTCTGTCACAGGCTGTAGCAGGGATGAACCTGGAGGACATTCTGCTGAGTGAAATAAGCCCGTCCCAAAAGGACAAATACTGTATGACTGCGCTAACATGAGGTGCCTAAAACAGGCAAACTCAGAGTCAGAAAGTAGAATGATGGATGCCAGGGCTTGGAGGGGGTGTGAGAAAAGGGAATTTGTTGTTTACCAGGTCCAGAGTACATTATTCTACACAGTAGAATAATGAAAAGGGTCTGGAGGAGGGTGGGGGTGAGAGGTATACACCAATGTGAATATAAAATTTATAATGTTAGATGGTGAATTTTATGTTCCATGCATTTTACCACAGTTAAGAGTAATTGTTTTTTTAAGAATAAACAGAAGTGGTAGCCAGCCATAAAAGGTCTTTTTAACAGTACTCATCATGGCATCTGAATTCCAAGTATGAATCTTTTCCCTTAGGATGACACACAGCTCCAGTCTCAGAGGGCATCTCAGACCTTGAAAATCAGCAGAGCTCAGCAAATGCCACCTGTAGGAATGTGGCTGGACCCCAGTGCCCCATCACCGTCTCTGTCTCATTCAGCCCGTGGACACTTGGCCCTTCACTTCCCAAGCGCGTCTTTGCTATGGACCCTCCAAAAGTCCAAGGCTTCTCTCTCATCAACTCACTAGAATTATTAAACATCCAGTAGACAAAAAAGATGGGACAGTATTCTTTTCTGTGTTTTTTTTTTTTCCCCCTGTAAGAGCTCTTTCCAAAAAACAAATTTTTTCTTGTGGTATTAAGTTTTGTTTTGTTTTTTTTTTACTTAATGCTATGAACTGGAAGTCCTTCTCTTTCAGTACATAAAGAGTTTCCAGATTTTTTTTTCTAGCTTTTTTCATATAATTGATTTTTAAATTTATTTTTAGTGGGAGGATAATAGCTTTACGACGTTGCACTGATTTCTGCTGTGAAACCAGGTGAATCAACTACAAGTACACATATATCCCCTCCCTCTGAGGCCATCCTCTCACCCCCCAAAATACTAATTTTACATGATAAGGACAATAAAATATAGTAAGCACGTGTGATTCAGTGCATTAACAATAAATTAAGATGAAAATAACATACCAGGCTGGCAGAAACACTTTAAATCCTACTGTGCTCATGCTCAGCCACTTCAGTCATGTCCCCCTCTGTGTGACCCCATGGACTGTAGCCCACCAGGCTCCTCTGTCCATGGGATTCTCCAGGCAAGAGTACTGGAGAGGGTTGCCCTCTCCTCCTCCAGGGGATCTTCCCAACCCAGGGATCGAACTCGCATCTCCTGTACTGGCAAGTGTGCTCTTTACCACTAGCAACTAATCATGGTTTAAGCCTTTCTGGAGGGAAATTCGACAATATGTGTAAAAAAGCCTTAAAAACTGGCATACACTTTGACCCAACAACTTTTTAGAAATAACATGTAGGCATTGATAGTGGGAAAATCATCAGAGATTTTTGCAAGATTTATGTACAAGGGTGATTTTTCAAGTGCTATTTATAACTGGTAAAACAGAAATAGGTCAAAGATCCAAAGCAAGTGATTCAAAGTAAGTTAGAATAGGTCCAATGACTACTCTGAGAACACTCTATTGTGTGATATTGGCCAAATTAACCCCTAAGTTAGTATCATTACCATCATATTCTGAAAGAAAAAGAGGGAACTTTAAGATGGCTCTTGAACACTCAAATGCCAGAGGAGACATGATTTCTCCTAAGGAATGATGTGGAAGGCATGTCCTACTAGGTATCAGACCATGTGACAAAGTTACTATGATGGAAGTGTGTGCTCCCCTAGGAACACATACATGGTTCAATAAAACAGAACTCAGAAGAGGCTCCTCTGGGCAGGAGTCCATCATGGGACAAAAGGGATGGTGACCCTCGCTGAAATATTAGCCAAGCACAGTTCTGGCCTGTGGGGTGGAAATGGGAGTCAGCCAGGGCTGGCTGGGGAAACGCTGCTCTCCTGATGCAAACACAGCCCCTGACTCTTCCGTTTTCCTGACGTGAAACACATGAAGCTGAAGCTGTGCAACTTCTTGTCCCAGGAGGCAACAACAGCCGGACCAAAGATGCAGCCCCAACAGCTTCCCTCCCTGTGGGATGTGGAATCACTCCCGAGTGACACAATGGACCAGCCCACTGAGCCACCGTGTATTCTGCTCTTCCACCGTTGAACATGTAGATCGTATCCAATCTTTATACTATAATTGTGGTTTGCACATCTTTGAGCATAAAGTATTGGGCACGTCTCTCATTAGAGTAAGTTCCTAGAAGTTGAAATCACTGAATGAAAGGAAAAAATTTTTCATTTAAGACAAGTGTCAAGATACCAATTTTTATATACAGCAGCTTATGAGAATGCTAAATTCACCACTTCCTTGCCAGCACTAGCTATTAACACACTTTTCTTTCCTCATGACCAATTTTATATGCACATTGGTCCCTGTTTCTTTATGTTTTTGAATAAGGTTATTTCTTTTATTCATTGGTCAAATGTATTTCTCCTTTTGCCCACTGGAAATATAAAACTTTTTCAATTTTCTTTTTTCTGTTGAAAAGCCTTACAAATCTTTTACTTGTAAAATCTGTTTCTATAGTAAGGCTCTTAAACCTTTGTCTACCATCTATTCATGTATTTACATGTTGCAACAGTTTCTCTGATGAGGCCAGTTGCTTTTTAATTCGTCATATGATGGTTTTATGTATCAGATCCTTTATTCAAACTTTTAAAATAAGGAAATCTGTCCTACTATGACGACTTTTGTCCATCCAGAGAAGAGTACAGCCATGATTTAAGAACCCAAGCTCTAGAGTTGGAAAATCCAGGCTCAATGACCTAGCTTGGTAATTTTCTGTGACTTCAACAACTTACTTCACCTTCATGGACCTTAAAGTCCTCATGAGTAAAGACAACAATGTTTGCCTCTAGAGTAAATGTGTTAAGTTAAATGAAGTAATGCTCCAAACATGCTTCTCATTCTGCTTGACACATTGTGGGTGCTCAAAGAACATGACTATGTTAGGATGCTCTCAAGTCACAGAAAGCCCAACTCGGCTCCAACAATAAAGAAAATACATGATCTCACGTAACAAAAGATAGGTCACTTCCAATGTTTGTTCCTTCAGTAATAAACAGGGTTTTTTCTTCTTTTTTTAAGAGAAAGGAAAATTTCCCTGCAAGGCACCCAGCCCTGCCCACATCTCACTGGCCCAAGCGAGGTCACCTGCTTGATTCTTAGTCATTCTCAGGCAAATGGGATCAGCTTACCATAATCAGAGTTTATTCCTGATCTACATTAGGGATTTTATACTCAAAGTCCACTGAATATTTTGCAGTTACATGTTAGTGTCCAGCCAAAGTGTTTCAGCTTTATCAGCAGTGGGGTATAAATATAGGCTGCCCTGTGGCTCAGCTGGTAAAGAATCTGCCTGCAATGCAGGAGACCTGGGTTCGATCCCTGGGTTGGGAAGATCCCCTGGAGAAGGGAACGGCTACCCACTCCAGTATTCTGGCCTGGAGAATTCCACGGACTGTATGGTCCATGGGGTCGCAAAGATTCGGACATGACTGAGAGATTTTCACTTTCAGTATAAATATGTATAAATATGGTCAATTTATTAATAGCTGAAAAGCCAAACGTATAAGGTGTCCACCAAGCCCCATCTGCATGGCTATAGAGTTCCCCTTCCCAAACATACCTGGAACAAACACATGCGCACACACACACACACACCCCCCCCTGCCCGGATCCCTGGTCATTCCCATGTGCTCACACATCCATTCTCCAATATAAACATCTTGCACTCAAATCTTCATTTTAGGATCTGCTTCCTGGATGCCTGTGAATGCCCTGTGAATTCACAAAAAGACTTACTTTACCACTTGAACCTTTAGTCCCATGTACATGAGTTGGACTGTGAAGAAAGCTGAGTGCCGAAAAATTGATGCTTTTGAACTATGGTGTTGGAGAAGACTCTTGAGAGTCCCTTGGACTGCAAGAAGATCCAACCAGTCCATCCTAAAGGAGATCAGTCCTGGGTGTTCATTGAAGGACTGATGCTGAAGCTGAAACTCCAGTACTTTGGCCACTTCATGCAAAGAGTTGACTCATTGGAAAAGACCTTGATGCTTGGAGGGATTGGGGGCAGGAGGAGAAGGGGATGACAGAGGATGACATGGTTGGATGGCATCATCGACTCAATGGACATGGGTTTGAGTAAACTCAGGGAGTTGGTGATGGACAGGGAGGCCTGGCGTGCTGCTATTCATGGGGTTGCAAAGAGTTGGACATGACTGAGCGACTGAACTGAACTGAACTGAACATGAATTACTACATAAGAGACTAGCAGACAGCAATAATAGGAATACTTTGTATACTTTACATAAAATATAACAACAAAATAAATTCTTTGTATTTAAAAAATCCATAGTTCTCAACATTATTTATGAACAGAAACCGGCAACATGGGTCATGATGCTATGAAAAAGCAGTATGAGAACTTTTCCTCACTGGTTTTCTTCTCCTGCACCAAGCTCAGTGCCCGGTACACAGAAGGTGCTCAATAAATGTGTATACAATGACAATTATTTAAAATAATGCATATACCATATACCTGTATTTTGTGTATATACAAAATTCACAACTTCTAATAGCTTGAAAATGGTTTGCAATGGAGGTACACCTAACCGCCTTTACTATTAGAGCAGATAGTACTTAACCAAAGTAAAGCATCACAGTTGTTGAAGCTGTTTCAAGGGCACACCTCCTTCACTCTTTGATGAGGATATTACCATCACATTTTACAAATGGGGAAACCAAGGCCTCAGAGAGATTTAGTGACTAGGGAAAAACATGTGAAACTGAAAGTGAAGTCGCTTAGTCGTGTCCGACTCTTTGCAACCTCATGGACTGTAGCCTAATAGGCTCCTCCATCCATGGGATTTTCCAGGCAAGAATACTGGAGTGGGTTGCCATTTCCTTCTCCAGGAGATCTTCCCAATGAAGGGATTGAACCCGGGTCTCACACGTTATAGGCAGACGCTTTACCATCTGAGCCACCAGGAAAGTCCATGTGAAACTGAAGGGTCCTTAAAATGACTTGTTCATGCAGCCTAGCCAACCAGCTCTCCTGACAGCCTGGGTGCTGGGTCTCTGCTTCCTCCTAAGCAGCTCTAGCTCTTTCTAGATTAAACCAGCCAGAGCCTGGTTTCACTTTGGCCACCCCAATTGTCTGTCCCTGTTCAGTCTGGCTCACTGCAGTAGTAACTATTCCTTTGAATTCCCTTCCTTTCAGCGGCACGAGTTACTTGGCCTCCCTATTCTCCGTACTTAATTTGAGAATATTTGTTCAATTTGAGTATGTTTTTGACCTGCCAGGTATCTGTGAAACAAAATAGCTCCTACTGATAGCTTCTTATCAGAAGTAATTTAAAACATCCATCATCTACTGCTGAATGTCAAAATAAAGGTTGAGAGAAATTCCTGTTTCCTTAAATATGTTTTCTTTTCACTCTTGTCAGCATCATTGTCAATCCTGAAATTATAGTGTGCCATGGAAGACCTCGGAAATTGAGGCTTCAGAATGGTTACAATGAGAACATACAAATCAATTTGTGGTACAAAACTGCCCCAGCAGAGCAGCTGGGGGCCCACCGATGCCAAGCAGCTCTTAGGGTTGCTGAGGGTTCATTAGGATCCACCAGCACCCTGGGGAAGCAGCTGTCCCTCCTCCCAATCCTGGTTAGAAGTTTAGCCCTAAGTTAGTTATTCCAGGCTTTTGTCAACATCCAGACCATTCTCTGACCCTCCTGACAATGATTAAGCAGAATGAGAGAGAAAGGGACAAACACACACTAATAACCCCGGCTATTTAAACAGCCCTGCGAATGCAGAGGGCATCAGGTGAAAGGCAGAGCTTGTGTTTTTTTACTTCATTCTGTCACCAACTCAGCTACTGAGTACATCTGGGCGCACCTGCCGACACAGACCCAGCGAGAGATGGAGAGAGAGAGATGTGAGCACAAAGCATCGCCTCTGGAAGGAATTTCCATCAAGGTGATGCTACTGTCTTGACCATGTTGAAGAAAAGGTAAATGTCCCTGTGTTCCAGCAACCGTTGTCCTGTTGCCTCTTCCCAATGACCAGCCCTGGAACAGCCTGAAATGATCTTCAGACAAGACAGGAAAGAAATCCAATTATTCCTAAAAATCAACAAATACAAATCAAGCACAAACTAAATGCAAAGCCATGTTGTGCCTATGGGTAAATAAGTGAAAGTCACTCAGTCGTGTCTGACTCTTTGCGACCCCCTGGCCTTGTACAGTCCATGGAATTCTCCAGGCCAGAATACTGGAGTGGGTAGCCGTTCCCTTCTCCAGGGGATCTTCCCAACCCAGGGATCAAACCTAGGTCTCCCGCATTGCAGGCAGATTCTCTATCAGCTGAGCCAAGAGGGAAGCCTATGGGTAAAGAATGATATCCAAAATGTCCTCTGTCTTTAGGAGACAATTAAAGACAATGAGGGTAATTTTCAGAAGCAGGGCCTGGGAAGCAAATGGTAGATGCAGGCTGGCTTGGAGCAGCCCCACAAGCTTCCCTAATATCAGACAGAGCTCTGTCTCTGGTTGTGATTGTCTGGGAGACAGTGGTGTGCAGAGGGTGTCTGTTAGATGGATATAGACCACCTTGAGAAGGTAACTGACTATAGGGGACATGCAGATTGTGGGCCAGCCCACCCAGGATCCTCTCCTCCCAGCCGCTTTGCAGCTGGCAGGGTCAGAGGACTTGGCTCTGATGCTGGCCAGTGAGAGGTCTACTAGATGAGGCCTTCAGGAAAGTTGTACCTTCCTGATAAATACACTTTCTTTGCCCCTTGGTGAGTCTGCCTTTCTCCCTGCCTGGAAAGCAAATGTGAGGCCTGCAGAGGGGAGCAGCAGCCACTTTGCAACCATAAGGCAAGATGAATGAGTTCACAATCCAAAGGTTCGAGATATGGAAGAGGTCATGATTGCCAACACACTTTAGTTATTTATGCAACAATAGACAGAAAAGGAGGCCACTGAAGAAACATTCATTGTTTTCTTTGTGAGGTGACCTCCATAAGAAAATTCCCTATGTCTTCAGCTCTGGAAATTTGGGCCAAAGTAAGAGGCTTTGCAAATGCTCAGGGCAAAAATTGACAAAATGGTTGGCAACGGTAAGGTATTAATTTCATGGCCAGCAGGTGGCCCTGAAGGCTCTGAGCTCAGTGGACACCCACGCTGTAATAAGCTTGAACCAAAGCAAGTCCTCCAATCGCAGAGTGGCCCCTAACTGGAGGGCCCATCCAACCCTATAGGCTCTGTCTGGATGCCCTAAGATGGGAACCCTGCCTACTCTGGATATTGCCCACTCTCCTCTTTCAAAGGGTCTCCTGATGCCAGTCTCACCAAGAAGCAAGGCTCCCAGCGCTGAAGGCACAGAAGGAGTCCATGGTGTGAGCTGGGTTCTGCACAAGAGCTCTGAATGAGAGCTATGGGAAATTTTCACTCACCTCCTGCCGAACACAGCTGCAGACATGAGCCCAGGGAGACCAGCCAGGAAACTACCAGCCCACCCTCAGAAGCATGAGAAAAAACTTGCCGCCTAAGCTGCTATGTTCAAGGTGGTTTGTGATCCAGCCACAGTTAACTGGGGGGCTTCCCAGGTGGTGCTAGTGGTAAAGAACCCGCCTGCCCATGCAAAGAGCCACAGAAGACACGGATTCCATCCCTGGGTGGGGAAGGTCCCCTGGGAGAAGGGCACAGCAACCCACTCCACTATTCTTCCCTGGAGGATCCCATGGACAGAGGAGAGTTGGACATGACTGAGTGACAGCAGGCACACACACACAGTTAATTACACCTCTATGTGGTCACTAAATTCTCTTAGTGCCCAGCTGATATTTTTAAGTAAAGTTTGCTTTGTTGAGTAAATAGCAGTGTCTATTTTACTTTTTCAAAAAAGGAAAAATGAACTCTAATCCTACCAAAAACTATTAACTATTACATTAATATGTCATCATATTTGTCATTAATATTTTGTCACTAGTATTCCTTTGTTCTATACATAATTTGTTTTCACTCAGTTGGGATCATATTACGTAAACCACTCAAGAATATTGTTTGTTTCTCAGGAACTAATATATTTGGTGCAGTTTGTTCAATCAACAGTATTTAGTGGGCATCTGCTAGTTTGAAGATTACACAGCAGGAACTTCCCTGGTGGTCTGGTGGTTAGGAATGTGCCTTGCAATTCAGGGGACATGGGTTCTATCCCTGGTTGGGAGCTAAGACCCCACACGCCACAGGGTAACTAAGTCCATGTGGCACAACTAGAGAATCCGTGCACCGCAACAGAAGATCCCACAGGACACAAAGCAGACTGCACTGGACAAATAAATAAAGATTTTTTTAACCATCTATTTTTTAAAAAGATTAAAGGGAGTCTATTAAAAGCTTGGGATCAGACTCCACAAAATTCATTGATCCATTGTGCTTCCCAGAACTTGGGCAACTTACCTGGCTGATTCTGCTTCCTCATCTGTAAGAAAGGGACAGATAATACTACCTGACTTGCAGAATTGTTGAAATGATGAATGTGATCATGTAAGGAAAGTGCAGCATTTAGCAGCTAGAACAGAAAAAAAAAGAAAAACACATTTGATAAAGAATACCTTTTACAGCATGGAGAATCCTTCAGAGAAGAAAAGACAACCAAAGCACTTCACCCAGAGTTGAATTCTCCTGGTAACAAGGGGACTCATTGCCTACAAGGCACCTCTGAACAGCTGTTTCTGTTCAGAAGGGTTTCCTAATACAAAGCTAAATCTATCCTCCTCAAATTTTCAACTATTTATCACCATTATTTCAACCCTCGAATCTAAACAAAGCAAAGATGTGGGGGCGCTTCTTCTGTGATGGAGTCCTTCCGGGGCTGCTCAACAGAACTCCCTGTGTTGACAGCTCCATCCTGCATCTGTGTTGTCCAGTACAACAGCTGCTAGGCACTTATGGCCACAGACCACTGCAATGTGACTGGTACAATAAGAAACAGAATTTTTATTTTACTCAATTGTAATTAAGTTTATTTTAAATAGCGCCATGTGGCTAGTGGCTTTCATATTGGTCAACACAATTTGAAAGTGTTAGTCACTCAATCATGTCCGACTCTTTGCAACTCCCATGGACTGTAGCCCACCAGGCTCCTCTATCCGTGGGATTTCCCAAGTATACTGGAGTGGGTTGCCATGCCCTCCTGCAGGGGATCACAAACAGCTGGACGTGACTGAGCAACTTAGCATGCACGCACACAACCTAATTGTAGTTTCTGCCCCTCCCAGGATGGAATTTTCTTTCTTTCTTTCTTTCTTTTTTTTTTTTTTTTTTTTTTCTGGCTGCACCAGGTCTTAGTTGCCATATGCAAGATCTTTGGTTGTGGCATGCAAACTCTTAGTTGTAGCATGTGGGATTTAGTTCCCTGACCAGGGGTTGAACCTGGGCCTCCTGCATTGGGAGCATGGAGTCTTAACAACTGGATCACCAGGGAAGTCCCCAAAGTAAGCCTCTACATTAACTCTAGATATCCTTTTTGTTGATGTCCTGATGAAGAAGAGCTAGGGGGCTCCACACACATCAGGAGTCTCTTATCTGTCAGAAGTTACTCCCCTTCTGGCTGGGCTCATGACTTCAGTGAACCGTTGTCCGTCTGGGGGAGAACTGCCCAGCAGGTTTGCCCATGAGTCTCCTGTCTGGGTGAAGGAAAAGTTATTCCTTCACTGAATGGACACCCGGGTTCTAAAGAGCTCAGCCTGGATCCCAGCCCCACCACCCAGCTCCACTGGCTTCATCTGCAAGTCCACCCAGTTACATCACACATGGCCCCCAGAACTCAATCTCCTAAAACAGCACTGCTCACACTATCTGACGGGGACCACCAGGGGTTTCTTTTTTCAACTTCCAATCAGCCTCAGATCAATATTTTTGTAAAATACAATAACAATGAATTATCAGAAAAATAAAATTTAAAAGACACACAAAATACAAGCCCAAATTTTATTTTTAGATTAATCAGAAAATGGCATTTCAGTAAATACAATCAAGACAAACATCATGGGAAGAATAAAAGAATTATACAAACTGGACATGTTCTTTGGAAAGGCTGTGTAGGCAATAGAAATAGAAAATTGCAACTAGACTCATGGGGTTTTGCCACCCAGCAGTTGGAATCATGGGACATTCCATCTGGGCCACACCTTCTTTGACACCCCGACCCCTGGGAGGTGGGACTGGGTCCCCAACCCCCAGAGTGTGAGTAGGCTCTGTGACCACACTGACCCACAGAATGTGGTGAAAGTAACACAGTGCCAGATTCAAGTCTGATCCTCAAGAGAGGGGAGAATTCTACTTCCTGCTTCTTGGAACACTCTTGGAACCCTAAGCTACCATGCAGGAAGTTCACCTGGCTGTTGAAAAGACCAGGGGGAAAGTTCCTGAGACACTGAAGGTCAGGCCAGTGTCCCAGCACAATCTCCAGGGCACCGGACATGTGAGTGACGAGTCTTGGACCTTCCAGCTCAGAGCAGCTGCTGGTTAAATAGCTCCCGGAAGTCCCAGTCAACGTCCAGGGAAAGCAGAAGTGCCCCACGTGAACCAGCCTGGCCCACCACATCTGTGCAAAGGGTGGGTACTTGGGGAGGTTTCATGTCCCCAGGTGTGACAGACACAGGAAAACTCCAGAACACAATGGTGATGCCCTGCCTCTATTTGCTGTGATGCTAGCTTTTTAAATTTTGTGTAATAAATTACCACAAATGTAGCTACTTAAATGAGACAAAGTTAAGCCAAGTATGGGTTGGCTGGGTCCCTCTGCTCGAGGACTCACCAGACTGAAGTCAAATGTGAACCTGGAGCTGAAATTCTCATTCAAGGTTCATAGTCTTCTTCTACAATCACTGGAAGAATTTAGTTCCTTGTGGTTGTAGGACTGATGTCTCTGGCCAGGGACCCAATGCAACTCCTAGAAACCACTCAAGGTTCCTGACCATTTGCCATTTGGCCCCTGGACAGTTTCCATCATGGCTGTTGATTTCCTTTCTGGCAACGATACTGGCCTGATTAGGTTAGGTCCACCATAATCTTCCCCATGAAAAACTCAAAATCAACTGAATAATAACCCATCCACAGGAGAGAGGTCTCACCATATTCTGCCCTACACTCAATGGCAGGAATCATAGAGGGGCATTCAGCAGGGGGACTGGCATCTTGGGGGCCACTTTAGAATTCTGCCTACATGACCACTGATGACAGAAGAAATTCAGCCCTGAATCCAGCTTCACCATATGGATGATTCTTGCCTGGAGAACCCCATGAACAGAGGAGCCTGGAGGGTACAGTCTATAGGGTCGCAAAGAGTCGGACATGACTGAAGCGATTTAGCATACTCATACATATGTGGATGGTTAAGAGAGGTTTAGAATTTATACCTGAAAACCTAAGTATTTTAAAATTCCTTAGGGAAAAAAAAATAGCAAAACTCCCATGGTAATTTATCCTAAGAACATAATTGAAAATATATACACTAAGGTAGATACAAAATAATGGCAGAAATGTTGATTATAAAAGTAGGAAATTGGAACTAACTAAATATCTGTCAGCAGGGAACTAGTGAAATAAATGAGGGAACATCATTTTTAATGCCAGATCTGTATTTACTGACATGGAAAGTCATCCTAGAGATCTAGTCAGATGGAAAAGCAGTTCATAGAACAGTAAATAGTGAACAACCCCATTTATTTTACTTATACATAGTGACTCGTATTTGTGCAGTTAAAATTGAGACATACATGTACCAAATTGTTAACAGTTCGCCTTTTACTTTATGGGTTAAATTACTTTCAACAAGTATTTAATTTTCTTATAATTAACAACAAAAAATTAAGCTATTTTCACCTTGAGAAAAAGAGTTGGGAATATTAGGGAAGATATCATTTTTTTCTTTCATCCTAAAAAATCCATCCTTTTCTCTCTCCATCTTCAACTTTTCATACTACCTTGATGAGAATACTAAATTGAGTGGCTTTTAAGAAAAGGACATCTGATTTTCTTGCTGATGAGTGACAAGTTTCTTAAAAATACATCGCATGTGAGAAACTGTAGGACATGTGGAATAATCTGAACACAAAGGAAAAGAGCATAACATTTATTTCTAGAACAATATGGTGATAATCACAAGCTAAGCCAAAATCATTTATGTGCTACAAATGTATTCCTTGCTTATCAGTTTCTGATTCATTTACTTTTGAAATTTGCTTGTTCCTTCTGTTAAAACCTTGCTCAAACCATCAGCCAGTTCATCTTTAAGAAAATGCACACTGACTCTTGTGTCATATTGATTTCTCAAAGTGTCATTACGGTTAAGTTATTCTACCCCAAACAATGCTAATACTCTGAAATAATAATAGATTTCAGCCTTGCTAGAGTATTAGCTTTCAACACGTGGCTGTCTTTGCATGTTAAGGATGAGTACAACCATCCAGGATCTTCTAGTCACCTTGCCTCAGAAGTTCTCACACACAGGCTGTGTGCTTGTCAATCAGACCTGTTTCAACTAAATAATTTTGCAGAGTAGTCATAGTTTGGAAGTGGCAAATTAAGTATTGGGTTGGCCAAGAAGTTTTGTCAACTCTCTATATACGTATATATGTATTTATACATATATATATATATATATATATATATATATATATGCAGGATGGGGAAGCCTGGTGGGCTGCAGTCCATGGGATGGCAAAGAGTCAGACATGACTTAGCAACTGAACAACAACATATGTATGGGCTTTCCAGGTAGCTCGGTGGTTAAGAATTTGCCTGCCCAGCAAGAGATGTGGGTTCAATCCCTGGGTCGGGAAGATCCCCTAGAAAAAGAAATGGCAACCCACTCCAGTATTCTTGTCTGGGAGCCTGGTAGGCTACAGTCCATGGGGTTGCAAAGAGTTGGACATGATTGAGTGACTAAACAACAACTATATATGTTTTTATATATCTATAATGTTCCTGCATGCAGATGGCGACTCTGGCTGCTGTAAGCAACAGAGGCCCAAGATCCCCGTGAGCAGCATCCATCGGTCCTCCAGGAGGCATGCTAACAGGAGGCATGAACAGTACCAGCCTGCAGGCAATGCCCTGGCTAATGCCCATTTGTGGTCATTATATAAAAAGTGCTTCTGAAAGATCTCAGCTGTCCTCACTTCCTCTATGAGGAGCCATCCTCGATTCCACCAACATGGTGGCGCCCCTTCCGAGGGGACACCATGCCCTGTTTAACCGCAGTAGTCTCCAAGCTGGTCCTGCCCGTTCAGCTTGCCATTCAGCCTGGCTGCAAAATAACAATAGCGCGAGGCACCATCTGCTGCATCCAGGTGTGTGTGCTCTGTGTGTGTGTATGAGGAGGGGGAGGGGAGTTAGTGTCTCAGCTCTTGTTGCGCTTCCATCGTCCCAAGTGCCTTCGGAGTGGTTGGGGAGTGGAGTTTGCTGCCAGGCACCCTGTGCCATCATGTGCCATCATAACGGGGAGATGGCGAGCAGCCTATCTGTACTTGTGCCTGGGACAAACACCACATTGCTACCTGAAATAACTCCATCCAGGTGAGTTCAGACCTGGCCGAGGGCTGGCTGTGTCCTCTCCGGGTGAAAGGAGCTCCGTGCCCAGAAAGTCCCAGACCCAGGCAAAATACCCTTTCCTTTAGCTTTGGTGCCTTCATGGACATTCCCACCTAGGCAACCAGAAGGGGTGAGGGTGAACATCTGGCCAACTGTAGAAACCATTCAAGACTCAACTGGTCTCCAAGGTTCTCAAGCTGGCTCTCTTCTCCCGATTTTCTTTAAAGAAATGTGTCTGAGCCAGCAGATGTTGCGTGGGGAGGAAGTATGAAATTCCATAAAACCTGCCTGGGTCTTTGTTTTTAAATGGCAAAGATAGGCATTCCATAGACTGTGTCATTTTTAAAGAAAGGAAGTCTAGATGCCCCACCAGACCATTTCAGATGGGAAAAAAATGATGAAAAACAGAGATTAAAGTACATAAAAATAAACTTTTTTTTAATCCCCCGCCCAAAAATAAACCTTTGGGCTTACTTGGTTAATATAGTTTGAGGCAACCAACAGCAGGTTCAAAATTTCCAAGACAGCTTATTAAAAAGTCACATGAATTTTGCCCTGCACTCCACAATAGATGCGTAGTTTTCGTATCAAAAAAAATTAATGTTACCAACATTTTAACACAAGGAGAAAGAGGAGCCTCCCTTACCTGTTTCTAACTGTATAACTGGCAAGGTGTTCTACTTATATACATCTTTGGATTTTTGGGAACCTGGCCCCTGGTGCAGACAACCAGCACGGCACCTGGGAGCTGTCATCCAGGCAATTTCTCTTCTCCGTTTGGGCACCGCTGTGTTTTGAGAATCCAGACTTATTCACAAATCTTGCATTAAAACAATTCTTCAGAAAAATGTATGTATGTGCGAGGACTCACTCACACACACACACACACACACACACACATCCCATACTGCGTGCTACAAATGATATCCGTGCCCAGGTAAAAAGCCTGCCAATAAATTATACTGGAGCAGCTTTTGAGTTAAGGATAAGGGAACTCAAACCAAACAGACCATATTGATCTTAGATCACACCTAATTACAGAATTGCCATCATCCTGTCTCCTGGTATTGTCACTACCTTTACCTCTTGTCATTTTTTTTCTGGTGCCTTCTATTCAATCTGATTGCTCCTACAATGCCATCTTCTAAGCCCTCTGCTTTCCAACAAACACCTCTCCCTTGGGTTCTTCACTGTTCCCAGCAACTCACACGTGAGCCTGGTCCTGTCTTCTCAGTCCCCAACCTCTCTCAGTTCCCCAGGGTCATGTCCCTCCTGCGCTCTCTTGGTCCAAGATTTCCCACGATTGGAGAACAGTCTCCTCACCGACTTAAGCCAGGTAGAATCTTGGCCCACTATCACCGTCTTCAGATAATCTTCCTATGGGGAGCATTTAAGAAATGACTTCGAAGGGGCAGTGAAAGTTCTTGCTGTCTTATACCCAACTAGCGAAAATACAGAAGGATTGGCTGTCATTGGGCAAGTGCCCAGAGGTGTAGAAAGCAGATAACAACCACCCTTTTCACTTGCAACGTACCCAGGGCTTTCCCTGTGGTTAATAAATGCTGGTCCAGGCAGTGAAGGGAGTGAAAGTGTTATAAAAAGGAAGGAGGAGAGTTCTTTTCAAATGCTATGAAGAGATGTTTAGACACTTGAAGATTTAATTATTCATCTCTCTTAAGACACACTTTCTCCAGGAACTATATTATTGACTGGCAGCTGGATGCCTATAAACAAATGCCTTAGATTGGCAGTATGGTTTAAAATGTTAAAGTAAGACTTTTAACGTGGAGATTATTCTTCTAGAACACTATTTTGAATGAATACTCTCCTCTTACTTCAAAGATTGAAAGTAATGGGAGAGTATTCACATTCAAAGATTTCCTTGTGCAGTATTTAATATAGTAAAAATCTGGAAACAACTTAATGTCCCTCATTTAGGAGATAAGTTAAATAAATTAGGATGCATTTATATTGTGGAATATTATGCAGTCATTAAGAAGAATGAAGGAGTTGAAGTAAACTAGACAAAGAAAGACAAATATAATATGATATCACTGACATGTGAAATCTTAAAAAAAAAGATACAAATCAGCTTATTTAGAAAACAGAACTAAACCAGCAGACATAGAAAACAAACTGACAGCTATGAAGGGGGGAAGCAGTAAATTAGGAGACTGGGATTAATACACACACTACCGTATGTAAAATGACCACCGACAAGGACCCTACAGCACAGAACTCTACTCAATATTTTCTAATAACCTGAAAACAATCTGAAAAAGAATATATATGTGTGTATAATGCATCATTGTGCTGTTCACACGAACTTAACAGGATCTTGTAAAGCAACTTTATTCAATAAAATAAAATAAAAAGACAACCCAGAAAAAAATCAGAGGGAGAGATATGCAAAAATCTTCAAGATATACTGGTAAGTGAAAAAGACAGAGAAATGCACATATATGATATGAGACATGAAATATTATACAGATAGGCTATATGTGAATATATGTACATTATATGTGTGTAAACATACATCCAGTGTTGTCTATATGGGGTTTTTTTGCAAACTAGAAAAGTCATCCTTCTTCAAAGTACTTTGCTTCCATTTATTAGAGAAAACATCATAATAAATTTTAAAATCTAAATAAAAAATGCATTTTCCTTTCAAGATCCTCTGGGAAGTGATATCAGAAATGAGGGTCATGGCTCCAGCAGAACTTAACTGAGCAGAGCTGAACCAACCAGAACCCCAGGTGGGTTTTTGGCTGCCATCTCTCAGATAAAGGTGACCGTCCATCAGAGGGATGGCCTGCTCTGTTGGCGGGATGAAGAATCCACTTCTCCCATTCCAAGGAGGGAGGCCCAGGGTGTCCCCTAGATCAGAACACAGTCTAACCACCAACTCTTTTCATCTCTAAAACTGCACAGAAACTCCAGAAATTGTAAGATCTTAGACTACATCTTAAAATGCTCAATTACCTTTAGAATACTAAAATCACTCTGGAAGAACTTGGACAAATACATTCTAGAAGACTTCCAATTACATTAAAACAAAACAAAAAAATCATATTAGTTCTATATTAAATCAAAAGCATTGTAACCATAAACACCTCATTCCTCAAGCATGTATTGTGATTTAAAAGTTTACTCTTAAAGGGATGTAAGTTAGAAAAAAATAAACATTGGTCCCAAATCCCACTAATTGCTTCTAGTCTGGGTTAAAAAAGGGAAAAAAGATGCCTTTGTTTTTAAAGTTCTGAACATTTCAAAAAGTAGTTCATGTGGTTGAGCTTCACACCATCTTTCCTTAGGAAAGTCACCTCATAGGTTTTAAAGACTCATAATTCATAAACCATCTCACAGCGTGTTCATTTTCTCCCTCCTCTCACACGGCATCTGAGATCGCTTGCCAAACCAGTATTCATTAACTGCCCTTAAGAAAAAGGCCATGGGGACACGTTTCAATATTTATCAGCCTTTGCTGTTGGAACATCTCGTCATCCCGTGTCCTTCATGCTGGCCGCAAACAGATTTTCTCTCCTTCTGGCCTCACCAGAGTTGCAAAGCAAGAGCCCTATTCTTCCTGTGGGTGGTCTTTCATATACTACTTGAAAATCGCTTCTAAGTTCCCCGTGGCCCTCCTCCTAGGAAAGGAAACCCTCCATTATAAAAGAGAACGTGGATCTAGGTTAAGTTTTCTGAGTATCCTCAAAAGGCAAAGACAGAAAGAGTAACCTATCTCCACCCTGCATGACACGAAGAAGCAGCGTCTGTCGTGTCCAACTGGATGGACAGAACTGCATGTTCTCCTGGACACACTGTCCCTGTACATCCCGGGGGACGTTCTACATATGCATCCCTTGGGGTCTATCAATATTGATGCTGTGTTTATGAAACGAGGCATCATCGCCCAAAGCCTCTCTCTTCCCCCTAGTCTGCCAGGCTTAAATGCTTCTGTGTGGAGTTCTCAGAAACCAGTGTGTCTAACACTCTCCTTGCACTCGGCAGGTGTCCATTCCTGCCACGCAGAGGCCTGCAGGAGGTAAAAGACCGCCATCAGGCCTTTTCCACACAAAAACCTTGCCCCTCCCCACCTAAATGACCTTCTGGTTCTGCAGACGTGGGCCCAGAGAAAGGCGTGTTCAACATCTGGGTACAAACAACCCCACTGCTCAGACAATGAAGTGGTATTTCCCCCAGGATGGAAGCACGTGCTCAGGAGAATAAACAGACCTCTGAATGCTATCTGTAACAGCTCCATCTGCTGGTTCCCAGATAATGTTACAGATCTGACAGGTGGACATCGATCACATTGATCCAATAATAAACAGTGCATTATAATAGGAGTCTTGTCGTTTCTCTTCTGAATTCATCCAGAACTGCTCCTGCCCCAGACACCAGCCCGTGTACACATGGGATGCTAAAACAGAGCAGGACTGCTTTGGTAGACAATCTAGCTGGACAGAGAACTCTCCAGAACAATGGAGACGACAAAGGGACAGGGAAGGGCTTCATGGTGTCAAACAGCAGGTCCTCCTAGTCTCTTCCTCAGATTTTCCTCCCTCTAGATGGAAACACTGAGACCTGCAAGTCAGGTCCAAGTGATGGTAAGAGGATTAGAGTAACGAGGTTGTGCTTGGTAAGCTGTGAGCTCCTAAAAGTCATAAGTCATATAAAGATCAAGGCATTGTAATTACATCTTAATTTTCACTGGCAGTTATTAGAAATGTCTAAAACCTCCCATTAATTCAGTGAGAATTAAATGTCTATCAGAGACACACAGTTAGGTGCTGTGATATTTTAAAAAATTGTAAGGATGAGGAAAAAAAGATGACACAGTGCAAGTAGGCAGAAATCAAATAAAATCTACCAGCACATACATGCCCATTTTCCCAATGGGATTGCTATTTCACATATTTACTTTCATCCATTTCCAAGTCATATGCTTTGAATGCCCACCACACCCAACTCCACACTCCTTATACTCAGAGGCAGGTGCTAGATCTAAACTCCGGCATCACTTGAGCAATGTTTGGAGCTTTGGGAATTCCGAGAGCCTCAGCAATCCCACCCTAAACCCATCCAAAGTGTTAGTTAAATCCTGGCTTTTCCCAAAATTATATATATATACATGGTGAAATCCTAGCCCCTGGTACTTCAAATTTGACCATATTTGGGTCCCATAGGGTCTTCACAGAGGTAATCAAGCTAAAATGAGGTCATTAGGGGGGTCTTAATCCAATGTGATTGGTGTTCTTATAAGAGGGGGGAAACTGGGAAACAGGGACAGACACACACAGAGGGAACACAATGAGAAGAGACACAAGGAGAAGACATCCACTCACAAGCGAAGGAGGGAGGCCGAGGTCAGGTCGTTGCCTCTCGGGTCTCACTTGGAACCAGTTCTGCCGACACCTTGATTTTAGTCTTCTGGTCTCCAGACTGTGAGACAACAAATGTCTACTGTTCAAGTTTCTCAGTTTGCTGTACTTGTGCCTGCAGCCCTAGCTAACTAATGCACGAAGAAATCACACAGTCTAAGTAAAAACAAGGAGCTTGTTAATTGATGGATTGATTGATTAGCTGATTGAATAACTTTAAAAGAAATGAAGTTTCTGCCCCCTCCAAAGGGCAGCATGGTCATGTCATTTCCTCTGAAGTGAAAACCTCACGATGTAAAAAGAGCATATGCAAACAATTTTAAACCTTAAGCCCAACAAGATTTATAAATTCTCAGATGATCTTCAATTGACAAGAGAAAAGAGGAAAACTTTTCCCTCATTGCCAAGTCCTTTATCAAATTCACTCCCATGATGCCGCCCATTGAAATTGAAAACTGTCAAAGAATCATAGATTTATGATGAGTTGCTTCTTTCCTCAACAGCAGCATCAGCACCGGTTAAAATTTGACAGCTGTGATCTAGATGACAATGTTGTGATGGGGTCTGAATGTAATTTGTTCTCCCTCCACGGCTGTAATTGCTCAGACCTTATCGCTTACTTTATGGTGATATCAGCCATGATACCTTTTGTCCCCAAAAGATCACCCAAAGAGCGAAACTCACCAGGGTCAGATAAGCATTAACTTCTCCAAGAAAACCCTAGAGGGCTCAAAAGGAAACTTGTGATTCAGCCAACGGATTGCCCATCACCTATGGAAAGATGCTCAGGATGGGGAAGGTGTCACCTAGCATGATTTTCCATCTTCCTTCTCCCATTCCTACCATGTTAACACGTCAGGGAGCCGGTGACCACGAATCCAGAATAATTTGGGGAAATGCCAATTCAGTCACTCTGTGTATCCAGTTCCAGGTGGTTTGCTCCCAATACTGCAGTGAGGCCAGATGCCTTCTAGGGAAACCAAAGCCAGTAGGTTTTTCTGTTTTATAAGCCCAAGCAATGTGCCCTCCCTTAACCTTTCCTTCCATAGTAGAGACCTCTCAGAATCCCTGGGAGGGATACAGGAGAAAGGAGGGCATCAGGGCATTGCAGGGAAATGAGAGTTAACCTGGGCGTCCCAGGTGGTGCTAGTGCTAAAGAACCCACCTGTCAATGCAGAAGATATAAGAGACATGGGTTCGATCCCTGGGTCGGGAAGATCCCCTGGCGGAGGATCTGGCTACCCACACCAGTATTCTTGCCTAGAGAAGCCCATGGACATAGGAGCCTGGTGGACTACAATCCATAGGGTCGCAAAGAGTCAGATACAACTGGAGTGACTTAGCATGCACAAAGAGTTAACCCAAAAAGCACCCACTGTGATGAGGGCCAACCACCATACCTACCAGCCTGGCCCCTCCTAACCACAGGACTCAACCCAGATCTTCCACTGTCTAGTGGAAGAGAGAGAGATCCCAGGAGACAAACCCTCCAACCAGAAACCAAAGAATTAGACTTAACTCATATTTAAAATGCAATACCTCCCTAAACCAAGGTTATTTGAAAGTGACATGATTTTCCATGTTACTTTCAGAGTCTTTGCTACAACCTTTTCAGTTCAGTTCAGTTCAGTTCAGTCCCTCATTCGTATCTGACTCTTTGTGATCCCATGAACTGCAGCATGCCAGGCCTCCCTGTCCATCACCAACTCCCAGATTTTACTCAAATTCATGTCCATTAAGTGGATGATGCCATCCAACCATCTCATCCTCTATCGTCCCCTTCTCCTCCTGCCTTCAATCTTCCCCAGAATCAGTGTCTTTACAAATGAGTCAGCTCTTCTCATCAGGTGGCCAAAATATTGGAGTTTCAGCTTCAACATCAGTCCTTCCAATGAACACCCAGGACTGATCTCCTTTAGGATGGACTGGTTGGATCTCCTTGCAGTCCAAGGGACTCTCAACAGTCTTCTCCAACACCACAGTTCAAAAGCATCAATTCTTCAGTGCTCAGCTTTCTTTATAGTCCAATTCTCACATCCATACATGACTACTGGAAAAACTATAGCCTTGACCAGACGGACCTTTGTTGCTTTTTAATATGCTGTCTAGGTTGGTCATAACTTTCCTTCCAAGGAGTAAGTGTCTTTTAATTTCATGGCTGCAGTCACCATCTGTAGCGATTTTGGAGTCAAGAAAAATAAAGTCAGCCACTGTTTCCCCATCTATTTGCCATGAAGTGATGGGACTGGATGCCATGATCTTAGTTTTCTGAATGTTGAGCTTTAAGCCAACTTTTTCACTCTCCTCTTTCACTTTCATCAAGAGGCTCTCTAGCTCTTCTTCACTTTCTGCCATAAGGGTGGAGTCTTCTGCATATCTGAGGTTACTGACATTTCTCCTGGCAATCTTGATTCCAGCTTGTGCTTCATCCAGCCCAGCGTTTCTCACCTTTTACTGGAAAGCAATTGAACCCATGGGTGTCCATTGTTTATTTAGTCCCGAATGCCACCAATAGAATGGGCCAAGAATCAAAGAGAAAGAAAACATACAAGGGGGGGGGGATAAATGAAAAGGAAACAAGGAAGAAAAGAAATAAGAAACTTCCCTTTTGGGTAGGGAAATGCTCTATGGAGTTTCCACAGCTTTCACTTGGTAACAAAATGTGTGTCATGACCTGATGGTCAAGAACATGGCCTCTGGGGTCAGATAGACCTGGAGTGGAATCTCAAATATTCTATAACCAGAGCAAATTATAATGATGGTAACGGAAGCAAGAAGGTACCAGGCGTCTACCAACACACCGGGCACTAGCAGATCCTCTTTACACTCACGGGGTCTCAGCTCATCCTCACGACAAACTCAGAATACTTCTATTATGAGCTCCATTTTACATGGCCAGGAGATGAGGCTCCAATAGGCTGAGTAATCTGTGGAGGTCATAAGAAAGAGGGGAGATTCAGGCCAGGCACTCTGACTCCAGGGTCTGTGTGTTTCCAGCCTCCTTAAACATCGGTTTCCTTATATTTAAAATTAAGGTAAAAAGTGGTGCTCCCTAACTGACATGGTTAGTTTGAGAATTAAATCAAACAATACACATAAAGGACCTTAGCACACTGCCAGGGACATAGCAAATGTTCAATAAAATATATGCTGTTAGGATCCAAACCCCTACACTAGTCAGACATTAAATAGTTAACTATTCACAATGACCCAAAATTAACAGTAGATTTCTACTTCATAGTTCTCATCATTCTCTTTTAAGGATTAACCCACTCTTAAGAATTGCTTTCTGTGAAGTAATTAGCCTCCAACTAATAAAAAAAAAAAAGAAGAAGAAGAAAAAAAAATAAAGACAAGGTGAGAGAAGGGGTTAAAAAAAAAAAAAGAATTGCTTTCCCCAAATTTGCATGGCTCTTGGCATCCAATATCATTGGGAAAGCAGGCAATCAGGTGGTCTTAAAAATGCCCCCTGGCCTCCTAATTCGATCAGAAGATCGATACAGAGATCAACATTGTTCCAAAGTACACGGAAAGGCTAGGTTTATTCTAGGATGATGATAGAATTAGAGACCTGTGTAGTCAGTCCTCACAGGCCCTCCAAATTCAAATCAAGTTCCTGGATCTTCCTCCCACCTACAAACAACTGGATAATTTTATGGGCTTCAAACAGGTGTATACTGGTCACATGTATTTCTCTTATTAGAAGTGCATCTGATGTCCAGTTCAAAAGTCCAAGCTATAACAATGAGTATTTACCAAGAGCACCAAAGAATTGATGCTTTTGAACTGTGGTGCTGGAGAAAACTCTTGAAAGTCCCTTTGGACTATAAGGAGGTCAAACTAGTCAATCCTGAAGGAAATCAGTCCTGAATATGCACTGGAAGGACTGATGCTGAAGCTGAAACTCCAATACTTTGGTCACCTGATGTGAAGAGCCGACTCATTGGAAAAGACCCTGATGCTGGGAAAAATTAAGGGCAGGAGGAGAAGGGGATGACAGAGGATGAGATGGTTGGATGGCATCACTGATTCAATGGACATAAGTTTGAGAAAGCTCCAGGAGATGGTGAAGAACAGGGAAGCATGGCATGCTGCAGTCCATGGGGTCGCAAAGAGTCACACATGACTTAGCATCTGAACAACAATAACATTTACCAGGAATGCCACAGTGAGAGGTCAGGTTGTTGCTAGGAAACAGGAAGGGCAAGATTTGTAGAGGAGGACACAGCATTGTGTGGCATCACGTGGCTGCAGCTGCTCAGAAGCTGAGCTCAAGATTTTTCACAAACACTCCTGGATCTTGGGGAGCAACTGCCAACATCAGTTAATCAGAGGATACGATGGGTGATTTTATGTGTCCACTTGACCGGGCCATGAAATCCAGATATGTGGCCAAACATCATTCTGGATGTTTCTGGGAGGGTGCTTTTGAATGAGATGAACACTAAAACAGCAGAATCTGGGTAAAGCAAATTGCTCTCCATAGCATGGGTGGGCCTCATCTAATTAGTTGAAGGTCTGAACAGAATGAAAGCTGTGTCTCCCCCCATTAAACAAGAAGGACTTCTCCAGCCTGACAGTCCTCAGACTTGAACTTCAGCATCAGCTCTTCCTAGATCAACACCGGCCAGCCCACCCTGCCAGCCTCTATAACCCCATGAGGAATTCCTTAAAAATCAATCTCTTTCCTTTTGTCGTGTTTTAATGGTGATACATTTAATTGAGGTACATTCAATATATTAGTTGCTTTTACTATGTGACATGTTTGGACTTCCTGGAAATGTAGAATTAGAGTTTTTTTTTTTTTGTTGGTGATGAACCATTCATTGTTAGTCAGAAACATACACAGACGTCTTCCATGATAACTTGGGTTGCCCAAAGGTTCATAATCTCCTCCAAGTTTCTCAGGGTTTTCTCTGTCTGATTTTTCCCTCAGATTTTTCTAGTGCATCACTCTGCACTGTACAATCTGGATAACTTGAACGTCAAAAGAATAGTGCTAATTGCTTATAACATATTAAAATGTTAACGCCAAGAGTCCATAATGGGGGCTGAGGGAAAGGAAACTCTTCTTTACAGGAAAATGCCAACAAGTACACATAGAAGGAGAAATAGAATTCATGCAACAGATGGTAAAAACCACTGGATGAAAAGTTATTGAGGATTATGGGGAATGTTTACACAGTGACAAAGAGTTTTGAAACAATGACAAAGTATCACTCACCACTGATTACTTACTAATCACTTGCTAATTCACATGGGACAACATAGTGATCACCTCCTTAACCAAGTGATCAAACTCAGTTTCACTAATATAGGGACATAATTTGCTTCGTAGTGAGATGCAATGTGACATACTACCCACACGGCATCCCCAACCATAAATGTGAATCGTGGACCTAATCCAGACTCTAGATCTAACATCCAGTTTGTGGCTGTTCAAGGGACAGAGGAACAAAGGAAGGGAAACCAGGAGAAAATAGTCTGACAAATCCAGGATGGGGGAGGGGGATTCTACAAGTCATCTGGGCTCTCAAAAGTCAAAACTGGAATGGAGGGAAAGAAGGGCAACAATGAAGATTGCTGTAAATTAAAAGAATGAGAATATAAAAAACTAAAATTACAAATATCAAATGCAGCATGTGAACTTTAAATAGGTCCTGGTTCTGGGGGGATAAAATGAACTGGCTATAAAAATACACTTTGAAAAATAAAATAAAATAAAAATACACTTTGTTTTAGGTGAAATTTGAATAAGGAATAAATATCAGATAAATTATGGAATCATTGCTAATTTTCTAAAGCCCAGTAATGATATTGTGATTATGTTGAAGAATGTCTTTTCTTACAAGATGTATACTGAAATGTCTAGTGGAGAAGTATCGTGGTATCTACAACCTTCATTCCAAATAGTTCTACAAGAAGAAAATGCATTTATATAGAGTGATGAGCCTAAGTGGCAAAATGTAAATTATTGTTGAATCCAAGTAGAGGGTATACAAAGGTTCACTCTGTTATCCTTTCAATGTCTGTGTGTGTGTGTGTGTGAAAACACTCAGAATAAAAGTTGGGAAAGTTAAAAAAGAACAACTCTGAGGATCACTGGTCTTGAGCAGATTCCATCCTCTCCTACCTTCTTGCCCCAATGGAAAAGGAGACACATTTCATTTTTTGAATGACTTTTTTGAGATGTAGTTTCACACACCACACAATTCAGCCAATTTAATGTGCACAATCCAATGATTTCTAGTTATATTCACTGAATTGTCTGACCAACATCCCCATCACTCATTACCACTCCCCCCAAGAACCCACCCCTTATCCATCACTCGCCAGTCTCCTCTTGCCGCCCCACCCCAGCCTTAGGCAACCACTAGTTTAGCTTCTATCTAGACCAATTTGACTCTTACTTTTTGAGGATCTGACACATGGTATCCAACATCTTGGCTGCTTCCAGTGCTTTAACACAATGGTCTATATCCACTGTGTTTGCTCCTGCTTGGTTCTGTGTAGGACATGATGGGGAGTTGGTATCATTTTCAGCCTCTGATGGCCCAGGAACCTCATCAGACCATGACTTCTGGCTCTACAGAGGGATGTTCTTGAGGGAAAGAAGTGGGTCTGCTTTCAGATAAAGGGGACTGGGATTTCATATCAGATGAACTCAGTTGACGCTTTCTCTGACTGAGGATCCATCTGTAGTCTCCTGCATACCTGATTTTGCACAATGATGGTATCTGCAGAGGCACCAAGCTTCCTGACAGCCCCCCATTGTCAGGGGTGGTGGGCATGGACTTTCCTCCGAGTCCATCTCAGCTCTCACCTTCATGGAGCTACTCTGCTCACCAGGCAGGATGCCGACATAAGGTACAAACAAGACACCTGCCTTCCTAGACTGTCTAGACTTCCTAGCAGATGAAGCAGCTGTAAGGGACAAGGAACTCTCTCTGAGGGAGCTACTGTGTAGTTCTTCTCAAGACAATGCAATTATATCCTTCCTGGCTGGGTTCAAAGCAGTATAAGGTTTTTGCTTTGGTTGATTTTTACTTGTAAGCACCAGAAACTGCTCATTCCCAGAGCATCATCTTGCAGCTGATGATGCCTTTGGGGAACACTGTAGAGGAAGGTTTTTTCCTGTGAATAAGTCCATGAATTCTGAGTCCATGGGTAGAACAGGAATGTCTCTGAAGTAGTAACAACATAAAAACACAATGGAACTAAGAAAAGACACTGCATGAAATCTGTTTAGGGCTGAGGGCAATTGAGTGTGCCAAGTTCAGCACTGGGTTGCTAGTTAAGCCCAAGGAGAGAATGCATGGGTTTACCTCAACAGTTGTATTTTATTTCAACCCTGCTCCCCACTGCATTTCCTTTGTAATGGATTTTTTATTATCAATTGCCTAGTTCATGCCCCAGTGCATGTGCTATTTTTAATGAGTTTTTCCCCAAAAGGGAATCATATAAAGACTGATGTGATGTACCCTTTGCTTCATGTCTCTCAGTTTTCTACCCAAGGCCACCAAACACTGGCTTTCCAAGTTCATTGTCTGTGTCCCTGTTCACTACATAGCGGTTATCAGGAAAAAGGACAGGGAAAAAACACACAAGCCTCTTGTTAAACAAAGATGCCCCTCCTGTGAAGACTACAGATATGAAGGTCTGTCTTCAAACCCTCTCATCCAGTTTCAGGTGTGAAGCAGTATTTTCACCCAAAGAAGTGATTTCCCAGGATCACAGAGTTTACACTGGGAGGTGACGTAAACCCAAAAATACACTCTAGATTTTGTTTTGAACCATAAAGACTTAAAATCCAAGAAAAAAAAAAGAAATGGAACAGTAATTTTCCCAGATTAACAACTCCTGCAGGCTTGAGTGAAGCCCCAGAGTTCTCTGCAGTAACTAAAGGATTCTGGGAGCTCACTGTAAGGCCCAGAAGAGCCAGTGTGGAGAGGCTTTGTGGTGCTCAGTACTGAAGGTTAAGAGGTTCATTTCATAGCTCTTCTTTGCACCTGTTGCATGGGTTCCTCCCGCTCCTTCACCCCATATCGCTTCTCCCCTTCTCTCCCACCCCTGTCAACAGCATCATTTTTCTACCCTTAACTGCCACTAAGGACAGTTATCCAGTGAACGCGGACCCAGGGTAACTTGTAATAGTGAAGTCAAATGCTTATGTTTTTCCCTGCAGTAGGGCAACATTTTTCATCTCTGATTTTCCTTGGCCAGATGGAGGATGTCATTCAGGGAACCCCAGGTGTTTTGAAGATGAAAAGGAAGGTAGGGGGCCCAGCGCAGTGCTTATTAACCACAGAGAGAATTTGGTTCCCTTCAAGAAATAGCAAAGTAATGGCACAGGAGAGATGATGACTCTTAATGAATTCATGTGAGTAAAGTGTGAGGTGACCAGTTTGGGGATGTGCAGTCCAGAGGCCACCTTCTGGAGGAGAAAAACGAAACAATTGTTTTCTATTACTGCACCGTATTGACCTCCCTTTCCGGAATCACACAGGGCCACTCTGATTTCATGTCCAATGCAGAATTGCCTCTGTCTGAGTGCTTCGGCTGCCATTTAATTTAAATAAGGTGGCTGACATGTGACACTGCCGTCCACGGTCAGGCTTGAGGCAGGACTCATCTCAGGCGCTCCTTCAGTCGGTGGACTGTTCCACTTCCACCTCTGCCTCCTCTCCAAAAACATTCTGCCTAGGGGGTCAGGAGACCCCCCCCACCCCACCCCCAGATTCCACCGACCTGCAGGGCCTCGCACATCTTCAGCTTTCAAACACCACCTCTCCTGTTCAGACTAAAGCCCCACCGGAGGTATCAACCGTCTGGAAAATAAAACAGCTTCCCCGGGCCAGATGAAAAAAAAAAAAAAAAGGAGCTGAAAAGCTACAGAAATCAACTCCAGAGGCGGCGTCTAACCCTGGACAGGTGGCACCTTGGCACCGATGCATTGCAATCACTTTCTTCCTGGGCGGCAGGGCTGAACCCCTCTCCCAGAAAGACCTACACCCCTCAATCTGGAGCGGGGAGTGCGCTGGGGGGAAGAGCCAGGAGCCTGGGGCTAGAGGTCTGTGACCTCCCGCCGAGCCGTGCTATCGGCCTTGAATCGGCTATCTAGTGTAAACGCGGTTTCACACATAAATAACGTGCCACATCTGGCCCTACGGTTTTATGGCGTCTTAGCGACCGAGCAATTTATAGATGGCGACCTTGTTAGGCAGCAGCGCCCGGGCTCGCCGGGAGCTGAGGGGTCCGAGACCACGCTGGGGACGGAGGAAGGGCGAGGGAGAGGGGAGGCCTGGGGTCTCAGGTTTCCGGCTCCGAGGGGCGGCTCCGGAGAGGGACCACCCGCCTGTTTGGGGATGGGGGGTCGCAGCAAGGTGGCAGCCCCCCTCCTTCCAAGCTGGCCATGTGGCAGCTGAAAGAGCCATCGAAGCCCAAGTGTGTTTGCGCTCATACCCAATTTATTACCGCTGAACATATGGCCAATATTTTGACTCACGTCAGTCGGGCAAGGAAAACAAACAGAGCGCGCGGCGCGGGGGAGCGGCCCCCTCCGCTGGGGCTGCGCTGCGGCCGCGGGGCCGGAGCCCGGAGGGTGGGGCCGCCGGGCCGGGAGCCGGAGCCGGGAGGGGGAGCGCTCGCCGCGCCAGTGCCCGTGCGCCCGCTGCTCTGCAGCCGCCCGCGGCTCGGGATAAAGAGCGGCCGGGGATCCGCATGCTCGCGGGCCGGGGCTCCGGGCGCAGCTCCAGGTGAGCCTTCCGCTAGCGCGTGGCCGGGGGTGGTCGGGATCTCCGGGTGCGCTGCTGCGCTAGAAGCCGTACCGGAGCCCCGCGTCGTCCCCCCACCGCCCACCCCGGCTGTCGCGCCAGCAGCCCACGCGGGCCTCCGCCGCCGCCGGGGACCCGAACGCCTCGGGGCCGGGACCCTGCCGCGCGGGCCCGGGGGTGAGAGGGGTCTCGGGGTCCCACGCGCGACTGCCTGAGCGGCCCCCTCTCGCGGTTCTCGCCTCGGCTCGGGGGTGGGGGGTGTCGGAAGCAGCAGGTGGCCAAGTGCCGGGCGTCTCGGGTCCTCCGCCGGCACCGCGGGTCACGAGGGGGGCGCTCGGGAAGAGACCGAGCCCCGCCCGCCGCGCCCCCCAGGAGGGAAAAGTTTTACCTGCCGCCGAGGCCAGGTGCTCCGGCCGCGGCGCACTTTCCAGCCCGCCGGGGAGCGGGACCTCCGGAGGCCCGCAGGTGCGGGCGCCAGGGAACGCGGGGAGGAGCGGCGCGGCGGGGCTCGGAGCCCCGCCCGGGAGGGCGCGACGGGGGAGGGGCGCCGAGGAGGGGGGTCCCGGGTAGGTGGTGGGGGACTAGATAAAGGCGCGCCTGGAGATTCGGCCGGGCTGTCGCCACAGCGCCGAGAGTGGGAGGCGGAGCGGGCGCGCCGCCGCCTCGGGCCCCTCCCCATCGCCGGCTCGAGAGGTTCCCGGGCCGCCCCAGCCCCAGCCGGGAACTGCACGCCTCTGCCCTACCTCCTCGGGTAAGTCTCCCCCGTGCGCGTCGGGCCGGGGCTGCTGGCGGAGGCGATGTCCCCCAGGCAATTTGGAGATGGCGCCTCTCGGAGAAAGAGGTGCTCTTCGGGTGGAACTGGACCACGAGGTGGGGTGGGGGGTGAGGAGGAAGAGGGTGAGGGGCGGGAGTCACCGGCAGGAAGGACCAGCGCTGGGGGGCCGAGTAGGGGTCAGGGGGGTTCTTTGAGGAGGTGGCTCCAGCCAGGACTTGGAGGGGTCGCGCAGGCGCCAGACAGTTCTCGTTTGTGTCAGTAGAGATCGCCAGAGGATCAGAAATGCGCCTCAGTGGGCTCTGCTGAGGCCCTGGTCTCCGAGGGGGCGCCCCCACTGCGCCCCCCTCCCCAAACACACACACACTGCGAGGAGGCCCTTCGGCGCGCCTCTAGCACCTTCTCGATCTCGGTGGCGCTGGGGGATGGAGAGGGGGCGTTGCGTTCAGCGGAGGTCTGTGGACCTCGGGGGCTCAGACTGGTGAAATGAGAGAGCCCCAGGAACCCCCTCTCTCTGGTGCCGGAGGGCCCTCGAGAGTTGGTTCCCCGCGTTCCAGGCCGAGCTCGCAGGCTCCGCGCTGGCTGGAAGCGAGGCGTCCCCGCGCCGGCGAGGGCAACGAGGCGCCGAACCTTCAGCCGAGCTCCAAGTGCTGAGTACTAACCCGTTTGGAGAGGCCGCTGGCTTTTCGAAGTCTTGTGGGAATGATTTTGTCACGTGTTGAGAAGTAAATTCAGATAAGAACGTGCTTTCGGCGTCGTGTTTTCTAGAGAAACCCAAATCTCCTGCATTGGAATCACCCTTATGGGGGCGGGGGGGAGGTCGAGCTTGGCTGGAAGAACGTTCCTGAAGGCAACACTGACGCTGCGTAATCTCATTGTAACATATTTAATCATTAGAGAAGAGCGAACGAATAGAGCAAAGGGGTGAGCCCGGGGGGACGTGGCGTTTGGTTCCCCCAATAAACCGGTGACAATGGATTGGCTGAGATGGGCTCATTTGGCCTAAAGGGGGCTTAGAGCTACGTTTTTAAAGAAAATATTGGAGGAAGGCCCGTTCCATTTTGCAGCGCGCCCGGAGCCACATTTCGTGTTCAATTTAACATCCATGAAAGTTAAACGGATTTTCTCGCCTTTTACTTTATTGGATGCATTTTCAAAGATCTCATTAAAGCACATTTATCAAAGTCCTAACATATGTCCGCCGGGTCTTTCGCCCACACAATGAGGCTGATTAATAGAAAGAGAAATCCTAATTTCTATTACAGTTTATGTCCTCGGGAAATGTTTTGTTGGTTTTTTTTTTTTTTTTTCCTGAGGAAGATAATTGGGAAAGTGATGTGTCTTTCACCTTGTAGAAGGCGGGGGAAAGGGGTCAGCTCCAGCAGATACCTGCACCCTGCACCCACGATTAATTGCAGGAGGGACTCCAGGCTCTAGGTCCCAAGATCAGCTCTCTCCGAGGTTTTATAGAGTTCCTGGGGCTCCAGGAAGAGGTAGGGAGGGGGGTTCAGATATAGAATCTGAGCCCTGTCTCTGGGTCTAGAAATTTTCTCTGGCCAACATCTTCTAGATGACTTGACTTCCCTGGAAGGTGCCCTCATTCTTCCCCTCCTGTGGTAAGAGTTAACACAATATAGATCAAAGAAAGAAAAAAACTTCACCTTTGACTTGAACCCAAAGTGGACTCAGATTTCCTTTCCTTCACACTAGTCCCTGCTTATCTGGTCCCTCTGTCTGATGACTGTGGGTCTCTCCTGCCAGAGATTTGCACTTGTCCTGATCTGGCCTCACTGACAGGGCTCTAGTGCCCCCCAATCTCCCACCCCACCCCCATCCCACACCCCCACCCCACACCCCCACAACCCCACAACCATCCCACACCCCCACCTCCGCCCACACCCACCACCTCCACCCACACCCCACACCCCACGCCTACCCCTACCCCCCACCCCTACCTTCACCCCCATCGCCCCACCCCCGCAGGCTGCAGGGACTTCCAAGGACCTGTTTCCTTCTCCAGAGGCAGAAGGTGAAGCCGATTGGTGCTAGGACCCAATGCAGATGAGCCTACTTTTCAGTTTTCTGGTTGGGAAAGGTCCCGCTTGGGGTTGGTACCCTGGGACCTCACTCCTGGACTTCCTTCCTCTGGCGGCCAGAGCTGACAGCCCTGCTCTCTGCGGCGTCCCCCCCTCCCCGGCCCCCATTCCCCCACCTGGAGTGGAAGCCGCCACGAGCCACTTTGGAGGAATGCATCTTAAAGGTGGGCATCTTGGTCGCCGGGCTTGGGAACCAGGTTGGAAGATATTTTCCGTCCCCGCTGATTTCGAGTGCACACCACGCTCTGAGTCTCCAACCCGAGCTAAAATAAACCTCACCCCTCCCACAAAACCTTTGTGTCCGCGCTGCTAATCCTGCGAGGGGGGGAAGGAAGGTGCCTCTGCGCTTTGTCTCTGGAGTGAATGAAGACAAACGCTTAGCACCTTGGCGCTAACCAGACAATAAACTAATCCACTTGAAAGCTGTTATCTGAGATGGGATGTGCCGGGTGCCGGAGAGATCAGCCACGTACTGTACCAGAGAAAGAGTTTCTTTCAACCTCTTTTCATTCCAAAAAAAGTCAAATTAGTATTTTCAAATAATGGGAAAGATCTTGTATTTTTAATGACTGGACGGGCTTTTGTGGACGGGGGAGGGCGAGGGGTGCAGCCTGGAGCTTCAAGGCTTGGGATCCTCAAAGGACTTCAAGGTACCCCCAACCCCGGACTTTTTCTGCCCTGAACTCCTCTGGAGGAGGCACCTACCCAACAAGCTCTCACCAGCCTGAAAAGGGTAGGAGGAGCGCGGAGCACCTCTCAAGAGACCTTCAAGCCAAGAGGCCTTCGGCCAGAGGGAAGCGCGCGGAGTGGGGGCGCTGGGTGCTGCCCCGCTGCACTCCTCCAGGCACCCCAAGCCAAGCTCCCACGCGTGGGTGTGACCGGGTCTCGCCTCACTTTCCCAAAGGACCTTCCCGTCTTGGATTGCGGCTGTTCAGAGCGCACCCCTCCCCCAACAGGGGGCGTCCAGCCGCGCACAGTGCAGGCGCAAGGCTCTGGGGGCCAGGGCGCGCCAGGGCGGCCCCCCGCGCTCCGCAGCTCAGAAAAGGCGCTCGTGTTTGAGCTACCTGGGAAAGTAAACAGGTAAACACTGGGCCGACTTGGAGGACCACTTGTCCTGGAGTGGGGACACTTAGCCTGTGTACATTCGCCTCCCGCCCGGGCCTCCGACGGTGGTTCAGCTCCCCGCGCGCCCTCTGCAGCGCCTGCGCCTACATCCCTCCGGCACCGGCACCGGAGCTGAGCGGCCTGAGAAGTCTAAGAAGATGCCTTTCAGCCTCCAGGGAGAAAGAGCCTCTCCGTCCGCTCCCCCTATCTCCCCCTGGGGCCCGTGACACCCTCTGAGCTGTCCCCAACAGGAGAAAAGGGGAGGTAGAACTCGAGATGTGTAAGGAAGTTGGAGCCCCAACGCCGGAGCCTAATGACCCAGGGTGGGGGCCTTTGGCTGCTCAGGTGACCCTGCAGGGGTCAGAGGTGGTGGTCGCACACCAGAGAGCTAAGCCCCGTCCCCCTCTGGCCCAGGACAGCTGCCATCAATCTCCTGGCGCCTCTCAGTTTCTCCCCAAGTTCGCAGCAGAAGGCCCAAGGCTGAACAGCTCAGGAGCTTCCCGGGAAGCGTGGCAGAACCCAGAGCCCAAACCCAAACAAGAGGGGACCCAGGACATGGTCCTCTCCTGGGTGGGTGCGACAGGCACCCGGAAAGAAGGTACTCAAGAATCCCGGGATGGGGAGACCAGCACATCCAAGCAGAGCTGGTTAACCAGAGGACCCAGGGCGTTCAGAGCCAACTCGGTGGGGAGATGGGGGCGTTCGTTAAGGACTCTGAAAGGGCCAGGGGCGCCGGGCTCAGCCTGCTGCATGGGCCGTATCCCACCAGGCAGGAGACCCCTGGCTCAAAAAGTCCAGGCTGTGCTGCTCCCAGCAAGACCCCTTGGGTAACCCTTCGGATGCAATCACCTGTCTACTTTCTGTGCAGAGGTGAGGTTTAGTGCCTTGCCCCGCTCTCTCTTCGGGCCGCACGAGATCCGAGAGACCCTGGGCATCAGACCTGTCCCCCGGCCGCCAGCTGCTCCCCTGCCGGCCTCCCAGCGTCCGCAGGCCACTCCTGGGGGACTTGAATTTTATGATCTTCCTCTAACTAGCCGAGTTTCTCCCCTTCAATTACGGGCCTCCCAGCGGTCTCCCTGGGCCTTTTCAATTGCAAATGTCAGCGCTTTGGAAGCGGACGCGGGAACCGCACGGGCAATAGAGCGCTGGGCAAAATGGATTCGCGAGGTCCCAGGAGGGAGACAGCGCAGCGGATGGGGCAGGAAAAACTACCAAGGGTGAGGGTGGACAGGGGAGCAGAGACCCAGGCAGCAGCCTGTGCAGGCGGGGGTGTGGGCCCCCCCAACCCCCGCAAGAGCTGCAGAAAGAGGCCCCTGAGACCCTAGGTGTGGGAGAACTCTGGCCTGTTGAGGCTGAGGGGCCTGGGCTGGGGGGCCCGTCTCCATGAACTGGTCCCGGGGTGGGGGTGAGGGGGCCTGTTTCTCAGAGCGCTTCCCCTCAGTGCTCCCTCTCCAGGATCAATTTCCAGGAAGGTGGTCTCCCAGGTGCTGTGCTCCATGCAGATGGCGGGGGGTGAGGGGGCAGGGAGGGGACGTGATCCACAGTGGCAGCGCTGATGGGATCCTGGGAGAGGCCACCTTGAGGACAGAAGGGAGAAGTTAGGAGCGAAGTGGAACTAGGTGGTTCCCAGGTGAGGGACTGAGCAGGCTGGCTGTGGGGGGTGGAGGGGGTGTCTGGGGGCACCCCTCCCAAAGATGGTTCAGGACAGAAGCCAAAGGGACACACTTCTTGCCAAAAGGGACATTTCTCACCCAACCCAGCAATTGGCCTGGTCCACCCAGACTCATTTCTGACCTTCCTGGCGCTTACCCTGGTCCCCAAGAGACGCCCCCTCCCTTGGGACACAGGAAGCCAGGGAAGGGCCAGGACGATTTTTTTTCTGCAAAGCTTGGGTTGAGGAACTTTCCTCGCCAGTTATTTATTTAGCAGCTGAGTAACAATGGCTGGGGCAGGCCCAGGAGCCCTTGTTTCCAAACTCTGGGCCTCCCCGACGCCTGCAGACCCAACTTCCCTCCTCCGACTGGACGGGGCAGAGAGCTCCCGAGTGAGGGGGAGGGGAGGCAAGGCCGGAGCGGGGGGGTTGAGGGGGGAGGCTGGGAAAGGCAGACTGGAGAGAGAAAGGGGGAAAAAGGCACGAAAAGTAATGGGTTCGAGGAACAGGATTCAAACCAGTTTCTAATTCTTGCCCGGGGAGGCGGGGCGGGCAAGGGGGTAAGAAAGGAGAAAGGGAAAAGTAGGAGGAAAAAGAGAGGAATGAGGAGCGTCGACATGAAGGGGTTTCCTTAATATTGTGGACGGATTCAGAAATGAATGAAGAGATAGTCCATTGAAAAGGGTTGAATGCCATGACAACTAGGAACAACCTTAGATTTATTCCAAACAGTTAGGACACATTGAAAGAGAGCGTCAATCATGTATTATTTCGCCACTGAAATAAATGCAAAAACCGAGCCGGGACAAAGGCTTCCAACGGGAGCGGGACATTTGTCTACATTTCGCTCATTGTCCGCAGCTTAGCAATCGGTTTGTATTTGTGTTTGCCCGGGTCCGACCACCCAGGACGCGCCGACGAGGGGCTCGCTCTAACCTGGGGCATTGTCACCCACGTCACATACTGGGGGCGAGGCAGCGAGGGCTGCAGAAAGCCGCCGAGCGGCTCGGGGAGAGGCGCCCTTGTCGGGCGCTGGCAACTCGGGGGCGGCCCGGGCGCGGAGGCCGCAGCTGCGCGCGGGGAGGCCCGGCGCCCGCCTGCGCTCGCGGCTAGGAGGCGGCCAGACCCCAGCCGCGGCCTTCTCCGTTCCCCGCCCCCCCGGGCAAACCACAGTTCTGACGCTCATCTGGGGTGGACGAGCATCAGGTAGCAAACCTGCGCCGCCTCCCCCCAAAAAATTTAAACCAAACTGGAAGGAGGGGCGGAGGTGCGGCGCGGACTTTTCCTCGCCGGCCCCGAGCAGAAGGTGCCTTCCCAGGAAAGTTCAGTTCCAACCTCACACAAGCTAAGAGCCTGCTCGCAACACGCCCCTGAGGCATCCGAAAGGACTCTCTGCTGAGAAGAAAACTCCAGAGAGAAGTCAGCAGCACCTCCTGCCCTGCGACCCCCTCTCCCGCCGTTTTGGGGTCCTCACCCCCGCTGGAGCCCGTACCCACGCCCCGCCACCCCTCCCCTCTCTCCGCCCCCGCCGGAGGCTGCCGAGGGAGGCATAATAGGGGGCAGGGAGGGCGCGGGGCCGTTTGCCCTTCCCTCCACCCGGAGGGCGCGGCCCGCGGGCCCGGAGGTGGTGGGGCCGGGGCCGATCGAGGCTCGGGGGAGACTTCCCCACTCCCCCCTCTCCCCTCCCCTCCCTGGGCGCCCGCACAGCCCCGAGTGAACGGTGCGGTCCCGCTCGGCCGGCCGCACGGAGCTGGAGGGGGAGAGGGGAGGCGGGGAGACGGAAATAAATGTCTTTAGCAAATAAAGGGTGGCGGGCCGGGGTGGGAGGGGGGTGGTGTGCGGGTGTCGCTGGGTGGTGGCTCCGGCCGGCTTCGAGCCGATCCCTCTCCTGGGTTTCGGGCTCTTTCGGCGTTAACTAGAATCAATTACTTGCCTTGTCATTTCTGGTACTCATCCTTAAGCCTCAACCAAAATATTGACCTAGGAGGCTTACAGAAGTTGGGCTCTTGCCATTTGAACCGGATCTTGTTTAGGGAACCGCCAGCGATGGGAAGGAGAGATTTCCGCGACTCAGCCTGCGCCCCCTCCCCCTTTTCCAAAGGCGCCACAAATCGCCAATTTTCCGGCTTGCTGGGGGCGGGCGCGCGGGGGCGGGGAGGCAGGAACCCGTGAATGTTAAGGAGGACTTTTTTTTTTCTTTTCCCTCCTCCTCCTCCGGCTTTCTGTTTTGTTTTCTTTCCTCCTCCCTTGCTTTCTTTTTTTTTTTTGAAGATGCAATTTGTTAAAACGGCCCTTTCAAGTGTGTGGACTCGCGAGCGACGCGGTGGTCCTTTGTATGTAAATACTGGGTTTAAAAAAAAAAGGCTCGCCCAGTCTTTGCAATTAATTGACACGTTACACCTCTCATCTTGCTCTAGAGGGCTGTTGGCTGGGAGCGCGGAGCTCCCCAAAACCCACAATTTCACATCTGCAAATACAGTCTTCATCCACTTGACTTCCAAGACCCGCCCACACGTGTCCAACCTTTGCGTTTTAATGTCTCCCCCCTCCTTTTTTTTCCACTCTTCTCTCGCTCCCTCTCTCGCTCCCCCTCCCTCCCTCTGTCTCTCTTTCCCTCCCTCTCTTTCTCCCCCTCTCCCCCCCCCCTCCCCAGGTTCGTGAGTGGAGCCCAGCCTTATATGGACTGATCGCTCGGGCAATGGCCCATTTTTTCCTCGCCACCAGCCGCCACCGCGCGCCGAGCGGCCGCCGGAGCTGACGCCGCCTTGGCACCCCTCCTGGAGTTACAAACTCGGGCCCGGCCCGCGGCGCTGGCGCGCAGGCCGCCCGGCACCCCGCGTCCAATTTCCGCGTGCCTGTAGAGAAGACACCGGCAACTCCTGGGGCTTTTTCCCCCCCCCCTCCCCTCTCCGAGAGTTTCTTTCTCTTTCTTAAACAAAATAATCTCTCTAATTAAAGCCCATCCCCCCCTCCCCTCCCCCAACCCCTCTCCCCGTACCCCCTCCCCTGCCCCTACTGGGAGCACCACGAATTGACCAAGTGAAGCTACAACTTTGCGGCATAAATTGCGGGGTGCGGGCCATGTCGCTGACCAACACAAAGACGGGGTTTTCGGTCAAGGACATCTTGGACCTGCCGGACACCAACGATGAGGAGGGCTCGGTGGCCGAAGGGCCGGAGGAGGAGAACGAAGGCCCGGAGCCCGCCAAGAGGGCCGGGCCGCTGGGGCAGGGCGCCCTGGACACAGTGCAGACCCTGCCCCTGAAGAACCCCTTCTACGACAGCAGCGACAACCCGTACACGCGCTGGCTGGCCAGCACCGAGGGCCTTCAGTACTCGCGTAAGTAGCGCAGCTGGGCTGCAGCGGCTGGTGACCGCAGCCCGGGAGAGGAAGGGGAAGGGGCCCTGTGAGCCGGATCCCTCACCCTGCGCCCCCGGAAAGATGCCTAACGCTTGTTTGGGATGCCCTGTTCTCTTCCCGCCTCGCCAGACGTCCCTGGGCTGGGGATGGGGGGGGCCACTTGGTCTCACGTTCTTTCCGAAGAGAAATTAGGAGGGAGAGGGGGAGGGGGGTACCTCCCAAGGGCCGGTTACAGACGTCAACCGGGACGGACGGCTCGGGCCAGGGCCCCCTCCCCCATTCCGACTGCCGGGAGTGACCGGCCTGCAGCAAGCTAGCCTGCCTCGGGGTACGGGGAGAGAGTGGCCCGGGTATAAATAGCTCACCCTACCCCCTCCCCGTTTCATAGAGGCCGCTTTGTGCGGTGCGGAGGGTGTCCAGAAAGTCGGAAAGCAGAAACGAAAGCCCCCAAAAACCTGCCTTAAATGGCCGACCCGATCAATGCCGGGATTGTGGGTTTTTTCTTTTAAAAATCTGCCCACGTCTCTCCGGAGAGGAAACTGCTTAAGGGGGCCGGAGCCCATAACCCGCGGTGATCTCCTCTGCGCGCCACTCCTCCCGCCCCCCCCAAATACGCACCCACCCTGGGCGAACCCCTAGAAACCAGAGCCCCGAGCCCCTACTCCTGCCTCTTCTCTTTCCCCCGGGGAAGGGGGGAGACGCCGACAGTTCCATCCGGCGTGGAGCGGGGCGAGGGTCTGGGCGAAGGCAGCCGGGCCGGCCAGCGGGGCGCACGGGGCAGAGGGCGCGCGGAAGATCCGGGGCGCACGGGGCCTACAGGCGCCTGACAGACCTCCCTCTCTTCCAGTGCACGGGCTGGCGGCCGGCGCGGCGCCCCAAGACTCGAGTTCCAAGTCCCCGGAGCCATCGGCCGACGAGTCACCGGACAATGACAAGGAGACCCCAGGCGGCGGGGGGGACGCCGGCAAGAAGCGGAAGCGGCGGGTGCTGTTCTCCAAAGCGCAGACCTACGAGCTGGAGCGGCGCTTCCGGCAGCAGCGGTACCTGTCGGCGCCGGAGCGCGAGCACCTGGCCAGCCTTATCCGCCTGACGCCCACGCAGGTGAAGATCTGGTTCCAGAACCACCGCTACAAGATGAAGCGCGCCCGGGCCGAGAAAGGTATGGAGGTGACGCCCCTGCCCTCACCGCGCCGGGTGGCCGTGCCGGTTTTGGTCAGGGACGGCAAGCCCTGCCACGCGCTCAAAGCCCAGGACCTGGCAGCAGCCACCTTCCAGGCGGGCATCCCCTTTTCGGCCTACAGCGCGCAGTCTCTGCAACACATGCAGTACAACGCCCAGTACAGCTCGGCCGGCGCCCCCCAGTACCCGACAGCACACCCCCTGGTCCAGGCCCAGCAGTGGACTTGGTGAGCGCCCGCCCCTCCCAGACTCGAGGCCCCAGGCCCAGGCCCCACCCCGGCGGCGGAGGCGCGGAGGACTCTCGGCCCGTACGGTGGTTATTATATTATTATAATTATTATTATGGAGTCGAGTTGACTCTCGGCTTCGTCGGAGAGGCGCCAAGAGTTGGCCTGCACCTCCTTGGAGAGGCAGTTCCACCCACTCAGCTCCGCCTCACCCCTCTCTCCGTTTGAACCATTGGAGATGGCTGAACCCTAAGCCGTGTTTACAGAATGTTTGCGCAGCTTCGCTTCTCTGCTTCTCCCCGGGGACCTAATGGTCCCAGTGTTAACGTCCTCACTCGAGAAGGAGAAAAAGAACCCCCCGCCTCGCGCCCTGCTTTTGTGAATTTTGTAAAATACGTTTGTGTGAGTAGCGATATTATTGTCAGCGTCTTCTTCTAAAGCAAGTGGAAAACACTTTAAAAATAGAGGATTTTTTTTCTTCTTTTTTTTTTTATAAGAAAATGCTAAATATTTATGGCCATGTAAACGTTCTGACAACTGGTGGCAGATTTCGCTTTTCGTTGTAAATATCAGTGGTGATTGTTGCCAAAATGACCTTCAGGAAGGGCCTGTACCCCTCCGGGCCCAACTCCTTTCTTTGTGATTTGTTTTGGTTTGCTTATGTTTGGTTACTCCTGCTTTCTTTTCTTTATATATTTTTAAATTTTGTTCAGTGCAAACATTTCTCAAATATGACAAAAGGAAAAAATAATGTAGGCGAGCGAGAAGCCCCCCTGCCCCGTCCTCCGGGGCCTGAGCCCCGGAATTTGGAGCTCAGCGGTTCCCCAAGAGCGCCGGGCGCTGAAAGCTTTCAATTTTTTAAAATAAGAATTTTAATAAAAATCCTGTGTTTGAAAAAAACCAAGCCCTGCCCTCCCGTTCTGTCATACTTTGTCGCCCCGCGCCGGGCCTGAGGCCTCGGGCAAGGAGCCGGGCCAGGCCGCGGGCCGCGCGCCCACCAGCATCCTTTGGAGGCCGGGGCATCCGGGGCGCGGCAGAGGTCCCGGGAACAGGCCTCACCCGGGCGGGCGGGTCAGACTCCGCGCCTCGGCCCTGGGACACCGGACCTCAGGCGGGAGCGCCGGGCCTCGGGCCTGTGAGCAGCAGAGCGGCCGCCCGGGGTCGCCCGGCCTCTTTCGGCCTCGCCCCTGGTCTGCCTCTGAGCGGCTGCGTCCTGGCGCCGGAGGAAGAATGACTTTGGAAACCGCGAAGGCGAGAAGAGCAAACCTTACTCGCTTGCCCAAATCTACGACTGGCTCCTTCAGCCTGGGGAGCTGTTGATGCCACTACATTCGTGACTTTCATTTTGTTGCATTTGATTTAGCTCGTGCGAAGAAGGGGGGTCGCTGAGGTTGAGACCGGTCGTCTTCTCTCCAATCCACAACCCCCTTGTCCGCGTCCGGGAAGTGGCCTAAGAGGAGGCTCCCAGACCTGGGCGCGGAGGCCGGGGACGGGTTTCAGGGCGCTCCAGGCTTCGGCTACAAGGAGGGGCGCGGGAGACGGGTGTGCGGTGGCCTTGCCAGGCTTCTCGGCCGGGGAGGGCCAGGCAGCGGGAGCCGAAGGCGATCCCTGCTAACCGACGCCTTACTTGCATCCCCGCTCTCTGCGTCTCCTGCCTGTCTCCCCGGACTGGATGCTGGGCCTCATCCCTTCCTAGCATTCGGCTGCGCGCGGTACCCCCAGACCAGCTCTCTGGCGTGAAGCTGAGCAAATTGCTCGCTAGCAAGTAGGGGTCTCGGTGGGGTGGTGCGCCCACCTCCTGGGCTGCCGTGAGGGGAGCGGGAGGTGACCACACAGCCCAAGTTCGCCCGGGGGAGGGCGCCTCGGTACTTCCCTAGTTAGAGGTCCGATTCCATCCTATCCTTGTCGCCGGGAGAGCTCCCTGAAGGACGCCGGTGCACACCCGGGGAGCGTCGCAGAGGCCCCGCCGACTCAGGGGCAGGGCCGCCTATCTCCTGTTATCTCGCTGATTTCCGAAAACACCCGGGGCTCCGAAGCTCAGAGCCCAGCCGGCGCTGGGAGACGCCTCGGGATATGGGAAGTCAGCCCTGTGCGGAAACTTAATCTGGGTTGTTTTTTTTTCTCGAGCTCCACCTTCGTGGCTGGGGGCGGGGGGCGAGGAGGCAGAGCAAAGGGAGCCGGTCCCAGCTGACTTACTCGCTGCCTCTAGTTGATGATCAGATTTAATTCAATATCTAAAGCAAACATGATTATCCGTGTGACCAAATCGGCGCATCAATAGCACTCAACGCCACCCGCCCTGGACGTGATTACACGCTTTTCCCGCGTTGCGCAGCCACCCCTGGATAATTGAGGGCGCTGGAGTCTTGCGAATATCCTCCTAAATGTCCTTTCTCCTCTCTAGGTTCGACTGGGTTCTTCCAGGTCTTCCTCAATGCTGGAAAGTCTACCTTTGTTCCCCACCCTAGTGTGGAAACGTTTGGAGTTTTATAATTTGCTCTTTGCAAAAGCTAGGAGAATTCCCAAATCGTGTGTGCCCAATGCCCAGCTTGCCCAGATACCAACCACTCAACATTCCTCTAGTAACCTCCCTATAACCCCATCCGCCCGCCGGGAAAGTGAGAGTTCTCAGCCTGTTGGAGTGGGGTTGTCAGGAGACCCGAGGCACAGCCCCAAGACTTGGCTGGTTTTGACTGTTTCAGGACCCAAACTTATGGGAGCCAAAAATGATCGTAGGCCACCCCCACCCCCGCCCCCGCCAGGCCTCCAGGGAGGAAGGAGGCAGCGAGGAAGGGCCAAGTTCTCGCAGGCTTCCACGTGTGCGCTTTGAGGGCACATTTGGGGCGGTGGCCAGGCCCCGGGCCTGGTGTCTGGGTGTGCGCTCCAGCGGCCCGAAGACCAGGAGGTGGGCCCGACGCCCGCCTCTCTCTGTCCTCAGGTCCCCACGGAGTCAATAAAAGCGCCCGCAGAGCCTGTGTGGCCCTAACCCCAGCGCCCTGGGAGCGCACCCGACGCCGGGTCCGCTTCAGCAGTCTATCTTCGCCCAATCTACAGCAGGGCCGCACAAAACGGCACAATGGGAGAGCTGGGAGCTGGGGATGTTAGAGGCGTGCATATTAAAAAGGGACAGAGAAAGGCTCGCAGGGGACAGAGAGGGGAAGAGGGAGAAGGGGCCCACCCTCCGCCCCTCCACCCCGCACCATTCAGCGCGCTTATCGCGGGCAGTGAATCCCAGAGTCAGGCAGAAGTCTCCTTGGGGTTTTGTTGGGCCCGTCACTGGGTCCCTTTGTCATCCGCGGGCTCCATGCTGGATTCCATATGGCCAGCTGGGCCAAGGGAGCGCGAGGAGGGACCCGCACAAAACCCAAATTGTGTCCGGCTTTCAAACCCTGTATTGTTGTCTGTGAAAGGAAGACGCATTAAAAATTCGTGCTATATCTATTGGGGAGGAGGTTGGAGGAGGGGGAAACAGCCACCCCTGTCTTTGATGGCCTCAGAGGGCGCTTGCCCCGCCCAGGCCCCGTGACACTGTGAGCTGGAGGTCTCTCTCTGTCTCTGCCTCGGTCTCTCTGGCAAATACTGGCTCTAAGCCGGGGCTCGGGTCTGCGTGTGTCCGCGTTCCGGGTCGGGGCTCCTTGCGCGCTTTGCGGGCTTCGGGGAGCGCAGCTAGCGGCTAGGCCTCTCCTGTCTAGGAGCCTGGAGTAGAGGCCAGTGAACCGTGCCAGGCGCAGGAGGACACCGAGGTGCCCAGCGCCGGAGGAAGCGCAGAGGCCACCGGCTTCGCGGCTCTAGGATAGACGAAGAGCCAGGTCTCTTGTTCCTGAATTGGACGCGTCCTGACGCCTGGGCGCACGGAGCCAGCCCTCCTCGCACTGCAGGAGAGGGTCAGGGATGCCAAGGGACCCTTTAGGCCTGGATTTCTGCTGCAGCCGGCCTGAGCCAGCTTTCACCCTGCAGGACCCCTCAGTGACCAACCCCCTGTCATTCAAATTATGCACCCAACCCTCCTGGCAACTCGGTGCCACCACGGGAAACCAGTTTAGAAACTTCTTTCACGACCAGTACCTCCGTGCTGGAGGAGAAAGGGACTTCCTCTTTAATTCTCAATGTCTCCTGCATCGTTGCCTTTGGAAAACAGGAAGGCAGAGAGGGACTCCCAAAGAATTTGCCCAGTTTTGCCTCACCTAAGCACTCCGAAGTTAGTGGGGCAGTCAGAGAGCTGTTGGGTCATACCTTGTCCCTAGAGCCAAGTCAGAAATTCTCGAAAGGAGTCCCCAAACAGAAAATGTGTTAGACAAAACGAATTCTTGCTGAGGCTGTGCGCTGTATGGAAATAGAAATAGAATCCATCAAGGATTCCAGGTGGAAGTTCCAGCTCATCCAAATTTCAGGCGACCACCCCCTTTGTTTTTCTATTTTCCACAACTGCTGTCATGTTTAGTAGAATCATCTAACTTGATAAGAGTAGGAGCCCCCATCTCCACGCTCCCCACCCCAGCCAAGGAAACAGTCTTTTCCTTACCTATTGACTGTTGGGCTTAGTCGAGACCTGGTGTGGATTTCTCCAGCCTTTTCAAGAGCCTGGTCATTGAAAAGCTAATCCAATATTTACCGAGCATAAGGACAGTTCTCAGACGTATTTATTAAGGCCCTACACTAAGTGATACTTGGCCTGAAGACAAAGACTAGGGGAGGGGGCGTCCGGGCGCACCCGATCCAGCCCGGGTGGGGTCTCCAGCGCCCAGAACTCTGCAAGGAGGCGCGAACTTTGGAGATGCTGAAGTTCCCCTCCCGTGCTTAAGTGGCGTGTGGATTAGATATTATGTTGGCCGGTATTTCAGGAAATATGTACTTGTGGCTTCCTGAGAGGCCGGGCGCAATGACACTCTAAACCGTGTCGATATATCATCTTTTATCCAGGATCTGCAAATAAACCCCTGATCCCCCAGCGCATTATAGCCACCGCTATCTCTCCAAGGAAGCGATCTCAGTTTTATTGCTTTCACCAACGCCCCAATTTTCTCTCTCTCTCTCACACACACACACGCACACACACTTTCCTCTCCCATCCATCCTGTCTGGTTTTTAAGGACTCAATTTTTTACCCCCCTTCCTCCCGGGGCATCACTATGAATAAAGAGACGAGTAGGCCTCGGCGCCGCCACCCGAGCAAGTCAAGAAATGCAGGCCCGCCGGCCACCAGCCGCGCAGGGAACCCGTAGACGCACGGGCCGGGGTAGGGGGCAGGAGACCCCCGTGTGGCCCGCGCGCCGCCGCCAGGAGGCGCTCCAGCCCCCCGGCGCGCCCAGCCTCGCCCCCCGCCCCGGGAGAGCGCCGGGAGGCAGCCGCGCCCCTCCTCGAGGTCCCCGACAGCCTTTCCACCAAGGCGCGGCCAGGCCCAGTGAGGAGTCGGCGGCTCCGAACCCGAATTAGAGTGTGTAAGTCGGCGGCGGGCTCGGCATGTGCCGCGCGTCGATGGGAGCACCTGCGTTTGCGGACCACTCGTTTACTCGATTGTAATTTTCCCTCCATCCTTCTCCCTCCAAGGACGTGCCAGTCCCTGCCCCAGTCTGCATTACATTTGGGCATAAACAGCAAAGCCGTCCTGCGGTCCAGGCGTGCGCTGGCCATGGGGAGGGCTCCGCGACGGGTCTCAGGGAGTGGGGTCCACCACCCCGAGACGACCCCTCGCACGTGTCGGTCCCTGTAAGGGCGGGCGAATGGTGGCCCAAGTGGTTCAGGGAATAAAAGAGCGATGCTGAAAGGGAATTCCGATTTGGATGGAGGACTGGAGGGCTGGAGAGCTGGGCTTGGCGGGGGCGGGGTGGGGAGCGGGGGGGGGTTGGTGTCCTAGGAAGGAGAAACCCTCACCTGTCGCTCACCACCGAGTCGGGGGCTGCAGCCACTGCCGCTGGTCCTCGATCCCAATCCGGTGCAGGTGCCGGCAGGCCGCTCCGGGGGGACGCACCGTGGGCTGTGAGCCCTCCGAGCCGCTGGCCGCTCCGGGGGACGCAAGGTGGGCGATGCAGCCGCGCCGTCCGGCCACCAGAGGGAGACGCCGCGCCGACGCCGGACGCTGGGGTCCGAGCGAGGGAGGCAGGACGGCGCCCCCCACCCCGGCTCAGAGCCCCCCCGCCCCGGCGCTGAGGCCCCGTGGGAGCTCCGGATTCTCTGAGGGTAGGAAGGACGCCGGCCCGTGGGTGCCTCCTGAGAAGCTGGGTGCGGGGGGTGCAGCGGGCTGGGGGCTGGACGGGTTCAATGCGGCCACGTCCGCCCGCCGAGCTCAGGGCCCGCAGCTGCAGCGCGTTTGGTTGATTGTCCCGGGAATGCCCGACGTGAAACTGCCTCCCGTCCTAGGCGCGCGAGTCTCCCACACGTGCGTGCCTTTACTTTCTGAAACCCCCCGCCTTCCACACCCGCGGCGGGGGGGCGGGGGATGGCAAGTCGGGGAGGCGGCAGTGCCCAGGGTGTCCGCGGGGTGGCGCGATTGGATAAGAAAAGACCGGCGGCGGGCGCCGTCCAGACTGTCCGGGCAGTGGCGCTCGGACACCCGCGGACAAGAGCTGGGTGGGTGAAGCGTCCTCTACACCAGGGCTGGGGCGTGCGGGTGGGTGTGTCCGCTTATCTGAGAGAAGGCAGGAAAGATTGCTCAGGCTTAATTCCAGAAACTTTAAAACTTTCTGCCCTTGATTCCAGAGAAGTTAAAGCTCTCTGCCCTTGAACTCGGCGCCTGGAGCTGTGATAGAAGAGTCTAAAGGTATATCCACCCAGCCCAAGCACTTCTTCCCTCCTCCGGGCTGCTGACGCCATCCGGGTGTCACCGCCACCCCACAATCAGGACGCAGAACATTTCCATCACCCGCGAAGTGTTCCCTCCTGCTGGGATGTTTCTTGAAAGACTTAGGTGAAAGCAAGCACTACCCCTTCCTTTGCTGCTGTTTCACCTTGTAGGGGGAATGGTGGGAAACCCAGTTCTCTGCCCTCAGCCCCATACCAGGAGGTCGTGGCAACCACCGTTCACTGAGTATCCGCTGCTGCCTACGTCATCTTATGCTTCTTATGCTGCTCTTCCTTCATCATCTTACCTCATCATCACCCCTAACCTGTGCTCCTGGAGATGAGGTAACTAGGTCTCCAAGAAGTACTTACCCCCTAGGAACCAGGCAGTGTCCTGGCAAAGAAGCGGTCCAGAGGGTGGAAGGAGGTTTAGCAGGAGCTCTGTGCTACTTCAGGAGAGAAGGGGCGAGGTGGGGGCGCCCGGAGGCTCCCTCCTGTTCTGCAGAAGACGGCTGGTTGGCAGGCTCCTCCACAGAGCAGTTTGGGGTTTCCAGCCCGCAGCCAGCACTCAGGTCCCAGCCCCTTGACTCCCTCAGAGAAGCCAGCACTGCAGCTCCCTCCCTGGGGCTATCCTGGGCCAGCAAGTGTGCCCCAAGAACTGAGGAAGAACAGGCCGGGGGTCTTCCCTCTGAGTCTGTCCTCCGCTTCAGGCCCGTGGCCTGCCGTCTCCCCAGTTCTGGTGACACAGCTCCCCTCTGCACACTGCCCCCCCCCCCAGAATGATGAAGGGTACACATTGATTTTCAATTGCCGAAGGATCTTCTTTGGGCTTCTCTGATAGCCCAGTTGGTAAAGAATCCGCCTGTAATGCAGGAGACCCCGGTTTGATTCCTGGGTCAGGAAAATCCCCTGGAGAAGGGATAGGCTCCCCACTCCAGTGTTCTTGGGCTTCCCTTGTGGCTCAGCTAGTAAAGAATCTGCCTGCAATGGGGGAGACCTGGGTTCGATCCCTGGGTTGGGAAGATCCCCAGAGAAGAGAATAGCTACCCACTCCAGTATTCTGGCCTGGAGAATTCCATGGACTGTATAGTCCATGTGGTTGCAAAGAGTCAGGCAGGACTGAACAACTTTCACTTTCATATTTGTATCTTTAAATGATTATCCATCTTTTACCTGATGTGTGAGAAACGGAAAATAAGTTATGTTCTGTCAGTTCTGGTGCTGGTCTCCTTAACCTGAGATATTTACAAGAACTATTAAAGGCATTTTACTTAAGTGTTTACTTCCAGACTTCTCCATGTTTCTTTAGCTCTGCAAGCTGCAACATAAAGGAATGGCCTTGGCATATACCAACATTAAAAAGTTGGGAGGATGGGGTAAATATACAAGGCAAACCCCAAGGAATCAGATTTTTGTTTCAGACACCGGATCATCCGACTGTGAAAGCACCTTTCAGAAATGGCCAGCCCTTCTCCAGCAGTACATATGGCCAGCTCCTTCCAGCCTGAAATGCCACAGTTGAAGGTCCCACTCTGGTGGGTCTGGATGGAGGGAGTGACTCCAGGGACTGCTGCAGGTGCCAGCACCACAGGTCACGTGGCAGGAGGAGCAGGAGGATGCTAGAGCCTGGGATGCCGGCCAGGCCTGGGGTCACCAGCTGCCTGTGGTGGTGGTCTACTCAAGAAACCAGCTCAACTGGTTTCTTCCCTTCCATCTCCCCCGCCACTTCCTGATGGTCCTCCCAGGGCCCTCTCCCTTATTAACTATTTGCACATGAATCTTTGTCTAAGGGTCTAATTTAGGGGACCCCACACTGCGCTACCCTGCTCAGAGGGTAAAGCATCTGCCTGCAATTTGGGAGACCCGGGTTCAGTCCCTGGGTCGGGAAGATCCCCTGGAGAAGGAAATGGAAACCCACTCTGGTACTCTTGCCTGGAAAATCCCATGGATGGAGAAGCCTGGTAGGCTATAGTCCATGGGGTCACAAAGAGTCAGACATGACTGAGCGACTTCACTTTCACTTTCACACTGCCCTGCACTTCCTTGAGCTCTCAGGGTACCTTCATCCTGGAACTGGCATTGGCCTCTGGGGACTACCCTTGACTTCCGACTCACCCCAGTGGCCTCTTCCTCGGGGTGACTGCCAGTAGTGCATCTTTCCATCCTAACTAGATGTTAGGATGCCACCCCTAGAGTTTGGGATGGCAAGAAAACTGTGAGCCAGGCAACTGTGTAATGAGGGACCTAGAGACTAGATACCAGCTGCCCAGTCACTCTGGCTCCTCAAGGCCAAGCCCAGGGCAGCTGAGCAGAATGACGGCGCTTGTCCCCCTTAGGACCCATCCTCAAGACCAGCGATTTGGTCTCACCCATCAGAAAGCCTGACTCCCAGCATCTCTGAGCTCAACCCACATTTCTGCCCCCCTGAGAGGGGTCAGGGAGGTGCCCTGTGCTGTGCAGGGCACCCACTGGGCAGGTTCTGGGGCCAAAACACCCGAGAGGCAGTTGGCTTCCAGCCTTCATGGTGACTTTTGGTCCAGGGGCGCAGGACACAGGATGTCCACGTGTGGCAGAAGCCACTCATGATTCACAAGAGGCTGTGCAGACGGCGTTTATGGACCAGATAGTGTCCCCAGATTCACACATCGCGGTCACAACCCCCAGGGCCTCAGAGCATGACTGCTTAGAGACTGGGTCTTAAAGAGAGCATTTTGAAAATGAGATTGTTGGGGTGGGTCCTCATTCAATATGACTGCTGTCTTTAAAGGAAGAGGAAACTGGGACTCAGACATGTGCAGAGGGACAACCACGAGAAGGATGTGAGCGAGGGCGGCAAGCAGACACAGAGGTCTCAGAAGAAACCAGCTTTGTGGACCCCTTGATCTCAGAGCTTTAGCCTCCAGGACTGAGAAGATAACTTCTGTTTTTCAACACACACGTCTGTGGGACGTTGTCACGGGGGCCTGAGTGGATGATCCGTGGAGACAGAGTCTCAGCCTTGTCATCTTTCACTTTGAACTTCACTCTGCCTTCATTAGACATTTTTATCTTGACTGCCAGCTGGTCGTGTCTTCTCGGCTAAAATAGCCACTTCCAGAGGTTCTAATCTGATGGACTACAACTGTCCATTCTTTTTACCCACACGTGGGAGACAGTGGGTCTCTCTAGGTCTCTGGAGGGCCCCAGGGGTGGCGTCCCCTCAGGCCATTCAGTGCCTGACAGCCACGTTGCCCAGTATCCACCTGATTCCTGTGTATTCCACAGACCCAATTTCTGTTCCCAACTTCACAGGCATCGCAGAGCCCAGGGTACGCACGGGAAGGCCGCCCCACCAGAGAGCTTCCACGGCAGCGTTAATGAGATGGAAGAACGGGGCTGGGGGTGGATCCCAGAGCCCCAAGTGCTCTCTGTACAAGTGCTCACGTTTTGGGGCTGGATGATGTAGGATGTAGGATGGCGTGGACTCTTGCATAGGGATGGACTCAGACCCCAAGGGAGCCCCCGACCCGCTCCCCAGAGGGGAACTGGGAGGGTTTGACAAGCTCCCTGTATCCACTTCGTCCCCTGGAGACAGGTTTCTGTTGAGCTGCATTTGTCCTTATCCCAGGCGTGGATGAGAGTTCTGCAGACTTTGAGAAAACCAATCCCCTGAGACTTTGGAGAATTGCAGCTTCTGACTCGGCAGGTGGGCAGGCTCTGGGGGGTGGGAGACGAGCTGCTGCTCTAGGAAGTCCTGGATGGGAGGCCTGGATGACAAGCCCAAGTGTGTGACCAGGTGAAAAGTGAAAAAGTCCCTCAGTCGTGTCCGACTCTTTGTGACCCCATGGACTATACAGTCCATAGAATTCTCCAGGCCAGAATACTGGAGTAGGTACCCTTTCCTTTCTCCAGGGGATCTTTCCAACCCAGGGATCGAACCCAGGTCTCCCGCATTGCAGGCAGATTCTTTAACAACCGAGCTATCAGGAAAGCCCAAAGCCCCTATGAATTATCCATTATCCATTTATTATCCATCATCCAGTTATTCCATTATCAATATGGTGCCCACTGGATGGGGGGCCACCCCAAATAAGAGGGCAGGAAATCTTAAAATAGTCTTTGAATCATTTGAGAGAAGAGTAAAAAGTAATCCATGAGTAAAAAGTTAATCCAACGTTTCTGTGGGCCACGTGGAAGAAATGTTAGCCTCATTTCGTAGCAATTCCCTCCCTGGAGTTTCCAGATGAGAAGCCGAGGCCCAAGGAGGGAAGCAGTCTGCGCCTGTCACACAGCCGGGGGGCGGCGCCCACACACTTCCCACCTGGATCCACACGGCCCTCGGGGCGGGGGGGGGCTCCCTGTCTTTCAAACCAGGACTGTGTGACTGTGACGCATACAGACTGTGAGGAGCCTGGACCCAAAATCAGGAGATGGCGGTGTCTGCATGCAACTTCGAACATATTGGTTATTCTCTCGGGCCTGTTTCCCCCCTGATTACGGCTGACCTGCCCTTCTGAATCCAAAGGGCATCACAAGGAGGCCGTGAGGGTCACATCATTTGAAAACGGTGGAGCTGGACACCGTGTGGGAACCATCGCACACAGCTCTTCACGCAAAGGACTTCAGCGAGGTGCGGGGGGGAGGGCCAAACACGCAGAAGAGTGAGGACGGAGGAGTTTGGAGAGAAGAGGACGAAATGGACGGACAGGCCTGGGCTGGGCTCCGGATGGGCAGTGAGCAGGGAAGATTCAGGCCCTCTGTCCGGGGGGCTACGTGGCAGCAAGGGCAGCGCCCCCTCGTCTGGCCCTCCAGTGTGGTCGTCACTGGCCACATGTTGGCTGTCAAGCCCTGGGAGTGAAGCTAGTGAGTCTGCGGAACTGGGTTTTCCATTTTATTTAATTTTCACTAATTTAAGTTTAATCCCATGTGGCCAGAGGCTCCATACAGGACCGGGAATATCTGAACCACACCGATCTTCTGTTAGGAGGGAGCTGTACAAGAGAAAAAACATTTACCCCTCGATAAAACGCTCATTAACACCTCTGCTCTCCTGAAACCTTCCGCTTGCTCTGAAATGAATGGCCATGGCAGCAAGGGATGGGGAAGGGGTGAGGAAGGGGTGGGCATGGAGTGGGAGTGAGGATGTGTGTTTATCCTTTCACACACTTTCTGCCCTCAGTCACAAACGCTACAGACTAGGTAAAATTCCATTAAAGAAAATAGAGGTTTTAAAAATATATATACTAGGACAGCCTTGGTTGATTCCTGACTACATACCTGGGTGGGGTGGGGTGCGGTGGGACAGGACAGGGCACTCATAAGCCCCCATTCTTGCTTGGCTGGAGGGTGGGCTGGAGCCCCCACCCACAGGTTCCTGACCTCGTGTGGACCAAAGGCCCTTTGGACAGGTTTCAGAATCCTGTAGAACCCTTCTCAGAAGAATGAATTTAGATTGTAAAGGAAGTTAGATTGGAATACAGTTCTATGTCTCAGGGATGAGGAACTGCACATGAAGAGCACCTTAATTTAAGCCCTTTTCTTAGCCACCCCTTCTCTCCTACCAGCTTCCCCCTTCATCACCTCAGGGGGAATCAGGACGAGACTAGTCAGGATTTGCCTTCTTCCCTGGAAGGTGCATCTGGTGACAGTGAGGGACAGCCCAGTCCCTGGCAGAATGGACGTGTGGGAGGGTGAGGGGCTCGGGGACGGGCTGCAGACGGGGCTCCCTTGTCAGCCCCTCCCGACTCCAGGTCACTCCCTCAGGGAACATGATGTCCTGTGCTGAAATGAGGTATGAGATCAGCCACAGGAGGGAATAACAAGGCAACCTGAAAGAGCACTCTTGATGCAAACATCCTTGCAAAGTTTACCACCCTGATCCCAGGCAATTAGATTAGGAACACTGTTGTCAAGTGCCCCCAGCCTGGCCAGCGAAGTGAAAGCTCTAATGGAGACTTGGGCAATGGGGCTGGGGGCCCAAACCAAGGCGGAAGCTGGGTTAATTAATCCAGTGAGGAAATGGGATAAACATTCATCTTGCAACGGTAACCTAAAGTGTCAGAAGCAGAGGATGCAAAATACACAAGGCAACCCTTTCTCCTCGGAATCCTCACTCCTAATGACTTGAGTTGGAGGAAGAGACCCTGACGGAGTTCAACCCCGCGACTGAGAAGCAGGAGGCGGCAGTGCTAATGCTACTTTCGTGATGATCCCAGAATAATAAACAGGGAACGTGACATCCAACAGGAATTTTTCCATTCTTTGGGTTTTTTTTTTTTCTTTTTGTTCCCCCAGCATTTATACTATGCACATTGATGCCACAGTATAACCTTCATGGATTCTGATAAAGCTGGTCTTAAACGCAAATTTATTTCTTTAAACATTCTAACGCCACATCAATTTCAAAGGTGCTTCAGATTTTACAAGGCATGAAAGTTATTCAAATAGAATTTACATGAGTACTTTAATGTCTGTTTAGCAATGGTCGCGATGAAGCTGTTCATGGTTGGGTCAGGTGCTAAAAACCTACTTTTACCCTAAATATCCGCGTTGTAGAGCATTCTGCTGCAATTTTGATAAAGTCTGATCCTAAAAGCTATGATGGGTCAATTACGCTTAGTAAAACAATACAATATGCCATGTCATTTGTACACAGTTCAACTTTTTTTTAAAAGCTTCACAATATGTACCCTTTCTAAGGAAATAAAGAGTTTTGATGTGGAACCAAAATCAGAGAGGGTCAAAAGTGGCAGCTTTGAGGAGTAGGACCAGGATATTTCAGCTTTTCTTTGCTCTCATCCCACCTTCAGCCAGGGTGGTGGTGACCCCAGGCAGGAGCCAGGGCCGCAAAGGCCCTCCACAGTCTCCGGCTGCTGCTGAAATAAAATGAGAAAGTGTTGTGAAACCCACGCAGCAGCATGGGAATTGAAGGTGTTCATTTAATGTCACTCTTAACACAGATCTTTAGCCATTGTCGTGATGAAAGACCTCTGAGGTATGTTGACAATAAATCCAGGATTCTTGCGGGTGACCCAGACTTCTTCCTGCATTGGTTTTATCACCTAACGGGTCTCACGTGTCTGTGAGAGCTCTGGTTTTTCTATGAACCTGAGGAAGAGACTGTGCTCAGCTCTCCTGCAGGAATCACTAGGGGTGAAAAGTGCGATCTTACAAAAATCTCTGGACCAACTTTGTAAAAAACAAAATAGTTTCATGGAAGCAACCTCAATGTCCCTGGACAGATAAATGAATAAAGAAGATGTGGTACATGTATACAATGGAATATTACTCAACCGTTAAAAGGAACAAAGTTGAATCATCTGTAGAGATGTGGATGGAACTAGAGTCTGTCATATGGAATTAAGTGAGTCAGAAAGAGAAAAAGAAATATCATATGTTAACACATATATGTGCAATCTATTAATAGGAAAGTGGTACAGATGAGCCTGTTTAGAGGGTAGGAATAGGGATGCAGAGGCAGAAAAAGGACTGTGGGCATGGAGGGCAAGGAGAGGGTAGGACAAACTGAGAAAGTAGCATTGACATAAGTACACTGCCATGCATGAAGTAGATCGCTCATGGGAAGCTGCCATATTTGTAGCACAGGGAGCTCAGCTCAGCGCTCTGTGATGACCTCAAAGGGGCGAGAGGGGAGGGATGCTCGAGAGCGAGGGGATACACGTATCCTTACAGCTGATTCACAGAGCTATACAGCAGAAACTGACATAGCACTGTAAAGCAACTATACTCCAATAAGGAAAAATGCACACGTTTGCCCGTGTCCCTCCACGTCAGTACCCCAGTGGGTGTTCAAGCTGGGGATGAGCCTTTGCTCATCTTGTTTTCCGGAGTGAAGACAGCTTTAATGGAAGAAAACACTGCTGGGTTCCCCACAATGCTTTCCAAAGTCGAGATTTGGGATATTCTGTGACAAGACGTCTGTCGAATACAAAGTTCTTTCCTGCACTGCTGTGATGCACTTGACAATATCCTCGTCTGTGATACGTCCACCAATCAAACGATGACACATTTTGTCATCAGGAAAGGCCTTACTTTCAGGGAGAGTTTGGGAGCGTTTCTATTTGCGCCCGACCCAGATTCCCCCGAGGCAAACCTATCCCACGACCACAGGGTGAGCAGCACCACCAGGAGATGAACGTCGGAACCAGACGCCCAACTGCAGACTTTGCTTGGATTTCGCCACTTTTCCCACTAACATCCTTTTTCTGGCCCCAGACCCACTCCAGGATCCCACTTTCCGTGTAGGTGTCACATCTCCAATCTGAGCAGCTGCTCAGCCTCTGTCTTTCATGACTTTGAAACTTTAATTAAGAGTACTGGTCAGGGACTTCGCTGGTGGTCCAGGTTAAGAATCTGCTTTGTTATGCAGGGCTTGTGGGTTTGATCCCTTTGTGTTAGTCTTACTCACTCATCGTGTCAGACTCTTTGTGGCCCCGTGGACTGTAGCCTGTCAGGCTCCTCTGTCCATGGGATTTCCCAGGCAAGAGTACTGGAGTGTGTTGCCACTTCCTTCTCCAGAGGATCTTCCAAAACCAGGTATCAAATCCAGGTCTCCCGCATTGTAGACAGATTCTTTACCATCTGAGCCACCGGGGAAGCATCAGGGAACTAAGATCCCACATGTCACAGGGCAACTGAGCCTGCATGCCACTGCTAGAGAATTTAATTAAAAAAAAAAAAGAGTACTTGTCATTTGCCTATGAGTGTCTTCCGGTTTGGGTTTATCTGATGTCTTCTCCTGAGACTGAACTTGTGCCCTTTGGGAAGCAGAAGTGGAGCTGGGTTCCCCTCGGTTCAGCATGTCAGGTCAGGGGGACATAGAGTCGATGTGTCTCATCACTGATGATGACCATCTGTGTGAAGTGGGGTCCTCCTGGTGTCTCCATGGCCAGGTTACCATCTTTCCATTTGTAATGAACAAGCATCTTATTGGGAGAGGGGTATGTAAATATTGCAGATATCCTCCTCAAGCTTTTGCCAGCAGATTTTGTCCTCCAGTGAAGGATCTTGCCTATGAAGATTTTTACTGCAATGCTGGCCTAGTGGTGATTTCGTATTTCTCTCATTCACCCTGGACCCCTTTGCATAGATATTCAGATATCTCAGAACAGAGATCATGCACTTGGAGACAGAGTTCGGGGTGATCTCCAAAATTACCTCCAGCGTCAGCTCTGGGTATCCCTCCCCCTCCTCTCACCTGTGATCTCTCACAGTGGCAGTTTGGTCTTGATAACCAAACATTAAAGGCTACCCCAAAGATGAAAGGCTACAAGAGTGACGTGATGGCGGTGAGAGGGGCTGGAAGGAAGCAGAAAGCTGGGTGCTGGGTCAACCCCAGAATGCTCATCCCTCCTCCCCCAGCTTTCAAATGTTTTTGGGATGCGAATGAGATGAGATAGATAAATTTAAAATATGTTGTTTGTATCTTCATTTGTGGGTGTTTATCTTTGTGTTTATTGACTGGAAATTTATTTCAAAGGATATAGCAGCTGGTCCTCAAAACAACTAAGAATGTGCCAAAGGTGGCCACTGACTTCTACTCTGCCCAGGTTCCAGGATGGCTCCGAATACTCACGTTCAAGGAGAAGACTTTAGTCTCTGGTTTCCCAGCAGAAACGTGGCCAAGGGGTGAGGGTCATTTCTTGAGACACAGGGGATAAGTAAGCTTCCACCTGGAAATAACAAAACTTTATAAGAAAGAATCCAAGTTACTCAAAACCCACAGGGAGAGTAAAGGTGATTTTGATCATCATGAGCTGTTATTTGGAAATGAAGCAGATTGAGACAAGATTCACAACATGATCTGCCCAGGTCAGCTGAAATCCAAAGTCCTGATTTTGAAGTATCCTGTTGTTTCAGAGGGGTCCTCACCTTGGCAAGGTGAGTTCTTGATACTGAAGAAGAGAAGTGATATGGGTGCTGATTTAAGCTTCTACATTGTGCAGGGGGCTGTCTGTTACTGTGTTTGTAAAGAAGGCTGGTGAGGTCACAAGTCAATTTTAGATGACAACTGTTCATCATTCTTTGAAAAAAAAGAATTTTAATAATCGCACGGCACATTTGTTTAGTATTTCCTATGTTCAGACACTGTTCCAAGTGGTTAATAGGTATTAACTCATTTACTCCTTCCTATATCCCTATGTGGGCTTCCCAGGTGGTGCTAGTGGTAAAGAACCCGCCTGCTAATGCAGAAGAGATGCAGGTTCGATCCCTGGGTCAGAAAGACCCCTGGGAGGAGGGCATGGCAACCCACTCCAGTATTCTTGCCTGGAGAATCCCATGGACAGAGGAACCTGGCAGACTACAGTCCATAGGGTCTCAAAGAGTTGGACACGACTGAAGCGACGTAGCACACACACACACGTACATCCCTATGTGGCTGGTACCAGTTAGTGCACCCAGTTTACAGATGGGAAAACCATATCATGGGAATGTTTAAAGTACTCACCTAAAATTGCATAGTAAATGGCAGATGTCAGTTTCAAATCTAAGAGCTGGTATCGTAGTCTTCCTGCTCTACTAGCCACAAAAGAAGTGGCTCATCAGGTCGTATCAAATAAAAGGTAAATATTATGTTTTATAATATGAAGTGTCACAGAGGGATGCTCAGAAAAACCCACCACCAGCACCATCTATCAATCAAAAGTCCAACCTAAGTTGTTACAACTGTATCACATGAACATCACGCATGCCTCTTGGTGGGCTTCCCTGGTGCCTCAGATGGTAAAGAATCTGCCTGGAACGAGGGAGACCTGGGATCAATCCCTGGGTCAGGAAGATCCCCCTGGAGAAGGACATGGCAACCCACTCCAGTATTCTTACCTGGAGAATTCCATGGACAGAGGAGACTGGTGGGCTACAGTCCCTGAGGTCACAAAGAGTCGGACACGACTGAGCAACTAACACTCACTTTTCATGCCTCTGTGGACGGCTCTTCTGGGTCACATGAAGCAAACGTGCATTTCATACCTTCGTGCCAGCTCACCTGAAACACGACTCCATCTGCCCCCCCCCCCGCCCCCACTGCCTTCCATGGAGGAGGGGGCGTGGGGACCAGAAAAGATCCATTTGTCATCAGCAGCTCAGTGTCCTGATTGGCTCCAGACAAAACCAATCTAAGCTAACACAAGGGCCCTTCTAATGAAAGCACACCTCAAAGCAGGCAAAAGTTCTTTTAATGCAATTATTCTGGAGGCTAGTTGTGGATAAGGGTGGGTTCAAGAGATGCTGGAGAAGGCAATGGCACCCCACTCCAGTACTCTTGCCTGGAAAATCCCATGGATGGAGGAGCCTGGTAGGCTGCGGTCCATGGGGTTGATAAGAGTTGGACACGACTGAACGACTTCACTTTCACTTTTCACTTTCATGCATTGGAGAAGGAAATGGCCACCCACTCCAGTGTTCTTGCCTGGAGAATCCCAGGGACCGGGGAGCCTGGCAGGCTGCCATCTATGGGGTTGCACAGAGTCAGACACGACTGAAGTGACTTAGCAGCAGCAGCAGCAGCAAAGTGATGCTACCAGAAGGAACATGCATTCTTTACATGAGTCTGGAGTCTCTGGGAGGAATTTAATCGGCCCTGGCTGTGGCTAAGTAGGTTTTCCTGCAGGTAAATTCTGGAGAGCAGCTGCAGCATTGCTGTCAGGGAGTCAGAACGGGAGGGGCCGTGTCCAAGGCAGGCTCCCAGCCCCGGAACCACCACCTGAGGGGCCCTCACCCTCTGGATCAGCAGAGCCCAGGCAGGGAAAACCCCACGAACACCTGCTGAAGAAGGAACCACTAGAGTTTGCAAGGCACGGAAGTCTGGGACTCAGTGTCCTAGAGGATGAGACAGGAGGGAAATGACAATGGAGAGGCAGATAGAGGAGGAAAGCAGGTGGGGGGAGAGGTTGCCTGCCACCTCCTTCACAGGGTCCAACAAACATCAACTAGATTTCCACTCGTCGTCCTCTAAAATGTTTTATTTCCCCCAGAGTAGCAGCTCTGTCAGGAAGAAAGCAGTATCATTGAATTAATTCATATCATGGACAGAACATCCACCACTGAGAGGACCCCTGTTTTCTCAAGACCCTGCCGTAGGCTGGCACCCCAGCCCCTGAGTTCCTACTTCTCTTCACAGGCTTCTTTCCACCCTATCAGCCCAGATTTCACTCTATGTGGACTATAAAAAACAAACAGGGACTTCCCTGGTGGTCCAGTGGCTAAGAGTCCATGCTCTGAATGCAAGGGGCCTAGGTTCAATCCCTGGTCAGGGAACTAAATCCCACATGCCACAACTAAGACTCGGCATGGCCAAATAAATAAACAAATATTTTACAAACCAAGCCAAACAAAAACAAATATTTAGGTACAGAGTATAGAGCAGTGGTCCCCAGGGCGGGGGGGGAGGGGGTAGACGTGGGGGAGGGTGAGATGAATAGAGGGGGTCAATTGCATGGCGATGGCCAGAAACTAAAATTTTAATAGAGAGTACCTTAAAATGTATTGTTGTTGTTGCTCTTTAGCCACTAAGTTGTGTTGGACTCTTTTGCAACCCCATGGAGTGTAGCCTGCCAGGCTCCTCTGTCCATGGGATTTCCCAGGCAAGAATACTGGAGTGGGTTGCCATTCCTTTCTCCAGGGGATCTTCCTGACCCAGGGATTGAAACTGCATCTATAGAAGCACAAATATATGTATATGTTATATACATATGTATATATTATATTAAAAAGGCACATGGGTTTCCTCAACAATAAAAAAGACACATGGTAAGTATATGATTTGATGAATTTCTATGAGGTGAACACATCAATGAAACCAGTATCCAATCAACAAAGGGAACATTCCCAGCATCCCTGCAAGCTCCCTGGGCCCTCTCAGTCACTACCCACCCAAGGGTGCCCACTATCTTGACATCTAACAGCAAAGATTAGTCTTGCCCAGTTTTGTACTTCATATAAATAGACTAATACAGTGTGTTTTTCCTGTGTCTGGCTTCTTCCACTCAAGATTATAACTGTGGGGGGTTCCCTGATGGCCCAGTGTTTAGGACTCCATGCTTTCACTGCAGGGGGCACAGGTTTGATTTAAAAAAAAAAAAAAGATTGTAACTGTGATCTTCATCTGCATAGTTACATGTGGTTGTGGTCCGTCAGTTCCACTCAGCTCCAGACATTCACCCAGCAGATGATACTACCACCTCCCTTCTAAATGCAACACCTGTGTAAGACTGTTCTCAGCAGCAGTGGTGTTAAGAACAATCACGGTGCTCACCAGCAGGACCCTAGACAGCTCCTCAAAATGGACTATTACACTGCTTTAAAAAATAAGAATGAAGAGGCTCCCTGTGAATTAACATGGGAAATCTGTAGGACACACAATGAAGTGTAAAAATGCAAGTTGAAGGACACCACAGAAGGAAGATGTAATATGTGTTTGAATTTATATATCAGGTCATCACTAATGCAATGGACATGAGTTTGAGCAAATGCCGGGAGATGGTGAGGGGCAGGGAAGCCTGGCATGCTGCAGTCCATGGGGTCACAAAGAGGTGGACACAACTGAATATATATTTGTTGAACAACAAATATATCAGGTCCACATAAGACACGGATAAGAGTACTGGGCTGTGGGGAGGAAAATGTGGGGACTGGGAAAGGGGAGATGAGTGGAGAATGTTCACTAAATATTCCTTTTGGTAAATTACCCCCTTTGATTTATGAGGGGCAATGTTTATGAGGTAGGTGATATTTTCTGTTAAGAAAATAAAGTCCCCATTTTCCCAACAAGGTTACATTTCACACAAATAAACACTTCTGCTCCAGAAAGGAAAGAAGGAATGGAGAAAGAAAGAGAGATGGAGAAAGCAGGGCAGGGACAGGGTAGGGGCAAAGGAGTCAGAGGGAGAGACGAAGGAGGGAGAAAGGATAAAAGGAAAAATGAAAGAGCAAGACCCAGAAATGAGTCCTTGCTCAGCCTCTGGAGTGGCCATCCACATCCTGAGTACAGAGTGAGTTCTTGAAACAAGGACTACTTTGAAGACTGATAAAGCTACTATGAAACCTGTGCTTTTTTTTTTTTTTTTTGCATGCTTAGTCACTCCGTCATGTCCAAGTCTTTGCAACCCTCTGGACTGTAACCCGCCAGGTTCCTCTGCCCTTGGGATTTTTCAGCCAAGAATACTGGAGTCTGTTGCCATTTTCCTCCTCTAGGGACTCTTCCCAACCCAGGGATCGAACCTGAATCTACTGTGCCTCTTGCACTGCATGCAGATTCTTTACCCGCTGAGCCATCGGGGAAGCCCCCTAGGAAAACACTGGCCTCACAAACCCCTCCATTGGTAATGGCAGGGCAAACACAGCAATGCCATTTGCCAAGTGGCCAAAAAGGAAAAAGAAAAGGAATTTTCATTCATACTCCCTACCCCACCATCTGAAATTTATCCTTGCAGTCTCTGAGTGTAAGTCATATTGGCTCTGAGGTGACGGTGCTCTCTAATGCTGCCTGAGCCCAAAAGAGGTGCTTTGAAAGTATTTGTTGCTGCTGCTTCAGAGGCTCAGAAGCAATATGGAAACATAACAACCAAAAGTAGGTTTGTCTGGGAAGGACAGAAAATTCCAAATGACAGTAGCTTATATCAGATACAGATTTCTTTTTCTCCCTCATGAAATAAATCTGGAGGCAGATAGTACTTGATGGCAGGGCTGCTCTGCACAGTCCTTGGGAGTCCAGGCTCTTTGGAGTTCTCTGTCCTTCTGTCCCTATAATGACCCTAGACCTCATGATCCAAGATAGCTGCTGGAAGGCCATCTATCACATCCATGTTCTAGGCCCACTGAAAAAGCAAGGAAGAGAAAGACATGCCTCTGCTCTTGAAGAGACCTCACACAACACTCTTACTTTCAACTCACTGGCCCAAACAAAGTCATATGGCCATGCCCATCTGGGAAGCTGAAAAACATCACCTTTCAGCAGATCACTTGTTTGTCCTAAGTAAAACTGAGCTTCTATTATAAAGGGGGAAGGAAAGAAGAGGTCAGTGGTAGGTAAACAGCAGCCGTCTGCAGAAGTCAACATGTATGAAGAGTTTACAACAATTTTATCCTCAACACATATTTATCAATACTAATAGAATTATATTTTTTTTAAAGAAAAACCTCTTTATGACAGCTCTGTTTGGAAAAGATGCTCATAATTGTTTTGCTCTTAAACTGAGTCTGTAGAGTTGAAGCTAGGGAATTGTCTTCATAACAGTACTGATAACAGTGAAGCTCAGAATCAGCAAAACCCTTATATCCCTTTACTGTCAAAGGTTCATGCAGGGAAATGTAGCTTTGATATTAAGATAATATTGCTACACATGGACATCACCAGATGGTCAACACTGAAATCAGATTGATTATATTCTTTGCAGCCAAAGATGGAGAAGCTCTATACAGTCAGCAAAAACAAGATCGGGACCTGACTGTGGCTCAGATCATGAACTCCTTATTGCCAAATTCAGACTTAAACTGAAGAAAGTAGGGAAAACCACTAGACCATTCAGGTATGACCTAAATCAAATCCCTTATGACTATACAGTGGAAGTGATAAATAGATTTAAGGGACTAGATCTGATAGACAGAGTGCCTGATGAGCTATGGACGAAGGTTCGTGACATTGTACAGGAGACAGGAATCAAGACCATCCCCATGGAAAAGAAATGCAAAAAGGCAAAATGGTTGTCTAAGGAGGCATTACAAATAGCTGTGAAAAGAAGATAAGTGAAAAGCAAAGGAGAAAAGGAAAGATACTCCCATTTGAATGCAGAGTTCCAAAGAATAGCCAGGTGAGATAAGAAAGCCTTCCTCAGCGATCAATGAAAAGAAATAGAGGAAAACAACAGAATGGGAAAGACTAGAGATCTCTTCAAGAAAATTAGAGATACCAAGGGAACATTTCATGCAAAGATGGGTTTGATAAAGGACAGAAATGGGATGGACCTAACAGAAGCAGAAGATATTAAGAAGAGGTGGCAAGAATACACAGAAGAACTGTACGAAAAAGATCTTCATAACCCAGATAATCACGATGGTGTGATCACTCACCTAGAGCCAGACATCCTGGAATGTGAAGTCAAGTGGGCCCTAGAGCATTACTACGAACAAAGCTAGTGGATGTGATGGAATTCCAGTTGAGCTATTTCAAATCCTGAAAGATGGTGCTGTGAAAGTGCTGCACTCAATATGCCAGCAAATTTGGAAAACTCAGCAGTGGCCACAGGACTGGAAAAGGTCAGTTTTCATTCCAATCCCTAAGAAAGACAATGCCAAAGAATGCTCAAACTACCGCACAGTTGCACTCATCTCACATGCTAGTAAAGTAATGCTCAAAATTCTCCAAGTCAGGCTTCAGCAATACGTGAACTGTGAACTTCCAGATGTTCAAGCTGGATTTAGAAAAGGCAGAGGAACCAGAGGTCAAATTGCCAATATCTGGTGGATCATCGAAAAAGCAAGAGAGTTCCAGAAAAACATCTATTTCTGCTTTATTGACTATGCCAAAGCCTTTGACTGTGTGGATCACAATAAACTGTGGAAAATTCTGAAAGAGATGGGAATACCAGACCACCTGACCTGCCTCTTGAGAAACCTGTATGCAAGTCAGGAAGCAACAGTTAGAACTGGACATGGAACAACAGACTGGTTCCAAATAGGAAAAGGAGTATGTCAAGGCTGTATACTGTCACCCTGCTTATTTAACTTACATGCAGAGTACATCATGAGAGACACTGGGCTGGAGGAAGCACAAGCTGGAATCAAGATTGCCGGGAGAAATATCAAAAACCTCAGATATGCAGATGACACCACCCTTATGGCAGAAAGTGAAGAGGAACTAAAAAGCCTCTTGATGAAAGTGAAAGATGAGAGTTAAAAAGTTGTCTTAAAGCTTAACTTTCAGAAAACTAAGATCATGGCATCTGGTCCCATCACCTCATGGGAAATAGATGGGGAGACAAGTGGAAACAGTGTCAGACTTTACTTTTTGGGGCTCCAAAATCACTGCAGATGGTGACTGCAGCCGTGAAATTAAAAGACGCTTACTCCTTGGAAGGAAAGTTATGACCAACCTAGATAGCACATTAAAAAGCAGAGACATTACTTTGTCAACAAAGGTCCATCTGGTCAAGGCTGTGGTTTTTCCAGTGGTCATGTATGGATGTGAGAGTTGGACTGTGAAGAAAGTTGAGTGCCAAAGAATTTATGGTTTTGAACTGTGGTGTTGGAGAAGACTGTTGAGAGTCCCTTGGACTGCAAGGAGATCCAACCAGTCCATCCTAAAGGAGATCAGTCCTGAATATACATTGGAAGGACTGATGCTGAAGCTGAAACTCCAGTATTTTGGCCACCTCATGTGAAGAGTTGACTCATTGGAAAAGACCCTGATGCTGGGAGGAATTGGGGGCAGGAGGAGAAGGGGACGACAGAGGATGAGATGGCTGGATGGCATCACCAACTCGATGGGCATGGGTTTGGGTAGACTCTGGGAGTTGGTAATGGACAGGGAGGCCTGGCGTGCTGCAATTCATGGGGTCGCAAAGAGTCGGACATGACTGAGCGACTGAACTGAACTGAACTGAATATTGCTTTGGTCATGACTATGGCTTTATCTGGTGGCACTAGTGGTAAAGTGGCACTCTTGGTAAAGAACCCGCTTGCTAATTCAGGAGACATAAGAGACAGAGGTTCAATCCCTGGGTTGGGAAGACCCCCTGGAGGAGGGCATGACAACCCACTGCAGTATTCTTGCCTGGAGAATCCCATGGACAGAAGAACCTGGCGGGCTGCAGTCCATAGTTACACAGAGTCAGACAAGACTGAAGTGACTCAGCATGCACCCAGGCATGACTTTAACTAGAACCCATTTTATCCTTGTTACTCATATGGTAGTTGAACAAAAGCCTAAATCAAGAGTTTCTGATGCTTTTCTCTGGAAGGCAGCCCTTGGTTAGAGTTAGCTGTAGTTTACTTTCCAGTAGCAGTTACTTATGATTCTTCTGTTATTCCTCTTCTAAACTCTACTATTTAAGCAAATTTACTTTCAACTCTCAACTGAGTTCACCAAAGACAAGTAATCCTTCTGCAACTGGCAGGGCTGAAGATTAAGCCACCCTGGGCAATTAAGCATATCCCAAGGTTCAGCTGGTATGCTGCGTTTTACATTAATGACAGGCATTTAGCAAGGTTCTGCAGCTTACACCCCTCTCGGAAGGGGGATTTGTAGCCTTCATTAGCATCCTATACCTGGCTAGGAAGCTGTGGCAGACGCCGCCGCCAGGCTGTGTCACAGTATTATGAGATTAGGGCTGCAAACTTCGCCCTTCTGCCACCAGTGGAACCCTCTAGTACTTGGCCTCTGAGAGCAGCTGTGCCAGTTTTTGAAAGCAAAGCCAGAGAGGGTGCCAGGAAGGAAGCGCAAACAACCAGAGTTGATTAACACGGTTATGAAATTTGAAAATGGGTTTTGAATCAGGACCCCAAATGGGTACAAATGAACATGACTTTCAGGATGTCCAATCTGGTGTTTCTAAAAGGAGACTGCAAGTATGGTGGCAATATCAGTTAACTCTTACTGTGTAATAAATGTTCTCAGGGAAGTCTCAGTGGCATAAATAAGCACTCATTTAGCTCACAGATCTGCATCAACCAGTCTAGCCTGGGTGTGGCTAGATGACTCAGCTTCCTACAGGTCTCTCTTTCTCTCCCTGGGGACTGGCATGTTAGCCCACGCAGTTCCTTCTCCTGATGATGGCAGATGCAAAAGAGCAAGAGCTCACGAGTGCTGTCCACGAGCTTGCTTGTATCGGGTCTCCTGACATCCCATTGGCCAAAGCAAGTCACCTGACCAGAGCCGAGATATACAGAAGTACGTCCTGCCCTGCAGAGTTACATGGTGAAGAACAGGGAAACAAAGAGGATAAAGAAAGGAATATAATGTACCAGAGAGGACAAAGAGACTGGAAAAGACACACCTGATTAATGACAAAGAAAGGAAATGAAAAGCGAAGTCCCACATTTTTTAAAAAATTACTGATAGAAGACTGGCAGCTATATTTAGGACTTAGAAGGTCGTGTAATATACAGCTGGAACTCCATTAATTTAGGGTCATCTAAACCAGTGGTTCTTTGCATTCTTTGGGTCTGGATTCTTCTTACACATGTGTAAAAACATATAACCCTTTGTAAGCCTTCTGGGGACTATATGAAAACCATCTGTAAGCCCCTGGACATCCATAAGCCTTGGTTAAAATTGCATTTTAAACCAGATCAAACCAGTCAACCTAAAGGAAATCAGTCCTGAATATTCATTGGAAGGACTGATGCTGAAGCTGAAACTTCAATATACTTTGACCACCTGATGCGAAGAACCGACTCATTGGAAAAGACCCTGATGCCGGCAAAGACTGAAGGCAGGAGGAGAAAGGGACAACAGAGGATGAGATGGTTGGATGGCATCACCAACTCAATGGACATGAGTTTGAGTAAACTCTGAGAGTTGGTGATGGACGGGGAGGCCTGGCATGCTGCAGTCCATGGGGTCACAAAGAATCAGACACGACTGAGGGACTGAATTGAACTGATTCAAAATTTCATTTTAAGTCATTTGTTAAGGAAACCTCTTGTGACAGGTGGGCAAACTGAGTTACATTATGATTTCTTTATGCTTCAGAGAGATCTTTCAGCTGGTATAAAATAGGTGCAATTGTTTGAATTTGCTTTAAAGCCTCCGGGGTGTTCCTTCACAGGGTGTGAAATCCCACCCATCCCTGTGGGCCTCAGGGCCTCCCAGAGCTGATAGGTGCCCACCTCACAGCCTTACCTTCATCTCCGGTCCTCCCTACAACCAGCCACACAGCCTTCCATCCTATCTCCTGCACCCGCCAAGTCTGAGGCCTGTGCAGTTGACGTTCCCTCTGCCTGGATCATGTGTTTCCTGCAGATCCACACTAAATGAAGCACTCCCCTGCTTCATTTAAGATGCTGAAGAGAGTCTGTCTCTAAATGCTTCATTTAAAGTGCCATCTCTCAATCACTCCTGCCTTATTTATAAGTCTAGTCATTTGTTGTTTCTCTCTCCATCTGGGGGTCAGACGACCAGAGGGCAGAGCCTTTATCCTGTTCCCCATGCATTCTTGGCATCCAGCAACAAGCCTGAGATAGCAAGCACCCAGTCGGCATTAAATGAGTAATTTGATGTATTACCCTGTAAGTTACACATCCACAGAGAAACCAAGAGAAAACATACCGGAATACATTCCACAACCAAATTGTAAGAGAGAGCATTAATAGAACTCATTTTTATGAAGAAAGTGGAACCCTCTCTACTAGTCTTCTGGATGGTTTTCCTTTAAGAATTTCAATGTTTAATATCAAAGAAAATAAGGACAATTCATTAAATCAAACTATTAGCTGCAGCTGACTAGCCCTCTCAAGGATTCTGCAAGGTTTTTATTGAGTGATAGACTTTCTGGTACCAATGGGAATGTTATCTGAATAAAGGTTTAGGGTATCAACTTGTAACTGACAGACCAAGGGGCGTGTTGACCCCTTTATCTGAATCCATACCTCCATTTCGCGTATGGATTTCTTCTGGATTATCAATTTGAAATTTGGAGCAAATCATAAAACACCAAATGGACACGATGAGTTGGCTGTGAGGAGGTTAGAAGCTGTCCTCAGCAGTGATTTATGGAAGCTCCGACTTCAGAGGTTAACAAAGATTTGCTTTGGGTTTATGTGCCATTTTCCAAAGTCATTCTGAGCTGAGAGATGAATATGTAGCCCTCTTTCCTGGCGCCTTTTATGGGTCGGTGCAGCTGGGTGAAAATCAGCTACAAAGGAGATCCTGGTGTTATCATTAATGGTGACTTTGTGTAACAGATGTTGTCTACATATTAGAGGAGGCTGCTTAATTTGTCTCTTGCAAACATGAAGCCTCTTAAAACTATTATGTTCTAAACATTGTTGGGAAAATTCCATTCTTTTGTAACACAGTCCTCCTTCAGGAAGAGCAGCAGTTGAGAATTAAAAGAATAAAAGCGAGACTCAAATGAAGGAATACTATGCCCATTACATTTGTGTTCGTCGTGATTAGGGCAGAGAGAGACCAACGGGGGAAGAAAGGCATTAGTAGCATTGCCAAGGGAGTATACATGTATTAAAAACAAAAGTCTAAAAGAATAGGTCCCGGGCAAATGATGACAAATTAGAGCGGAAATGGGGTTTTGCCTCCTGCCATTTGCAGGGAGGCATCGCCATTGACTTCACTAGCTAAGGACAGAGTCATGACAAATACCCAGAAATCTTGCGCACAATGGCAGGAAAGTGACTTCATCTCACTCACCATCTGGTCAGCTGAGCCTGTTTTTCAGGCAGAAGAGTACCCTCTTGTTAGGTACATTAAGCCCCAACTCTCCACACTGCCCGCCATGCACGCACGTATGTGGACACTGTTGTGATGTCCACTTTTTCTTTTGTTGTGAAGTCCACCAAACTTCTCCACCTTTTCTTCTCTCTACAGATATGTACAAATTCCATTTTTATTTGGGGGCTTCTCTGGGGGACGTATCATGCATATCATCAAACAAGTTGCTTTCACTCTTTTCTCAGTAAATAAAAGGAGACTTTCATGAAACCAACAAAAGGTTGTAGATGGTAGACTTATATACTTTGGAAAGAAATTTGGCAATTTTATCAAGAACCAAAAAGACTTCAGTTTTTAAAGCTATTGAACCACTGTCATATACCTGAAACTAATATAATATTGTAAATCACTATACTTCAGTAAAAAAAAAACAAAAAGACTTCAAACATTGTGCCCCAAAACTTCACTTCTGGGAATCTAATTTTAAATAATTTAAAATAATAAAAAGACATATCACAAAAATACATTTTTACCACAGCAAAAGTGGCATTTTTATAATATTAAAATTGGAAAAGTCCAAATCCTTACATTAGGTTATATTTAATAAATTACACTAAATTACCCAACAAAATATTTTACATCAATTACAATTATGGACATCAAAATTAATAACATGAAAATATTTATGCCAGATGTTAAATTAATTAAAAATGAAAAATTGTATATATATGATCATTGACAGCCTTGTAAAATGTGAATACAAAAAAAGACTCTAGGGAAATATACCATTAAGATAAACATTCTTGTAAAACCAAGAAAAATGTAGAAAGGAAGCAGGGTGCAATCTTAAGAGTAATTATTGTCCTCAGTAAGCACCAGCTAGTATCCATCTTAGAAACAGTTTTCTGCATATTAAACTACTTTATTGTCATTCCTGGCAAGACTTCTCCCAGTGGCCATATTTTCAGATTGTTTGTTAGATCATAAGTGTAAACAAAGGAGTAAATGTTTGTATTAGCACTAATTTCAGCACTAAAAACAGCACATTTGTTTCTTCTCTTGACTTGGAGGGGAGCATGTAGAAATCCCTCCATCCTACTCCCAAGGAAAACATCCAAGAGTCTCAGAATAAAGGCTTCCCTGATGGCTCATCAGTAAAAAATCTGTCTGCAATGCAGCAGACACATGTTTGATCCCTGGGTCGGGAAGATGCCCTGAAGGAGGGCATGGAAACCTCCAGTATTCTTGCCAGGAAAATCCCATGGACTGAGGAGCCTGGAGGGCTACAGTCCACAGGGTTGCAAAGAGTCGGACACCACTGAGGGACTGAGCACACAGGAGAGCTGAGGCAGTAAGCTGTCTTGCACGGTTTCATCTAATTTATTCCTCAGCATAATGATTTCAAGGTGTGTAATTGCACTCTCTACTCAATATTAAGGACCTTTCCACCTTGCAATCCCTTTCAGCATTCTAAATAGAGAGGTTGGTTTATTGAAGAGATTAATAAGACTTCCAGGGGATTTCCCTGGCAGCACAGTGGATAAGAATCTGCCTACCAATGCAGGAGACATGGGTTCAATCCCTGGTCCAAGAAGATCCCACATGCCTCAGAGCCACGAAGCCCATTAGCCATAGCTGCTGGGTCTGCACTCGAAAGCCCATGCAACAGGGGAAGCCCCCGCAAGGAGGGGCCCATGCACCACAGGGAGAGTGGCCCCCGCTCACGGCAACTAGAGGAAGGCTGAGCATGAAGACCGGCACAGCCAAAAAATAAATAAATGCATAATTTAAAAGAGGGGGTAAAAAGGCCTCCAGACTGCTCACCCTTAGAGCGTCAATACAAAAACGCCTGACACCCATCAGCCCTAACCGTTATCATGGCTGCAAGGAGCGCCAGTGGCAGAATATCTGTGGGCTCAGAGATGACAAGACTCCGAGTCAAACATAATCTTCTAAAATTATAAAGTAGCTTACTTCTTGTTGTTGTTGCCAGTGTCAGGTACTGTAAATAGTTTAGCTGAAAGATGTATTTGTTTTATAATAACCTTCCCCACCTCAGAAATCAGACCCTAGTTTAAAACAAACATACAAAGCCTGCATCAGCAACAGACTAAGTAGAAATTAAATACAGCCCAGAAAGTAGGTAGGCAGAACCCAGCTGGAGAATCTCTCCTCCAGAAAGCACACGTCTAAAGGTCCTCTTCTGTGTCCAGCACAGAACTGGCCTCTGGCTGCTTCAAAAGCATTAGGATCACTCCCTGCCCTCAAGCACCTTAAAATCTGGTGGAGGGGTGTGATACATGAGTCATTGACAATGAAGTCGTCCCTACTCGTAGGTCATGGAGAGAAATTGTTTTTTCTCCACCCTCTGCTTCCAACCAGGCTGCATCAGATGCCCCTATTCTGGTCCTTAATGTCTTCAGTCCATCACAAAACTCCCCTAGTCCAGCCACCATGGAAAACAGTATGAAGGTTCTTCAAAGAATTGAAAATAGAACTACCATTCGATCCGAAGTCTCACTCTGGGCATATATCCAAGGGAAATGCTAACGGGATATAGAAAAGATATCTGCATTTCCATGTTTACTGCCGCTTTATTCACAACAGCCAAGATATGGAAATGACTGAAGTGTCTGTCAACAGACAAACAAAGAAGATGAATAAAACAGATGAATAAAGAAGACGAGATACACATATGTGTGTGTGCGTGCTAGGTCGCTTCAGTGGTGTCCGACTCTTTGTGACCCAGTAGACTGTAGCCCACAAGGCTTTTTTGTCCATGGACTTCTCCAGGCAAGACACTGGAGAGGGTTGCCATGCCCTCCTCCAGGGGATCTTCCCAACCCAGGGATCAAGCCTGAGTCTCCGATGTCTCCTGCATTGGCAGGCAGGTTCTTTACCACCAGCGCCACCTGGGAAGTTCCGATACATATGTACACAATGGAAAATAATAGGCTGCCATTTGCAAAAACATGGATGCATGTTGAGGGCATTATGTTAAGTGAGTTAAGTCAGACTGAGAAGACAAATACTGTATGATCTCCCTTATATGTGGAGATCTTAACAAGATCTAAATTTTTGGAGTCTAAAAAAGCCAAACTTATAGAAACAGAGTAGAGAAGGTGGTGTGGGGGAATTGAGGAGATGTGGTTCAAAGACACAAACTTCCAAATATAAGAGGAATAACTTCTGGGACACAGTATTATAATTACCAGTTCAGTTCAGTTCAGTTCAGTTGCTCAGTCATGTCCGACTCTTTGCGACCCAGGGACTGTAGCACCCCAGGCCTCCCTGTCCATTACCAGCTCCCAGAGTTTACTCAAACTCATGTCCATCAAGTTGGTGATGCCATCCAACCATCTAATCCTCTGTCATCCGCTTCTTCTCCTGCCTTCAGTCTTTCCCAGCATCAGGGTCCTTTCCAATGAGTCAGCATTCTTCAGAGCTGCTAAGAAGCTAGATCTTAAATGCTAGATCTTAAATGGAGATGTTAAAAAACTAGATCTCTCCCGCCAAAAATGATAATTATGTAATGTGATGGAGATGTTTAGTTGAAGCTACAATGGCAATCATGTTACAATATATAAATGGATGAAATCAATTCATCATGCACCTTAAATTTACACAACATTCTATGTCAATTATATCTCAATTGGAAAAAACCTTTCCCAATTGCTTCTGGTTATTGAATTCAGTACATATAATTCTATTGAAATTTCATTGTCCATGACAATTTCAGTTTTTTTACATTTGGCATTTGATAAAATGCAAATATAATGTGCTGTATTTCTAATAAACCAAATCATGACTCTTGCTGCTATGACAACAATAATGATAATAATGCAGTGAACAACCCTGTATTTCTGACTGAATTTTTGGATAATTTGTCAGTAATCCTACTCTGGGTTTACATTGCCAAATCCTTTTCCAGATTATTTGTACCAATTCACACTCCCACCAGCCATTATGAAAGTCCCAATCTTAAGTGAAGCTGCTCAGTCATGTGAGACTCTTTGCAATCCCATGGACTGTAGCTTACCAGGCTCTTCCATCCATGGAATTTTCCAGATAAGTGTACTGGAGTGGGTTGCCATTTCCTTCTCCAGGGGAACGTTCTGACCCGGGGATCGAATCTGGGTCTCCCACATGGCAGGCAGACGTTTTACCCTTTGAGCCACCAGGGAAGCCCCAATCTTAACACAGCCTCAATAACATCATTGATTTTCAATCTTTCATAATTTCATCAGCAAAATGGTATCTCATAGATGTTTTGATGGACATTTCATTACAGATGAGTCTGAATTTTTTCACAAATTCATTTTTTACTTTTATTTTTCAATATTATCTATTCTTGTTCTTTAGCCATGAATTTGTTGAGATTCTAGTGGATGAACTTTTTATAATTTAAAGTCATCATATTTGAAAGTCATATTTTTTCATACATTTTGCTTACTTTTAGTATTTTATCATTTCTTAAGCAGAGAGATAAAAATTTATAAACTCAAAAATACTGATATTTTCCCTTGTGATTTTTCATTATGTTTAGCAAATGGTCTTTTCTTCTAGAGATCAATTACATATTTATCGATTTTTTCAAATACTATTACTTTTCTTATATATTTAATTCTAAATTTATCTGAAATTTATACATAAAGTTTTGGCAGAGAAGGAGAATCTGTATTTTCCTTTGCTATTTCTGCAAATAGCTTGTCAACTTTTTCAAACCACTTATTGAATTATTCTTCTTATACCTATTGATCCATGATGCTTCTCTTATCAAATGTTGTTTTCATGTACAATTACAATCATGCAGCTAGCTTTCTGCTACACTCATCTATTTGAATGCCTTAACCACTCTGTTTCAAATAGCATAGCTTTAACACACGCTTTTATATGGAATCTCCAATCACTGGCTTGACAATATCTGCCTTTTTATCTCTTTCAGATAAACTGTAGTGTTACTTCCTCAAGATCCTGAAAAACAGACCTTAAATCACCTTAAATAAAAGATCTAATTTGAGAAGAATTAAGTTTCATTACTCATGGCCGTTAGCCATCCTTCTCAGAAACAGTGTCTTCATTTATTTGAAGCTTTTTTTATATTTCCTTTTAATTACTGAGATTTCTTGTTAAGATTAGAGATTTATTTTTAAAATTAAGTACACTAATCCCATTATCTGCAATATTTTCAAATTAGATGTTATGTAAATAGGCTTGAAGCTTTAAAGGGCAAAATGATTTTTTCCTGGTTGGCTTGCATGTGTGTGCTTCCATATTAATTTCAATAATGTAAACCTCTAATCATCTCTTTTGGGTTCTATCTATACAAGGAAAATATAGTAAAGAAGCAAATTGAAAACCAAAAGAAAATTTGCATGGATATTTCAGATAAAAGGGAAAGAAAGAGAGTGCAGCTTGTTTCAACTGGGTCATTGGTACAGGTCTTGACTTAACTTTCCATACATAGACAAAGCTTATTCAAAGATACAGTACTGGAATTCCTCCAGGGTTCAGTGGTTAAGACTCCAGGCTTTTATTGCCATGGCCTGCATTCAATCCCTGTTCAGGGAACTAAGATCCTGCAAGGCAAGCCGTGTGGCAAAAAATAGGAAAAAAAGATAGACTATTTAACTTTGCAGTGATTTTTCTAGCTTAATATTCATGCGTCTGTGTAGAATGTCATTTAATACAAAGTTATATGTTCCAAGTACTTGTTGAACATAACTTTTCTTCTGATGGCTTTAGGTTCCTGGAAATAATTCCTATACCACAAAGTTTCAAAAATCATTTGGGTTTTGCCTTATTTGAGCTGACTGAGACAAGTCTGAGTTAACTGGACTTTCTAATATTAAAGCCACTGAAGAACACATTTCTTCCAAAATGCAAGGGTCCATGTGGAAATATAACATTGTATTATATGCTTGCCATTACTACACTGTATTCTTAGTCCCCCCCCCAAATAATTTTGCTTCAGGGAAGCAAATCCCCACCCAGGGAAGCCCCTCAAACATTTTTTAACTCCAGAGAATATAATAATGTTTTTTTATATATCAGAAAACTTCCATTCTTTAGATAGAAGAAACTGCTTTCCAAATGCAGAACACTTTCCATTTTGCTAAAGATGATGGCACATAAGAGAAAGTGTTTTATAGATAACACTGGTTTTTCATTCCACATGTTCATAAGTTTGTGTAACTCAATATACATGGAGTTTAACTGCTGCAGGACCATGCTCCCACGCATCTCTTAATCTGCACTTGAATTTTCTACCTCGAGTTGCAGCGATCGCAACTCTTTCTTCAGTGCTTGATTGTGGGGAGTGACTTTTGAAGTTTTTTAACAGTTTACTTAAGTTTCCACTTCAGACACACCTCGAAAGACGTCTGTATCAACTCTCCCCACTTCCCTGAAATGTTTTCTGAAGGACACTCACAAGGCTCGATCACATCTCTGCTCCAGAGATGGCTGATCAAGGTCATTGACCCAAGCTCAGGAGATCTGGATGCTGCCCCATAGGGGTGAGTCCAATGATAGTACTTTTTATCCAGAAGGCTAAGCAATTCTCTCAAAGAATTTTAGAGTCCAAGACACAAAGGTCTTCTTGTGGAGGCAGCTTTCCAGCCACACTGAAATTCCAAGTCATCTTTCTACATTGGTCATACTGCTAATACCGTTTTGAGTATCTGTGACTAGTTCTCTTGTTGAAAATCTATTAGTTCATTTTCTTCCACTGCACCATCACCTTAGAGTCTGCAGCAACCACCCCCTCTAGAAAAATTTCTTTCCAATAAATATTAGTGTTTGGTAGATGGCCAGGGCAAGTTCCATGCATGAAGCAGGGCTCCCAAAGCTGGTGCTCTGGGACAACCCAAAGGGATAGGGTGGGGAGGGAAGTGAGAGGAGGGTTCAGGGTTGGGTGGGACACATGTATACCTGTGGCCAATTCATGCTGATGGATGAAAAAACCATCACAATATTGTAAAGTAATTATCCTCCAATTAAAATATTTTTAAAGTACACATAATAGACAAGGGTATAGAGTATGCATGCTATCTTAAGGCCAGGAAACAGTTCTCTAATAATAGCATCTTCCTGATAGGATAATAGCCTGGCTTAAACAGATTGATTCATATATCAATACTAACCACAGGGCCTGATATGTCTTGAAGAATATTAACAGGTTTTTGTTTTATTCTACATAAATGTTTTTGAAGAAGCTGGGACTATTAAATAGTCAAAAGTCATTTCCTCAAATGACCTTATAACTACAAGTCAATCTATATACAATTCCAGAATGAAAACATCTTTTGAGATCTCTTTTTCACTCAATGTCTTCATCATCAAAACCATCAACAAGACTCACAGACATCTGTGGTATGTTTTCTATGTGTCAGGCCCTATGGTTAGTATTTATATGGATTAACTCATTTAAGCCACACTATTATCCTTTCAGGAAGATGCTATTATTATTTCCATTTTGCAGATGGGAGAAAGGTTGAGCTCTTGGCTGCATTTCTGACAGGTAGGAAGCTGGAGGTGGGACACAGGTCCAGGTGGGTGAATACCTGAGTCCTCAGTCTTCATCACACATACACTGGCCAACTTTCTGTCCTTGAGGTTCAGCCATCAGCCAAGCTTTGAATCTCCCTTTCCTCCATCCCCTCTCCTCAATTACTCAAGGCCAATGGAGTCTAACCTGGCTCTCAAATCTCCATCCTCCCCTTGCTGGACTCACCCTAGCTCTCAACAAATCTCTTGCACAGCTGCTACTGCCTCCTGCCTCAGTGTCCCCTGACTTGAGTTAATCCTCTGCATGGGCACAAAGCAAGGACGCAGGCAGCCCAGGTTCCGCTTAACAAAGGCAGAGATGTGACGTGTCACTCCCCACTGACGACAGAATCAGGTTTCAGACCCTGAGGATGCCCTTTGGAGCTGTGTGTTCAGGTTCCAACCCACCTTTCCTGTTGGATTTTCTGCCACTCCTCCTGCCAGCCTCAGGTCTAGTGACCCGAAATTACCAATAATCACCCAGACGGGCCAGGGACTTCCCTGACTCCGTGCTTTTGCTTAAATCCGTCCCTCTGTTTGGAATGTCCTTTTCCTCTCTCCTACCTCTAATCCCCAGTTTCTGCTAATCAAAGCCTATACCTTCCTCAAGGCCCCACTCAGGTGCAGAGCCAGCCTTGACTCCTTGAGTTGGGAGGATTTGCTCTCACAGAACTGTTTACATAGGTGCCCCCTACCATTCCTTTATTCACAGTTCAGAAATGTAAAATACTTTGAAAACCCCAAACTTCTTTTGATAACTTCCATGCAGACTTTTTTTGGTGGCCTCACCTAATCTGAGCGGACATGAGACTGTCATTTATAGTCAGTGTGAAATGTTACCTTTCTCTTTAGAAATGTTGGCTTCACTTTAGGAATAGAAACGGGGGTGATTACCACGTGCTGCCCCAGATTCTGCTGGGAGAGTTCCACAAGACATGGTATATGCACCATGCTGCCCTGCGTTCTGAACTCCATAGCACCTCTGGCCTCAGCGATTTCAGATGATGGATTGCGGACCTGTACCTCGTGCTCGCCACAGTGTTTGGGATTAACAGTAGTTGTTACCACTCATCCTGCCAGCCACCTGCGGTTCCTCTTAACAGAACCAGGGACATGTGTGGCTGACGTCACCACATCCCTCATGTCCCCAGTGAGGGGCATCAGGAATGAGTCCCTGAACTTCCTGACGCAGCACCCCCCCCCCACCTTTTCTTCCCTTCTGGTTTCACACTGCTGAGTTCCCACACCTGTCTAGGACCAGCTTCTTCAATCTGCATCTTCATCCCACTCCTTCTTCAGACTCGATGGCTTAAATTACCCCCTGTTATTCCCTATGTTACCTATTGGGTCTTTTCATTCCATCTCTAAGAAAATTCATGTCTGTCCACCTTCTTTTTAAAAACCTTCTTTATCCACACTGATATAAATAAATTAATAGGAGCTCTTCTTTATAGTAATAAACCAACCAATAAATGCAGAAGGAATTTTTTTTTGGAAAAAAAATCACATTTTATAACCATCATAGTAATAACTGATACAGGCAAAAGTCATCAATGAGGGGCTTCTCTGGTGGTCCAGTGGCAAAGAATCCCCCTGTCAATGCTGGGGACATGGATTCCATTCTTGGTCCAGGATGCTTCCACATGGAGAGGGCCAGCTACTGAGCCCATGCCCCAGAGCCTGTGCTCACAACCAGAGAACAGCAATAAGCGGCCCACATGCGGCAACAAAGATTAAGCCCCGCTCACTGCAACTAGAGAAAGCCCCGGCACAGCAAGGAAGACCCAGCACAGCCAAAAATAAATAAATAAATAGTTCTTAAAAATATCATCAGCTCTGTTCAGTTCAGTCGCCCAGTCATGTCCAACTCTTTGTGACCCCAAGAACCACAGCACGCCAGGCCTCCCTGTCCATCACCAACTCCCGGATTTTACCCAAACTCATGTCCATTGAGTCGGTGATGCCAACCAACCATCTCATCCTCTGTCATCCCCTTCTCCTCCTGCCTTCAACCTTTCCCAACCTCAGGGTCTTTTCAAATGGGTCAGCTCTTCGCAACAGGTGGCCAAAATATTTGAATTTCAGCTTCAACATCAGTCCTTCCAATGAACACCCAGGACTGATTTCCTTTAGGATGAACTGGTTAGATCTCCTTGCAGTCCAAGGGACTCTCAACAGTCTTCTCCAACACCAAGTTCAAAAGCATCAACTCTTTGGTGCTCAGCTTTCTTTATAGTCCAACTCTCACATCCATACATGACTACTGGAAAAACCATAGTCTTGACTAGATAGACTTTTGTTGACAAAGTAATGTCTCTGCTTTTTAATATGCTGTCTAAGTTGGTCATAACTTTCCTTCCAAGGAGTAAACATCTTTTAATTTCATGGCTGCAATCACCATCTGCAGTGATTTTGGAGCTCAAAAAAATAAAGTCAGCCACTGTTTCCACTGTTTCCCCATGTATTTGCCATGAAGTGATGGGACCGGATGCCATGATCCTAATTTTCTGATGTGGAGCTTCAAGCCAACTTTTTCACCCTCCTCTTTCATTTTCATCAAGAGGCTCTTTAGTTCTTCACTTTCTGCCATAAGGGTGGTGCCATCTGCATATCTGAGGTTATTGATATTTCTCCTGGCAATCTTGATTCCAGTTTGTGCTTCATACAGCCCAGCATTTCTCATGATGTACTCTGCATATAAGTTAAATAAGCAGGGTGACAATATACAGCCTTCATGTACTCCTTTTCCTATTTGAAACCAGTCTGCTGTTCTAACTGTTGCTTCCTGACCTGCATACAGGTTTCTTAAGAGGCAGGTCAGGTGGTCTGGTATTCCCATCTCCTTAAGAATTTTCCACAGTTAATTATGATCCACACAGTCAAAGGCTTTGGCATAGACAATAAAGCAGATGTTTTTCTGGAACTCTCTTGCTTTTTTGATGATCCAGTGAATGTTGGCAATTTGACCTCTGGTTCCTCTGCCTTTTCTAAAACCAGCTTGAACATCTGGAAGTTCACAGTTCATGCGTTGCTGAAGCCTGGCTTGGAGAATTTTGAGCATTACTTTACTAGCATGTGAGATGAGTGCAACTGTGCGGTAGTTTGAGCATTCTTTGGCATTGCCTTTCTTTGGGATTGGAATGAAAACTGACCTTTTCCAGTCCTGGGGCCACTGCTGAGTTTTCCAAACTTGCTGACATATTGAGTGCAGCACTTTCATAGCATCATCTTTCAGGATTTGAAATAGCTCAACTGGAATTCCATCATCTCCACTAGCTTTGTTCATAGTGATACTTCCTAAGGCCCACTTGACTTCACATTCCAGGATGTCTGGCTCTAGGTGAGTGATCACACCATCGTGATTATCTCGGTCGTGAAGATCTTTTTTGCATAGTTCTTCTTGTATTCTTGCCACCTCTTCTTAATATCTTCAGCTTCTGTTAGGCCCCTACCATTTCTGTCCTTTATTGAGCCCATTTCAGTGAATACTAAACACTAATGGTAGGTGATTGTCTAATGAGGAGTAGGATATTTACATAGTCTCAAAGTATCTTTTCATAAATCACTGATTTTAAAAGGAAAATAGCTACTTCACAGGGGAGAAACGTGGCAGACACCGCATTATCAAGTGATCAGAGATTCTGTCCCTGATAAGGGAATAAGACAACGTCATGTGCCTCCTGACAGGATGTCATGAGAAAGACACATTGCTTCTGGGGCCATCCTAAAAAAATTAGAAAGCTTAATCATGTCTTGAGGAAGCATAATCAAATCCACACTAAATGGCATTCTATACAATAACCAGTCCGTACTCTTCAAAAACTGTTAATGTCATGCAAGATAAGGAAAGGCTTAAGAACTGTTTTATCTCAAGGAAACCAAAGAGACAAGACAACTCAATGAAATACATAATCCCGGCTTGGATCCAAATGAAGAAAAAATAACTACAATAGGACTTCTTAGATAGTTACTGAAATTTGAATATGGAGTGTATGAAATTCTTAGTCACTTTACTATTGTAATGGAAAGTAATGTCCTTATTCATAAGAAATCTACATTGAAATGTCATCTACTCCCACTGCCTCCTCCTAAGCAGTTAATCCAGCCCTGGCTCTCTCCCAAATTTCAGAACCACGTTATCAATGGACCATGAGCTTCTCATGGATGTTCCAGACTTCACCAAATTGAATTTATTCTCTCTCTCTTCAAACCTTCTTCTGCAGCCCATGTCTCAGTCACTAACATTCCTAAGCACTTCGTCTCACTTGAACGGCAAGGTGGCTGTAACTTCTCTTTCCCTTCCTCCCTTGGGTCCCTCATTCGCTCCTCTCCTGTGGCCACTTACAGCAGCTGAGTTTGGCCACCTAGATGCCTGATGGAGCAGCTGGTTGTGGCCCAGATCCCTTAGCATGAGAGTCAAAGCACTTCCCAGCTCAGGTCAGCCTCTCTTCCAGCTTCACCCGCTCCCACCTCTACAGCCCTCCTTCTCCAGCTACACTCGGCCTCTCACTGGAACCAGACACATCACATCGTCTCGTTCCTTCACCCCTCTTCTCATGCCAATTTTTCTTCTCTTCCCTAAGCTTCCATCTGAGGATCATACTCACCTGCCAAGGAAAGGCCAGTTTCAATACCAGCTCCATTACAAAGCCTTCCTCTATCCCTCCCAGTTTGGTTGAACCAGATTTAATTCTCTGAGCTCCCACAGCACTTGATTAGACGCTTGCTTCAGTGCCACCTGCAAACTAAAGTATTGCTGATTGGTGGTACACGTATCTGTCCATGCACATTCTAAACTCCCAGGAGACCAGGCCACGTGTAATTCACTTTTGGTTTCCAGGAACTCCCAAGCACACGGTAGGCCCCCCACCAGTGTTGACATGGACTCTCCTGCCTGCTTGCTGAGATGATGGTAGCTGCCCTGAGAATGTTTCTAACAAACATCCGTGGATCTTACTTTGAAGCGCCTTTGTTGGGAGCCTGTTAGTCAATTAACTATGGCTCCTCACTCCTTTCTCTGCTGCTCATTTTGGCTCCAGGCGTAATCCTTGGCTTCTACTCTCGCTCCTGCCCCTGCCCTGAATATCAGTCAGACTGATGGCCCACATGCCCTGATGTCGCATCTCCCTCTTTCCTACCCTCTTCTCTGGAACCTGAGCTTCTGGAAGAGGTGGGGTTATAATTTGACCTGGAAGGATGCACAGAAGTAACCATGCAATTCTCTTCAGAGGCTTTCACTGTATTCTTTTGTCCCCATAACCCAGCCCCTGACAGGTGAGCTGTGTTCTGCTTTGGGTCACTCCGGGTTAAACAGACATCGACTTTAAGCTCCCAGCGAGACCTCACGGAGCATCTGGTAGAAGCCCTTCAACATGCAGATAAGGAAATTGAGACTCAGAAACAGACTCTGCTAAGGGCATCTAGGCAGTTGGCAGCAGTCTTTTGAGGGCACAGCTTTCCCCAGTTTGCATCTGGGAAGAGGTTTACCTACCATCAGTTGTGATTATGAAACAGTCTTCCCATAAAAAGCCATTTCACAGCCCTGGCTCATCTATTTAATACCAGGCAATCATGTTCCAGTGTTTGATTGCTGAATATATTATATTTCTCTATGTTTGCTAAGTAGGTTTTCATGTATTGTAAGTAACGTGGATGGACAATGTCTCTCAGATAACTGACTAAATATTGGTCCTTATTTTTCCAGATAATTGTAAAATAATAACCACCTGGGAAAAAAATCAGATATAGTTTTCTATGCCATATTGTCTTCAATAACACTGGATTTGATTAACATGGGAAAAAAACCAAAGCTGAAATGAGAAAAATAAAGAGGGTTATTTACATCCTGCTTTGTTTGTGTGTCCTCAAAGAAGCTTTAATGCAGCACAATTTCAATGATTGTCAGAAAATTGGTAGTTCTCAGCAGCACCTAAGATTGTCCATTGACCTGATTGTTCCTGGGATTCATTATAAAAGAAAGATAAGGATAATTTTCCTGGAATTGTTGTCAAGCGTCTGATTGTATAAGCAACTACAATTTTCAGGTGTTTTCTGAGCCTAAAAGTACAACAAACAGAAAGCAGTGATTAAGAAGAAATCCACAAAACCATGTTATATTCACAGCACCTTGTATATATCTGTATTTGTCTTCTTTAGAATTCAAAAATCAAAGAAGGCAGAAACTATTTATTTTCAGTTTCACTGATATTTAATACTCTTTCCTGTAGCTTACATAAATATCTTTTGTACTTGGCATGTACTGGCTGCTTTTATCAAAAATGAAAATCTTCTAAACAATGCCTGAACCATTTCCAAACTAAAATGTCTTTGCCAGCACTTGAGTACATTCAATTACAAATGGGAGTTTAATGATGCCCAGTATGAGTTTAATTACCCAACTGTTGGTGTGACTTGTCTTCCTCACTCTCCAGTAAGTGCCATTAAGTATCAATATTAACAAACATTTTTGTTTGGGTTCCTCCAGAAAGGGAAGTCCTGAACTGAGGATTTTAGCACAAGTAGTTTATTGGGGGGTGATCCCCAGAAGCACCTCTGGGAGTGGGAAAGTGATAGAGAAAAGAAGGTAGTAAAAAGAGGGTGTACTACTGAGTAGGTCATCACTACGGGCCTCTGGGTTCAGCGCTGCTGGGGACGTCTGAGATGCAATGTGGAATGTGCCTCACCCTTGTTCCCCCTTGGAGATTTTCATACTAACCACCCCTATCTGGGTAGCTTGAGGGCAGCTGGGATGGGGAGGCATTAACTTTGCAGTATTTTTGTCCTGTGCTAAGTTGATTCAGTCATGTTTGACTCTTTGTGACCACATATTCTGTAGCCCTCCAGGCTCCTCTGTCCATGGGATTCTCCAAGCAAGAATACTGGAGTGGGTTGCCATGCCCTCCTGCAGGGGATCTTCCTGACCCAGGGATGGAATCTGCATCTTTTATGTCTCCAGGATTGGCAAGCAGGTTCTTTACCACTAGCACCACCTGGGAAGCCCCATTTATTTTGTCCAGAGGCCAAATAAAACCTTCAGCAAAGAAGTCAAGATGCTGGTGTTTGGAAGCCATAGTGTCAACATACACAGGGATGGTACAAGTGCAAAGGACATCTGGGCAGGGCACCCACAGCTGAGCTGTAATAGTTTATGCCTATTAACGAAATCAATGGATGTATACTGAATAGGTAACACACACATGGTTAAACTTTTTTTTAACCGTAATCATTTGTTTGTCTTGAAGTATAGCTGATTTACAATATTGTGTTAGTTTCAGGGGTATAGCATAGTGATTTGCCTTTTTGTTTTGGAGGTTATATTCCATTATAGGTTATTATAAGATATTGGGTATAATTCCCTGTGCTATACAGTAAATCTTTATTGCTTATCTACCCTATGCCTGTTTTTCATCATCACTGCATCACCTACCAGACAGTGCGCCATGTGGTAGGTGCTCAATGTGAGAGAAAGACAGGATGGAAGGAAGGAAGGAAGGAAAAAGAGGGAGGGACGGAGGAATAAACTGCCCTGCTAAATACATATCCAATCTAAGTGTCACAGTGAAATTGAATAATTGATGGATAGGCTGGAAAATCCCATGGACAGAGGGGCCTGGTGGGCTACAGTCCATGGGGTTGCAAAGAGTTGGACACGATTGAATGACTAACACTTTTTCTTTCCTCAGCTGGAATGCTCATGGATGAGGCCACATCCTTCTCAGGGTATCACATTGGAGGCAAACAGTGTCGATTTGTCCCTTATTGGTGGCAGATGGCCAAGGCACTACCTGATTTCTCCGTTTTCCTTCACCGAAATAAACTTGGATTTGCTTTTCACCTTGTAAGTGATAAGCAATCTATGGGGCGATACGTTAAGATCCTACAAACATACTCCTCCTCATCAAAATTTCCCCTAGAATTGGTACCCTTTGGTGATTCTTGTCTGACCCTATGTTTACTGTTAACAGTTGAAAAATGATGAGGCTGGCAGTGGTGAGTGGCAACCGGAAGGGGAGCTCCCAGGAGAGTCAGGCAGAGTCTCAGTAACAGGACTTCTAGGAGTCGGGGCTTCTGTTTCTCTACATCCATCCATTCAGAGTCCTAGAGGACCAAGGGCTGTGGGACAAAGCCACACCACTCCCCTGGAGCGCAGGGCACTGGAGAACGCTGCCACAGCCCAGCCACAGTCTGAGAGCTGTGCATGCCCGTCTGCCACTTCCCCTGGGCTGGGTCTCAGGAGGAGGACAGAGGCCAAGCTATGGCAAGCATCCCCCACTGTCTGCTCCAGGACATTGAACTGGAACACAGCTGACCTTGTCCAAACATAAGTAAAGGATACACAAACCCACGTGGAGCTTATGAAGAAATACCATGAATAGAGGGAAAGAAAACTGCTTCTAAAAAATCCACAGGAAGATTCTTTCTCTGGGAATGACATAATTCAGTATACAGGAAAAAAAAAGGGGGGCTTTTAGTAATATTTTGTTACTATGCAAGAAGGTATTACCTGTAGAGATGGTAGCACAAATCTGTAAGGAAATAATAGGCTGAAATAAAAAGGCAACAGAAAGAGATGAAAAGACAGTGAAATAAAGTTTTAATAATGGCTGTCATTTATAGAGTATTTATTGTATGCCAGGCACAGTGTATACATTATCTGACTACTCCTAAAAAATAATCTCTACTCTAAAAGAGAGTAGAGTTGGATAAGTGAAGTGACTTGCTCAAGATCAAGCAGTTGTAAATATCAGAGTAGTGATCTGAATCCAGGTTTGTCTGTCTGACTCTAATGCTATGATATATAGGCTAACCAAAGGATCACTGCAAATAAATTATTAGAATTAATATATTCAGCAAATTTGTTGGATTTCTAACAGCTATATTTCCATAATGAACAATCACTAGAAAATAAAAATTTTTGAATACTCCTTCAGTTCAGTTGCTCAGTCATGTCCGACTCTTTGCGACCCCATGAATTGCAGCATGCCAGGCCTCCCTGTCCATCACCAACTCCCGGAGTTGACTCAAACTCATGCCCATCGAGTCGGTGATGCCATCCAGCCATCTCATCCTCTGTCGTCCCCTCCTCCTCCTGCCCCCAATCCTTCCAAGCATCAGGGTCTTTTCCAATGAGTCAACACTTCGCATGAGGTGGCCAAAATACTGGAGTTTCAGCTTCAGCATCAGTCCTTCCAATGAACACCCAGGACTGATCTCCTAGATGACGGTCGGATCTATTCCAAGGGAACTTCTCAAGCAGTCTTCTCCAACCGCACAGTTCAAAAGCATTTCAACTCTTTGGTGCTCAGCTTTCTTTATAGTCCAACTCCTCACATCCCATACATTGACCACTGGAAAACCATAGCCTGACCAGATGGACCTTTGTGGCAAAGTCAATGTTCTCCTGCTTTTTAATAATGCTATTTAGGTTTGGTCATAACTTCCCCAAGGGAGTAAACGTCTAATTTCATGGCTGCAAGATCACCATTCTGCAGTGATTGGAGCCCCAAAAATATAAAGTCTCTACTGACACTGTTTCCACTGTTTCCCCATCTATTTCCCATGAGGTGATGGGACCAGATGCCATGATCTTAGTTTTCTGAATGTTAAGCTTTAAGCCAACTTTTTCACTCTCCTCTTTCACTTTCATCAACAGGCTTTTTAGTTCCTCTTCACTCTCTGCCATAAGGGTGGTGTCATCTGCATATCTGAGGTTATTGATATTTCTCCCGGCACTCTTGATTCCAGCTTGTGCTTCTTCCAGCCCAGCGTTTCTCATGATGTACTCCGTATATAAGTTAAATAAGTAGGGTGACAATATACAGCCTTGATGTACTCCTTTTTCTATTTGGAACCAGTCTGTTGTTCCATGTCCAGTTCTAACTGTTGCTTCCTGACCTGCATATGAATACTCCTTAAGTAATACATTAAAAAATCATTTTTCAAGAAATAAACCTAACAAAATATGTGCAAAAATCTTTACAAAATAAACTATTAAACATTGAGAAACCTAAACAAATGGAGAGATATGTTTATGAACTGGAAAACTTATCATAAATAAGTCAAGCTGTCTCTCCATTTAGTAGGCTGTCTTTTCTTTTTGTTTATGATATCCTTTGCTATGCAAAAGTGTTTTATTCTGATGTAGTTCCACTTGTTTATTTTTTATTTTGTTGCATTTGCTTTTGGAACCAGGTCTAAAATAGTATCACCGAAACCAATGTCAAGGAGTTTATTGCCTGTGTGTTTTCTTCTTGAGGTCTTTTATATTTTAGATTATTTATTTTAAATTTACCAGTTTTAACAGAGTCTCCAGAGGGAAAGAACCATTGGGATATATAGAGAGAGGATACACACACACACACACATACATACACACACACACACCTATATATATATATATATAGAGAGAGAGAGAGAGAGAGAGAGAAGTTTATTCTAAGGAATTGGCTCACAAGTTTGTGAGGTTGGCAAGTTTGAAATCTGTGGAGCAGGCAGCAGGCAGGCTGCAGACCCAGGGAAGAGTTGATGTTGCAGCCCTGAGCTGGAGTGCAGTCTGGAGGCAATATTTTTCTTCTGATGACTTCAGTCTTTTCTCCTAAGGCTTTCGATTGACTGAAAGAGGCTCACCCACATTAAAAAGAGTAAAATGCTTAATAAAAATCTACTGATTTAAATGCTAATCATATCTATTAAACAAAAAAATACCCTCTCCACAGGTATTTGACTGGAGTTTGACCAAACGATTGGGCACAATGGCTTCACCAAGTTGACACATGAAATTAACCATCACACAGTGGAGTTTTCGAACTTTAGAATAGAATAGAATTAGTATGGATTCCATATACTAGAAACATACAAACATCGTGGTACTCCTAATTCCAGCCTCTCCAAGTGCTTTACTAAGCCATGCAATCACAAACTGAAATCTGATTCACTGATCAAGAGAAATATGTTATTATTTACTAATATAGCAGTCCCTGAACAAGACTCCATGATTTATTAAGAACTCTTAAAAGGCAATAGAAACATTCTAATGGTGAGTGAGATAATATTAAATATTGCTATAGTACCTTATGAATTTAGGCATAAACTAAAACTTCAAATAGTAATATTTGAAGATTATTATATTGTATTAAAGTTTAACATTTTAGACACCTTTTCTTGGAAGGTATTTCTGATTACACCTTTACAGCATTATTTCATTATCATATTAGTAGTATGCCTATTTTCATAGGGAACAAGACATAGTTATCCTTCAATAATTGATGTGTAGTTATGCTGAATGTAATTTTCAGGGAAGATTATAATGGTTACGTTAGTCATATTATAGTGTAACTGCTGTAAGGATTGTATTGTACTTGCTCAAATTTTTCTGAGTTCAGAGCTTAGTGATTTAATTCCATTTGACTAAAGAAACAAATCTAATCCATGTTAATGTTGACAGCACAATCTCTTTGTATTTTACTATCAAGTTTCTGGTTTACTGGGAGCAAACATCACTCTTTTGACTGGAAGATTTTTGTTCCATTTTAAGGGAAAATATACTCAACATTTTCCAGGAAAACTGGACCAAGGACCCTTCCTATTTTTAGTTTTTGAGGTTTCTATACTAACACTTTCCATATTTGTCAAATATGCCTAGTAAAAAATCCCTCACCTCAGATCTAAGTGTGAAATTCCTGTTGATCTCTCATAAATCTCCAGAATTCCAACAAGCAGAAATATGGAATTTACAGGACTTATGCAGTGAAAGGCACTTGAGTGATAACCTCAAAAAAAAGCAAACTATTTGTATATACAATAAAAACCTAAGTTGAAAGCATGGATCAAAGGATTAAAGAAGATACAGTAGTATAAAAACAAAAGAAGATACAAACTCTAAAAACAAATAACTGCAAATGGAATTCATGACAAGCTTTCACAGAAGGCAAAAATTAATTACACAGCATAGCGTTAAATAGTGAAAAAAAAAGAGTAATATTTGGTTTTTCAGTTTTCCCAACCAATCATGTGGGCCTTGAAAATTAGTATTGGACATAAAGCCCAATTTACCTCAGAACTAAATGTTCACAAACATATACACAACTAATCAAAATCAAAGAACCACTGAAATCAAATGGCCACTTATACTCTCAACAGAAGCAAGAGTATCTAAGAAATAGATAATCCATGATGCCAGTGTGTATTGCTGAAAGTGCTTACCAAGAAAGCAGAAAATCTAAAAAACAAGTCGTCAAGGGCAGTAACGGCTGTCTAAAGAGAGAGAATGAAATTACTGACAATGATGAAGTGTTTCAGGAGGAAATGAGAAAATCACATATCAACAAATAGAATTTTTACAAAAGAAAGTAGTTTATCCAAGCTTTGATACTCAGCATACTAGAAATAAATGCATTGCTGATATCTGATTCATAGGATATTAGTAACTAAATCACCAAGTAATGGAAAAACTCAGGGCTGAGGCATTATCATCAGAGGAGTAGAAGGTCATGTACATCAGTGTGGCTGAGGAAGTCATTTATTAATAAAATCTGTTTCAACATGAATGTCTGGGCCATCAAGGAACCTGAGGTTAGATGTGATGAACACCCGCAACGTGATTATCTGGAGTTCCAGACACGTATTTTTAGCTTTCTAAAGGTGTTTGGCTTGTTGGCTATCTCCAGCTATCAGTAACTACAGAAAACACCTGAATATGAACTAGAATTTTGTAGGGGTGAACTTTTGAATACACAAAGGTGCTCCCATCTTTCAGCACTTCCAGGAACCTAAGGATATGTAAATATAACTGTTCAGAGATAGGTGGTTACAATAAGGAGTGTGTCTTCTATCAGCTTTTAAGCCACTCCCCTCCCTCTGCTGAGGCTTAAATCACTGCAGATGGTGACTGCAGCCATGAAATTAAAAGATGCTTGATCCTTGGAAGAAAAGCAATGACAAACCTAAACAGCATATTAAAAAGTAGAGACATTACTACGCCTACAAAGGTCCATATAGTCGAAGTTATGGTTTTTCCAGTAGTCATGTATGGACTGAGAGCTGGACAATAAAGCAAGCTGAACACCAAAGAATCGATGACTTTGAACTGTGGTGTTGGAGAAAACTCTTGAGAGTCCCTTGGACTTCAAGGAGATCAAACCAGTCAACCTTAAAGGAAATAGACCTAATTGGAAGGACTGATGCTGAAGCTGAAGCTCCAATACTTTGGCCACCTGATGAGAAGAGTTGACTCATTGGAAAAGACCTTGATGCTGGGAAAGATTGAAGGCAGGAGGAGAAGGGGATGACAGTGGATGAGACGGTTGGATGGCATCACCGACTCAAAGGACATGAGTTTGAGCAAACTCCAGGAGACAGTGAAGAACAGGGAAGCCTGGCGTGCTGCAGTCCATGGGGGCACAAAGAGTAGGGAATGAACAAAAACAACCTCCCTCTGTTGACACAGAGAAAGGCTCGAATAAGGCAAGGCCCTGCCCACATGTGGGAACCCTCCTCCCAGCCCCACCCCAGCCATGATAAACACGCGTCTCCTTTCTTTATGCTCTGGAGCCATTCTGGACCTCCTTGACTACCTGGCCTTGCTCTCCCTAGAGACCTCCTATTAAGGACATAATTAAACTTTTCATACCCTCTTCACGTGTGTGTGCCACCAACAGTCTTAACAGTGCCACCAACAGTCTTAATTTTGAGAGAGTGTCCATTCTGTTTCTCAGAGTGGCTGCAATGGTGTTGTTCAGTTGCTCAGTCATATCCGACTCTTTGCGACCCCATGGACTACAGCATGCCAGGCTTGCCTGTCCTTCACCATCTCCTGGAGTTTGCTCAAACTCATGTCCATTGAGTTGGTGATACCATCCAACCATCTTATCTGACAGGGTGAGAGGGGGACAATAGAGGATGAAACGGTTGGTAGCAACAGTAATTAATAACACATTGCTTAGCCAGGTTTCTTTCCCCTTATACAGAAAACTCTAGGCCAACTGGTTAGTGGTCTAAAATTATAAAGGTAGTACATATTTGGTCAAGGCTGGAAACAAAACATTTCTTCAACTTAATAACAAGAGAATCATAGGTTCTACCTTTCATTTACTTATGAAGCATTTGGGACGCTTGTATTAACTTTTAGACACAATCAGCGTCATCAAACTGGGCTCTTGGTTCTACTCAACTTCTCTGGAGCTCATGAGAGTCTATTTCACCAGACCTGTCAAGAAGTGACATTACACTCCCCTTCTCCATTCAGCCTAGGAAATCATGCTACAATATTCTTTCCTTTAACAAAACAGCTTCTCCATGCTTAAAAGATTTTTTAAAAATATTAATGGCAATGCATGCATGAATGCTAAGTCACTTCAGTCTCGTCCGACTCTTTCAACCCTATGGACAATAGCCCGCCGGGCTCCTCTGTCCATGGGACTCTCCTGGCAAAAATACTGGAGAGGGTTCTTATGCCCTCCTCCAGGAGATCTTCTGACCCAGGGATCAAATCTGAGTCCCTTAAGTCTCCTGCATTGACAGGCAAGGTTTCTACCACTAGCACCACCTGGGAAGCACCACTAATGGCAATAAATACAATTACATATTTTATAATCTTTGCATAGGAAATGAGTGAAAAATGAGAAGCCACACAGGAAAATACTGACACAGTTGGCTGTATACAAATTTAAAGTCCATTTAGCAAAAGACACTAGAATCAAAATTAAAAGACAAACAAACTGGGGGAAATAACTGCAATATATACACAAGACAAAGAGTTAATACCTTTACCACATAAAGAACTCTTATAAATCAAAACAAAGAAGATGAACACTCTAGTAGAAAAAAAAACTTGTTGTTTAGTGGCTTAGTCGTGACCGACTCTTTGTGACCCTGGCTCCCCATCCATGGGATTTCCCAGGCAAGAATACTGGAGTGGATTGCCATTTCCTTCTCTGGGATGAAAAAAAGATATAAACAGGCAATTGACTGTTACATATATGAAATGATAACCAACCCCATTAATAAGCAAAGACATGCAAACTGAAACAATAAAATACTCTGTTTGCCCTAGTATAGGTATGGTCTGAGACAGATGAAAAATGATGAAGCTCAATACTGGGAACAGTGACCCTTATGTACTGCTGGGGACAGCATCAGTGCTGCTGTTTCTAAAGAGTGGTGTGTATCCACATATAAATGTTATTAGCTCCACCTCTAAGGATACAGCCTAAGTCAGTCATCGTCCAGGGGCACTGACGTGTACATACAGGGATGTTCAAGGGAGTGTTGTTCACAATATCTGAAAATTGGGTCAATGTGAACATCGGTCACTGAGGCTCTGGAGAGGCAAAACATGCTGTAATTACAGACTGGCATTCCATGCAGCCTACAACATGAAAAATGCCATACACACAGGGGTGAATAAAGAAGACTGCAGTCTGTAAGGTATCTATCACCCCACGTTTGTTTTTGTTTTTTTAACGCATAACACAATCTAGAAGACTACACAGTACATTTTAAAATGTCTGACTCTGGGGGTCATGTCCTGGAAAGGACAAGAGGTGGCATGACTGAGGCCCTGGGATAATTTTCACACAGGGGCCTTCCTGGAAGACTGAAGTTTGAAAAGCAAAATGGAGTGATGAAGGCTGCAGATAAAAATCAGTTGCTTCTCCTCCAGTCCTGGAAGACTGCTGCTCCAAGTTCTGAGCCATTAGGGAAGAGGAAGTACTGTTCACCAACAGCAGCCCAGCAAACAAGGAACCAGGAGCAAGGGAAGGGTGGGCAGCTGAGTCAGGAGGCTTAGCTGCATTTTCACTGACCACCACCCAGCTAGTTATTCCTGGCTATGCTGCCCTCAAGAAAAGGGAGATGAACGGGTCTGTTGTAACTCTGGGGGGTACGGGGCTGGGAGCTGGGGGTGCTGCAAAGTGCTAAGGAGCACTGTGAACGGCCCGAGGCTGGCTTAATCAGCGGGCTCTGATCTCGGCAAAGGGGATGGTGAGGAAGACTACCCACTTTATCAGGGAAGGGGGAAATGACGTCGAGAAAAGGGCAATGGCTTGTTTCTGGGAACATGTCCGGGCAGAGTCCCTTCGGAGGCTCGCTCTGTGAACTGCCGACTGGAAGGGAGAGAGACAGGCTTTGGCAAGCAGGAAGCAGCACAGTTTAGTGGAGGCGACCGAGTGCCACTCACAGAAGGGGCAGTGAATGTCATTATCTGCAAGCCTAACTGCAACATTCTGGAACCTGGTGTTCAGCCATGTGCATGGAGCCGAGCGGGAGGCCCCTACAGTCTGTGAGGGACCTTGCTCGTCCAGTGTCAAGGCAGAGGGGCATGTTTGCAAAGTTACAGAAAGCCCACTCAACGGCAATTATAGAATGAGAGCCATTGAGGAAAACCCTTCCCCTCTCATTCCTCTCTTCAATAGACATGGGGTCCCAGGAGTGAGGACGAACTTAGACCCAAGACCCGGGAGGTGTACGGAGCATGGCTTTGAGTGGCTGGTGCTCTATCCTTTGCTTCTGCACCCACACCACCCCCAACATCAGAGATAAAATCTACCTACAGCTAAATATGGACTTGGAGAGAGAATACTTCAGAAACAAAACACCTGATGAAATACAGCTCTTGTCAAGAAACCAAAGAAGTCTTGCTTTGAATGTAGGCAGGGGAGAAGCTGGGGCCCTCACATCTTGATGCAGTCCAAACTCAGGCCAGAAAGACGGAGTGAGACAAAAACAGAGACTGGAGTTCAAAGAAAGAAATAGTTCTACCCTCTTTGTAATGTTTTACTCTTGAATACTTTTAATATTGAAACAGATTTTCTAGAAACTAGAAAGTAATCATGGAACCAAAGACATATCTTAACCACATTAATGAATTTTAAAACTTTGAGATTTATACTCACATAGATCAATAAAACAGGCGTAAGAGCTCAGAAATTTTAGATATATACATACGTGGTGAATTACTTTTCAACAAAAACAGAAGGGCCATTCAACAAATGGTCTTCAAATAACTGGATATCCGCTTGTGAAAGAAAGGAACAGAGAAAGGAAGGAGGGAGGGAGGAAGGAGAGACAGGAAGAAAGGGGGAGGAAGAAGGAAATAAATAATTAGATCCACACATCCTCATATTCTCACAAAAGTATCACAGACCTAAAAGTAAAACCTAAATCTTTATAAGGCCACAGTTGATCTTTTTTTTGGTTAATGGAAATATTCAAAATTTTTATTGTAGTGGTGATTACATGACTATGTGACTACATGCATTTGTCAAACCTCAAAGAATTAAACACTAAAAAGGATGAATTTTAAGGCATCTTAATTATGCCTTAACTAAAAAATTTTTAGAATTATGACTGCTAAGAGAGGATCACTTTATGTAATATCAACTCTGCCACTAAATATCAAAAGTGACTTGGGCAAAGCCCTAAATTTTCTGGGCTCAACTCTTCAGGAAATACACTGAAGTCAGCTTAAGTGGTTCCTAAATCATATAAATATGTTCAATATTTATAATATTGAAAAATATTATAATATTTATAATCAACCCCAATATCTGGGGTTGATTAGAGGAGGAAAAAACATGAACTGTATAGAATTTAGAGATCATAGTGAGTGAAGTGAAGTCGCTCAGTCATGTCCAACTCTTTCCAACCCCGTGGACTGTAGCCTACCAGGCTCCTCTGTCCATGGGATCCTCCAGGCAAGAATACTGGAGTGGGTTACCATTTCCTTCTCCAGGGGATCTTCCTAACCCAGGGATCGAACCCAGGTCTCCCGCATTGGAGGCAGATGCTTTAACCTCTGAGCCACCAGGGAAGCCCTAGAGATCATAAATTATACAAAATTCAGAAACATCATAATTTCAAAATGATCTTTCTCAGCCCTTGAAAACAACATTTAAAAGATTTGCTTTATTTTTCAACATTTGGGAACATGATTGTTTCTTCAAAATAAAACAGTAAGTAGTAAGACAACCAACCAAGGTCTTTCTCTCTTTTGTCATTAACAATAAAGCTTTTAGTGCAAAGGCAACACACAATAGCTATATTGCACATAAGCTCTGCATTTTCAGCAAGCTTGCTACACGCAGCAGTTTACAAGCAATGGAGATCACCTTTAAGACATCCTGAGCCTCTCTCTTCCCTGCACACAACCTCCTGCAAAAGGGCAAAGTCACTTCATAACAGCTCACGCACAGTGCATTTTCTCTGTCCTCTGCCTCACAGGCAACATGAGCAATGTCACCACAGCCCAGCACAGCTGGGTTCCATGTCCAACCCTTAGCAGCAAAGCTGGAGTGGGGTTTAGGGCACTGAACATCGGCATCCTCTACGCCATCACCATTAAACGTGTGTAAACGGACTGAAACTCTAGTTAGACAAAACTCGAAGAGAAGTGGACTTCTCCCCTTTTAAAGGACAGAGTGTCTGAGAGACACAGAATCTCCCCATTGGAAGTTACATAGCGCCCCCTCTCATCCAAGATAGTTTATCTTTTATCATCAGCACCTGAAGAGTTGTCATTTAACTTCTGCTTTTACCTACTCACCTGGGGGAACAGAAAAAATTCAGTGGCATCCCCAAATCAATTCACAATTAGGAATGGATTTTAAAATTAATAAACTGCCACCTATATGCCCAACATTGTTGAATAATTTTCCCAGAGTTTTCTTATGTTGAATTAAGATCTGCCTACACACATAAAATTTCCACCAATAGATCTTAAAACTTTTTTTAATTGAAGTATAGTTGATTAGCAATATCACATTAACCAAATAGATCTTCTGATGCTACTGATAACAAATCCAATCTCCCTTTTATAACTCTCTAAGTATTTTAAGACAGCTTTAATTTTATACTAAGCTTTTTTAATGTAAGCTGGTAATTTTCAGAACAACAAAAAATAAAATTTTTAAACAAATACACAAAATCATACTGTCTGATAAACTGTTCATTTAGTGGCTACTAAGTGCTCAGCATATTTCACCTCTAAATGTAAAGAGCTTAGAAGTCATCATTCTCTTCTTTACAACAAGCAAAATCTGGACAAACTGAAATATCAGTGGCTTTTCTTAGACCCAACTGAAGATGCAAGGCTATCTGCTATCTTGAAATCTGGCAAGATGGGAGAGCCCTGGGAGTCACAGCTGAGATCTGTCTAACTGGAGTAGAAGTGCAAGAGCCTTAAGCCGACAGGGGCACACAAATGGCAAATGTGATGAATTGCTGGAGGCTGAGGGTAGAATAACGTAAGAGTGAGAATCTCGTGGGGTGCTTAGCCTTAGAGGGGTCCACACTTCTGTGGGTTTTACCTCCAAGAACCCCAGGTTCTGATGGTAAAAAGCCAAGAAAGATCCCCCAGGGTTATGGTAGGGGGAGGGGAAAAGTAACCATTGTGAAATGCACCCAGAGCGTTGCCCTACAAATGCCTGTTCTCCAAGGGCAAGGACTTTACTGGAGACTTCTCTGACCTGGGGGAAGGGCCTTTCTCCAGCCCCAGCCCTCTCTAGCTTTTTTTGCCTCTCTACAGGCAGGGGAGAACTAAAACGCACTTGTGAAGGTCACATCCAGGGACACAGTGCCACTGAAAGATGGAGATTTAATCATAAGATTATAGGACACTCCCCCCGCCCCATGACTGACCACCACATCGTAACTATTATGGTATAATAACAGTGGGATTGCAGCTGAAAAGAGCTTTGAGACACAGGCTCTATTTAAGAAAGTCCTTAATAAGGCCCCAAAACAACAGGAGGGACAATAAGTAAGGACACTGGAGAATCGTGTCCTACAACTGCAGAAAACATTAAACACAGCACAACTCCTAGCCAGATTATCATTAAAACGGAAATAGAAGAAAAAGCCAGGGTAGCAACGTTTGTATCATACAAAACAGACCAAGAAGAAGATATAACAATTGTAAATATATATGCACCCAACATAGGAGCACCTAAATACATAAAGCAAATATTAACAGATATAAAGGGAAGAATTGACAGTAGCAGAATATTAGTACAGGACTTTAACACTTCATTTACATCCATGGACAGATCATTCAAACGAAATCAATAAGGAAATACTGGCCTTAATGACATATTAGACTGTATGGACTTAAAAGATATATATAGAAAATTCCATCTAAATGCAGCAGAATACAAATTGTTTTCAAGTGTTCATGGAACATTCTCTAGGATAGATGACATGCTAGACCACCAAACAAGTCTCAATAAATGTGAAAAACTGAAATCACATCAAGCATATTTTCAACCACAACACTATGAGACGAGAAATCAAGGACAAGAAAAAAATGTAAAAAACACAAATATGTGGAGGCTAAACAATAGGCTATTAAACAACCAATGTATCACTGAATAAATCAAAGGGAAAATTTTTTAAAATGTGAAATAAATGAAAACACAATGATCCCAAAATCTATGGTAAACACCAAAAGAAGTTCTAAGAGATTAATTTTTAGTGACTACTTCACAAAATAAGAAAAATCTCAAACAAACAATCTAACTGTACACCTAAAGGAAGTCTACTTCAGGAAATAAGAAAAATCTCAAACAATCTAACTGTACACCTAAAGAAACTAGAAAAAAAAAAAACAAAACCCAAAGTTAGCAGGAGGAAAGAACTCAAGAAAATAAAGCAGAAATAAATAGAGACTAAAAAATAATAGAAAAGATCAGCAAAATTAAGCTGGGTCTTCAAAAAGATAAAACAAACTTGATAAATCTTTAGCCAGATATATCAAGAAGAAAACAGAGAGGGTGCAAATCAATAAAGTGAGAAATGAGAAAGGAGAAGTTACAACTGATAGCACATAAATACAACAAATCATCAGATATTATTAAAGGACAGCCATAAGTCAACAGAATGGACAACCTAAAACAAGTGGACGAATTCCTACAAATGTACAATTCCCCAGGACTGAACCAGCAAGAAACAGAAAGTAAGCACCTATCCTTCTCAAACTAATCCCAAAAATTTCAGGGGAAAGAATGCTTGCTAACTAATCCTGTGAGACCAGCATCACCTTGACACCAAAAACCAGACAAAGATACCGCACACATAAAAAAATGACAGGCTAATATCACTGGTAAGTACACTGTGCAAAAATCCTCAACAAAATGTTAACAAACTGAATCCAACAATACATTAAGATTATGAACACAAAGATCAATGGAACAGAATCAGTTCAGTTCAGTCGCTCAGTTGTGTCCAACTCTTTGCGACCCCATGGACTGCAGCACGCCAGGCCTCCCTGTCCATTACCAACTCCCAGAGTTTACTCAAACTCATGTCTATTGAGTTGGTGATGCCATCCAACCATCTCATCCTCAGTCATCCCCTTCTCCTCCCACCTTCAATCTTCCCAGCATCAGGGTCTTTTCCAATGAGTCAGCTCTTTGCATCAGGTGGCCAAAACACTGGAGTTTCAGCTTCAACATCAGCCCTTCCAATGAACACCCAGGACTGATCTCCTTTAGGATGGACTGGTTGGATCTCCTTGCAGTCCAAGGGACTCTCAACAGTCTTCTCCAACACCACAGTTCAAAACCATCAATTCTTTGGCGCTCAGCTTTCTTCACAGTCAACGCTCACATTCCATACATGACTACTGGAAAACCATAGCCTTGACTAGACGGACCTTGTTGACAAAGTAATGTCTCTGCTTTTAATATGCTATCTAGGTTGGTCATAACTTTCCTTCCAAGGAGCAAGCGTCTTTTTAATTTCATGGCTGCAATCACCATCTGCAGTGATTTTAGAGCTCAAAAAAATAAAGTCAGCCACTGTTTCCCCATCTATTTGCCATGAAGTGATGGGACTGGATGCCATGATCTTAGTTTTCTGAATGTTGAGCTTTAAGCCAACTTTTTCACTCTCCTCTTTCACTTTCATCAAGGGGCTCTTTAGTTCCTCTTCACTTTCTGCCATAAGGGTGGTGTCATCTGCATATCTGAGGTTATTGATATTTTTCCCGGCAATCTTGATTCCAGCTTATGCTTCCTCCAGCCCAGCGTTTCTCTTGATGTACACTGCATATAAGTTAAATAAGAGGGTGACAATATACAGCCTTGATGTACTCCTTTTTCTATTTGGAACCAGTCTGTTGTTCCACGTCCAGTTCTAACTATTGCTTCCTGACCTGCATGCAGGTTTCTCAACAGGCAGGTCAGGTGGTCTGGTATTCCCATCTCTTTCAGAATTTTCCACAGTTTATTGTGATCCACACAGTCAAAGGCTTTGGGATAGTCAATAAATCAGATGTTTTTCTAGAACTCTGTTGCTTTTTCCATGATCCAGCGGATGTTGGCAATTTGATCTCTGGTTCCCCTGCCTTTTCTAAAACCATACTCATCCATAGAAAAGAATGAAATAATGCTATTTGCAGCAACATGGATGGACCTAGAGGGTATCAAGCTAACTGAAGTAAGCCAGAGAACAAGAAATACCATATGATATCACCTATATGCAGAATCTTTTAAAAAAATTATACAAATGAATTTATATACAGAACAGAAATAGACACAGACCTAGCAAATAAACTTGTTACTAAAGGGGAAAGGTGGGGGAGGGATAAATTAGGAGTTTGGGATTAACATGTATACATTACTATATATAACACAGATAACCAACAAGGACCTACTCTATAGCACAGGAAACTATATAAATATTTTATAATAGCCTATAAGGGAAAAGAACCTGAAAAAAACATACCTATGTCTGTATAACTGAATTACTTTAACTTCTGAAACTAACATAACATTGTAAATGAACAATACTTCAATAAAAAAAAAAAATTAAGTACTTTCTTTATGCCCGAGGAGTCATGCTTTCTCTAAAGGGGGGTGGGGGGATAATGTTATTCAACATTTTGGCTGTAGGATGTCATGGGACAAGAGAAGAACTGAAGGAGAGATGTCAGGAGATGGTGAGAATACTCAGCCCTTAAAGGCATAAATCTCTCCACAAGCCCGTATCTGTTATTATACCAATATTACTTCTCATCTAACTCCTTTGACATATTGTGGATTGCCAACCTCTGCAATACTACATGGTATTTTAGGAAATATGTCTTTCTGTTGTTCTCAGAAAGAAAGCAGTGAGTGAGAGTAAAATAAAGGAAGCAAGAAATAAAGCAAATATTCTAGGCAACAGCTATGATCAGTGATTTCATCTACTATTTAAACCTATTTAAGCTAACCTTCACATTTTTACAGCTGGGAAAAAACTGAGTTCAGAAAGTTTTAGTAAAATTTGCCATCAAATTTTACAGTTCAGTAGAGTAGGAATCAACTGAAGTCTAATTCTAAAGCATGATTGCTTTTTACTATGCCATATTCCTCTCATAGAAAACTAACAAGAATGAAAATACGAATATACCAGAGCCCTAAGCTAAAATTTCTAGCTTGAATATTTATTTAAGAGCGGTTATTTCTGAATGTTATTTCAAATGACTTTCCCTTTGCACTTTATATATGTCTTGGTTAATTTTCTTTCCTTATTTTGGTTTTTTAAATGAGCAATAGTAACTTAGGAAGTAGAAGACTATTAAGGAAATACTAAGTTATGTATGTAAAACTGAACTAGACAGATTAAAAAACACACTTTTAAATAATTATCCAGTGTTGGTGAGAGAGAAAGCGACAAAAGGTTACATCACACATCGCTGACATGTAAACTGATACAGGTTTTTGGGAGGGTAATTTGGCAACTTCTCCCAAAATGTGTAATAAACTTATCCTTCGATCCAATTTTACATCTGGAAATCCATCCTGAGGAATTATTTGTACCAGTACACACAGATCTGCACGTATTCATCACAGCACTGTTTGTAACAGAAAGAAACAGGTGAAAGGGGAGAGGGAGGGACAGAGAGAAGAGGAAGAAAGTATACTCGTTAACATGGGACCCATGAAATAAAATACAGTAAAACTCTCATGGAATATTAATAATTAGAAAGAGAACATCTACACACACTGCCTTTAAAGCACATATTTGTACTGACGAGGAACGTATGTAAAAGTACTGATTTGCAAGCTGATATAAAAATACAGTTAAGTGAAGAAATCAGTATATGTAATGATGCCATTATATTTCTTAAGTGTGAATGCATAAGTTATACATACATAAAGAAATAGAACTAGAGAATATATGTGTATTCATACACAGCTAGAAAAACATACCCAGAAAACCCTCCATAGTGATTACTTCTGGAGATAAGTTGTGGGACTGCATATTTGGAAAAACGACTTTCACTTTCACCTTGGCTGAGGTTGACCAACATTTTCTGTAAAAGCACCAGCAAGTAAATATTTTAGACTCATGGGCCATATGGTCTCTGTTGCAACTACTGTACTCAACTCTGCCACTGATAAAGGTGTGTGGCTCTGTTCAATAAAATTTTATTTATAAACACTGAAATTTAAACTTTATATAATTTTGAGTTTCAAGGCAGCTTTTTCATTCTCCTCTTTCATCCTCATCAAGAAGCTCTTTAGTTCTGCTTCACTTTCCACCATTACAGTCACATCATCTGCATATCGAAGTTGTTGATGTTTCTCCTGGCAATCTTGACTCCAGCTTGTGTTTCATCCACCCCAGCATTTTGCATGATCTTCTCTACATATAGTAATAATATTAAATAAGCAGAGTAACAATATATAGCCTTGTTATACTCCTTTCGCAATTTGGAACCAGTCCATTGTTCCATGTCCAGTTCTAATTGTTGCTTCTTGACCAGCATACAGGTTTCTCAGGAGACAGGTAAGGTGGTCTGGTATTCCCATCTCTTTTAAGAATTTCCAACGGTTTGTTGTGATCCACAGAGTCAAAGGCTTTAGCATAGTCAACGAAGCAGAAGTTTTTCTGGAACTCCCTTGCTTTCTCTATGATCCAAAGAATGCTGGCAATTTGGTTTCTGGTTCCTCTGCTTCTTCAAAACGCAGCTTGTATATCTGGAAGTTCTCGGTTCATGTACTACTGAAGCCTAGCTTGAAGGATTTTGAGCATAACCTTGCTAACATGTGAAATGAGCACAATTATATGGTAGTTTGAACATTCTTTGGCATTGCCCTCTTTTGGGATTGGAGTGAAAACTGACTTTTTCCAGTCCTGTGACCACTGCTGAGCTTTTCAAATTTGTTGACATACTGAGTGCAGCACTTTAACAGCATCATCATTTAGGATTTTAAATAGTTCAGCTGGAATTCTGTCACCTCCACTAGCTTTGTTCATACTAGAGGGTAATATGCTCAGTGAAATAAGTCAGAAAAAGACAAGTACTGTATGAGCATTTACATTTATTCATTTATACGTGGAATCTAAAAAAAAAAAAAAGAATCAATACAACCAAATATATAAACAGAGAACAAACAGATGTTTCCCAGAGTTAAGAGGAGTAATGGCAGGAAAAGAAATAGGTGAGGGAGACTGAGAGGTATAAACTTCCAACTGCAAAATAAGTGAGTCATGAATATGAAATGTACAATGTGGAGAATATAGTCAATAACTATGTAATGTCTTTGTGTGTATTAAATAATATATCAAAGCTAGACTTATTAATAAGCTTGAAATGTATAAAAGTATCAAATCACTATGTCATGTAACAGGAACTAACATAGTGATGTAGGTAAATTATACTTCAAAAACAAACTCAGAAAAAGAGATTGGATTTGTGCTTTGGCCTGGTGGCTCAGAGGCTAAAGCGTCTGCCTGCAATGTGGGAGACCTGGGTTTGATCCCTGGGTTGGGCAGGTCCCCTGGAGAAGGAAATGGCAACCCACTCCAGTATTCCTGCCTGGAGAATCCCATGGAGGGAGGAGCCTGGTGGGCTACAGTCCACAGGACAGCAGAGTCGGACACGACTGAGCTACTTCACTTTCTTGTATACTTTAAACGTATACAGTGCTGTGTGCCAATTATATCTCTACACAGCTGGAAGAAAAAGAGTATTTTTTTCACTTGAATCACTGTCAATGTTGATCACATTTTAAGCTCCCTTCTACTGTAACTATCAAATGAGATAAGCACCTGGAGTTCATGCATGTATAAAGCACGTTAGTAAGATGATTGTTAGTGGGTTTTAGGATTTTAGCCTTATCTCCACCTTACAAGGCTTTCCTGATAGCTCAGTTGGTAAAGAATCCACCAGCAACTAGTAGAATATGTTCTAAAGAGTTCATTACTAAGTCAGTTGTTCAGAACCTGGCATGTATACATGTGTGTCACATATATGTATACATAAGCTATATGTTGTTCAGAACCTGGCATGTATACATGTGTGTATACACATATATGTATACATAAGCATATGTTCATACATATATAAAACTTAAAATGAAACATAAAGTAATACACATATATGTACATATAATTTAAAAGTGCCACAGGATGGGAAAAGGTCAGTTTTCATTCCAATCCCAAAGAAAGGCAATGCCAAAGAATGCTCAAACTACCTCACCTCACAATTGCACTCATCTTACACGCTAGCAAAGTAATGCTCAAAATTCTCCAAGCCAGGCTTCAGCAATACGTGAACCAAGAACTTCCAGATGTTCAAGCTGGTTTTAGAAAAGGCAGAGGAACCAGAGATCAAATTGTTAACATTCGCTGGATATCGAAAAAGCAAGAGAGTTCTAGAAAAACATCTATTTCTGCTTTATTGACTATGCCAAAGCCTTTGATTGTGTAGATCACAATAAACTGTGGAAAATTCTGAAAGAGATGGGAATACCAGACCACCTGACCTGCCTCTTGAGAAATCTGTATGCAGGTCAGGAAGCAATAGTTAGCACTGGACATGGAACAACAGACTGGTTCCAAATAGGAAAAGGAGTATGTCTAGGCTGTATATTGTCACCCTGCTTATTTAACTTATATGCAGAGTACATCATAAGAAACACTGGGCTGGGGGAAACACAAGCTGGAATCAAGACTGCCAGGAGAAATATCAATAACCTGAGATATGCAGGTGACACCACCCTCATGGCAGAAAGTGAAGAAGAACTAAAGAGCCCCTTGATGAAAGTGAAAGAGGAGAGTGAAAAAGTTGGCTTAAAGCTCAACATTCAGAAAACTAAGATCATGGCATCCAGTCCCATCACTTCATGGCAAATAGATGGGGAAACAGTGGCTGACTTTATTTTTTTGAGCTCCAAAATCACTGCAGATGGTGACTGCAGCCATGAAATTAAAACACACTTGCTCCTTGGAAGGAAAGTCATGACCAACCTAGATAGCATATTAAAAAGCAGAGACATTACTTTGTCAACAAAGGTCCGTCTGGTCAAGGCTATGGTTTTTCCAGTAGTCATGTATGGATGTGAGCGTTGGACTGTGAAGAAAGCTGAGCGCCAAAGAATTGATGGTTTTGAACTGTGGTGTTGGAGAAGACTGTTGAGAGTCCCTTGGACTGCAAGGAGATCCAACCAGTCCATCCTAAAGGAGATCAGTCCTGGGTGTTCATTGGAAGGACTGATGTTGAAGCTGAAACTCCAATGTTTTGGCCACCTGATGCGAAGAGCTGATTCATTTGAAAAGACCCTGATGTTGGGGAAGATTGAAGGCAGAAGGATAAGGGGATGACAGAGGATGAGATGGTTGGATGGCATTAGTGACTCAATGGACATGAGTTTGGGTAGACTACAGGAGCTGGTGATAAGACAGGGAGGCCTGGCATTTGCGGTTCATGGGGTCGCAAAGAGTCAGACACGACTGAGCGACTGAACTGAACGGAACCATTTCAAGATCAGGATAAGGATGACAAAAATAAGCTTCCTCTTTCTGATACCAGACAGGTTCCCTTTCCAATTTTCTAAAGCACTCTGGGCACTCTTGATAATCACTTGATAAATTCTTGGGTAATAACTGTGTATGTTCATTATAGATGTTTTTGTTCTGGGGAATTTTTTTGTGAAAAGGAGAGACATAGTATGATAATATCATTAATATAATACCTTCTTATATTTAGAGGTCTTTAAGGGAGGAAACCAAACTTACAATTTGGCATCAAAGTATTGAACTGGACTGATACCTGCAAGTTAGAGGGTCATAGCCTCAGTATAAGAACTTTGTAATAGCAAAAGCATAACAATGTTGTGGTTTTTATGAAGTCTTCTTTAAAAGGTGTGGGGTTCATTCCTTGGCCATCAGAAGGCTACATATCTGGACCAGGCTGCTTACTTTGATCCCACATCTTGGAGTTACCTTAGTTGAGCTGGTGTTGAGGTCTCAAATTGTTGAGGAATGGCCACTATAACAAGCTAACTTCAGGAAATAACTCCGTCTGCTAGAGAACTATTAATAATTTTATATTCAGTGTTTCCTATGTGAAGCCCCCATGAGGAATTTCTTTCAGAGCACACTATTAGGAAGTCCTTCTTTTCCTGAGGAATCAGAGGAGGGGGGTTGCTCCCCACACCCCCGCCCCACAAAAAAGTTTAACTGGCTTTTCAGCTGACCACTAGGAAGCTTACAACCAAGACTGAGGCTCAACTATAGGAACTCAGGAGGCTTTATGACCCATAGAGTTGATGCTTCTTTTAGCCACATCTTAGCTTCTTACTTTCCTGAGTATTTATCCACATTCATTTATTGCCTATGTACTTAAATGCAAGTACATATGGAATACTAAATAGGTAAAAGATTCTCCATTTGTTCTTTTGAAACAGGTATAGAACAGACACTCTGATTTGATCATTTAGATCCATGACCAAATCATCTCTTTACGCCACATAAATATTTTTTTTCAAGAGCTGAGCACTTAAACAACACTTGTACCTACTAAACCTGGGTTTTATGTGAAAACGATTTCAGAAGGCACTGGAAACCCCAGGTTTCTTTTCGATCCTCTGGTGTCTTTAGAACGCAATTCCTAAAGCACCATTTCCATCACCCTTTTAATCTCTGCAAATTGTTCATAAGAGCTGCATCAGGCAGACTGTCATCAATTATGTTCATAGTGACAGCTCAATCATATATGCACTACCACAGATTATTCTAAAGAAACACTGCATTTAAGAGAATTAACTCCAGAAGAAATCTTCATATATACCAGACTATTTACAGAAAACTAAAACTTCATATGTGAAATTGTTCTCTTTCAGATCTTTGAGAGTATTTTATATGTTTATAATGGTAAGTACATAAAACACAAAACAAAACAATTACCATGCATTCCATCATCTAACTCCTAGAACGACTTATGCACAACACTCAAGCATAAACTACCCTTCACAGGTCAACATTTATTTATCCCATTAAAAAGTGAACTTTAAACAATTAAAAATTCTCTTTGTAATTTTAAAAAATCTTTCACTCACTAAAATTTGCCATTTTCCTATAATTAAGATAGTTTTACTAGCTTTTTAAACTATTTTGCATGTACACATATACTTTTTATTTTGGAAGAGATGATTTACTCCAAATTTTACTTATTTCTCATGTGAGAGAATTATTTAAAGACTTGTTGTATACCAATGTTGCTTTCATTCAAGCTGTACTGATTTTCTCTAGTAATTCTTATGTGGCGTTTTTGGCCAAATTCCAATAGCTCTTGTCTGGTGATACTAGTTTCCAGTATTACCCCTGTAATTCCCTACACAGTTACAAGATCAAATTTAGGACTTAATTTTCAAATACTTAATAAACACTAGTTTTACTGAAGAGTCACCTCATTGTTAGTTTACTTTACAAACTGGATATTTTGAGTCAATATTTAGTAATTATCAAGTTCATCTGACAGGTTTATTATAATTTAAGACTCATTTCACTAGATTTTTTTTTTAAGAAAACCTTACAAGCAACTTTTATCAATTAGTTCTCTTCACTCCACTCATTGTCTATATAAAGCACATTAATAAAAAGTATTTCATATCAAGCTTTGTAAATTATTGAACCAGAAACTAAATTGCTTAAAAAGTACCAAAACTGATTTTGATTTATGACATGAACACCAGCCTATTGCATCAAGCACAATTCTCAACCTAGAATGCAGAGACCTCCACAACATTTGTAGTACACAGAACAAACACAACAAAGTTGGGCAACATTTTCTACTTATATTATTGCCATAGTTGTTTCTTCTAAAATATACATCTTGTTGTTGTTTAGTCGCTCAGTCCTGTCCGACTCTTTACAACCCCATGAACTGCAGCACGCCAGGCTTCCCTGTCCTTCACTATCTACCAGAGGCTGCTCAAATTCAATTCATGTCTAAAAAATATACATATTAAAACTTTGTTAATAAATGCAACAAACAGTTTATCAAAATTCCCCAAACTGGAGTTTCTTTTTCAAGTAAGCGACAATAACAAATAACCCCAGGACCTGACTCTGGTGGAAAAATAGATATGTTCCTTGATAATCACAAATTAATTTGTAAACATAAGAAGATACATCTTTAATGGGACTTGTAGGAGAGAAAGAGACTTTACAGTAAATTCAATGAACCTCTTAGATTTGGAAAAATTGAGTGCACATGAGAATAAAAGTTATAAAATTGTATTTTTAAAAAAGTTGTATGTAATCACTCAGGTTATGTGTACAGATATAGCGCAAACTTAGACTAGCTTCTCACACAAAATAATAAATAGAAATACAATTTTGCTTAAAATTCAAAGAATTCTTTCTTCCTATAAAAGAACAATTCAATTACATTCCAAGACATGTAAAAATGTCAGATAATGTTCAATAGAAATGCTATTTTAAAGTTTAAACATTCTGTGTAAGCAAAATATACAAGTAAACTTGTTGCCTCAATAAACAGTATAATTCCATATTGCCTGCCCTTGTTTCCCATATCATGTATTTAATACTTTAAAAATAATTTTTAAAACACAGAAAAATTTAAATTTCTAGCCAAAGTTTGTAATCCTAGGGTAGGAGAGTTGTGCCCTAGTGGTCAATTTTCATATTTTTGAAAACTGACCAATATTTTTACAGCTCTGATGTAGCATAACCTTATCTTCTACCTAGACTGTAAAAGTTAGTATTACAATTCGACACTAGAAGGCAAGACTTCGTTTTTGTGTTTTTTTTTTTTTTAGGAATCATTTAATTGATCTCATTATTAGGATTCCAAACAATCACATCTTTAACACCTACTATTCTTTCTCACATTGTACTAATAACCACTTCAATTTAAAATATATTCATTGATCAGAAGAATATTTTCAATCTAAAAATCTGATGATCAGGAAATAGTGACTCAAAATTTTTTAAACAGAGGAGTTAAACTGTAAGAAATTTGCATTTGTGAAGAAATTATGAAAGAATGAGGTGGGGGGAGGGTGGTTCAAGTTCTCTAACTTCTTCCTTTTATCCTCCCAAGGAGAGTCTCGGCCCTGGGTCCTAGCTGCATTTCAGGGCATCAGGGAGAGCAGAACTGAGGGTTAAGAGAAGGAACCCTGGTCGGAAGCACGAGGGTTGGGGGTGGGGTAGAAATAACAGTCATTCTGTTAATAACAAAGGGTAAAATTAACACAAGAGACTCATAATAATTGAAATGAACATTTAAAACAAAGAGTCTTTTAGGAGGAATAAAAGGAAACCAAATTTCAGAAATTGGTGAAATTCATAAACATTTTCAATTTTTTAAAACTCTGTGTTTCATATCTATAGCAATTTTGTTTGCTCTTTATAATCTCAATTTTGTTACAAAATATTAGTATCCTGACATATTCTTTTTGTTCCTTCCCTACTGCAAAGACAATATTTTAAAGGCACTTCCAAAGAGTAAGAATTTCATTAACAACTATTTTAAACTAATCACTAATGTGGCAAGTGTCTCATTTCTAAAAGGCATGGACCTTGAATGTCAAGCAGAAAGTTGTATTTTCAAACATTATTTTCCTTTATAAGTAAATTCAGGACACACTAGAAATCTACTTGCTACCCTAGAAAAACAACATTGCCCTTTAAGTAACTGACTGGTTTTGCAAGGTCTCTCAGGCCTCTTTCTCTGAGCTTCTGTTTGACAACAGCAAATCCTCTATTTGGGTAAAGCTCCTACCTCAGGACTGTTTTGCCAAATCATTTTGACCCTAAGGTTAACTAATACAAGAGAAATTTTCAATGAATACCACATTTTTGTCAGAAAGCCAAGAGATTCTATTGAATCTTTTTGTTTACGTAATTTTTCTGTCTGCCACAGTCCAATTATTAAGTTTTCAGTGGTGTGGTATACAAATGTACAAAAACCTAAGCTGTGAAAAAACCAAGGTATCAAACCACATGCCACCTCCTGTGTGTAAAAAGGCAGTATGTTTCAAGATGTACAGACTCACCCAGAAGAATCAGGTAACCGTGCCTCTGAGAGGGGAAAGAGGAAGGCTGGAGGATGGGAAGGCAGGGCCATCTCTTTTCACTGTGTTCTCTTTGGTAGTCTTTTTTTCTTTTTTCTTTTTTTTGCTGAGTGCCAGCATTGTTTTTAAGAAAAGAAAAGAATCAACAGGAAAGCATTTCTCAGAAATATATTTCCTGTGAAATCCAGTTTGGTCAACAGTATTTAACAATCTACTGAGTATTAACTTCCATACATAATTTAGACAGACAATAATATGATGAAATGAATTTGATAAAAACCTTTAATGGAGTATCAATTGGATTATTCTAATTTGCATCTGTATATACACATCCTCCAGAATACATGTTTTCAGAATCATCTGCACACATCCAGTGTTTTCAGCACGAAGATATGCAATTTCTGAAATGAGACCCAAACAACTGAGACGAAGAACTGTTAAAGATTGTGGATATTTTTCATAACTGTTTACCTCTAGTAAAGGAGTACTAATTAGGGTATCAAGTTCCCAAGCAGCCAGAAAGTGACAATCGGCAGAGAGCCTCCAGACATGATAAGGTGCTTTCTTTATTTAAAGGTGTGAGCTTTCCAGATGTCATCGGACTTGTAGCAGGAACCACTACAGTTGAAAAACAAAATAAGCAACAACTTGTAGTTCAACCACTCAAGTGAACTGTTATCCTAAAGTTTATAAAAATATTACATGAGATGAAATGTATAGCCTGAAAACGGAGCAAATAATAACTGTCTGGAAAAAACTAATGATATGCACTTTTGCAGCTTGGATAACTAATCAATACAAAGATTATGATAATAGGGTTCATTTTTGAAACATGTTTGAACTTTAAAAGTAAAACATAATGGTTCACAAATGACTTTTTCTGTCCATGGATGTTAAAACAACTATTTTTACTTACCCTGTTACCTTTGAGGAAAGTTTGAAATGAAAGACTGTCTACTATTTTTTATTTAAGTGGATCAAGTAAACAATACATTTTGAATTAAACCAAAACTTAAAAACCAAAGTGCAGTTTTCAAGATTCCAGCAACTACTTAAATACATACATAAATGCTTCTCTGTAATTCATCAAATAAAAAAAAATGAAGTAGGCAATACAACTGCAGGTAAGGATGAAGACCTAGCCCAAATGTTTCAAGCTCAGGAAAGACTTATAAAAGTGGCATGGTGTTAAAATTGTAGCAATACTATTATTGCTAAGTAAATAACTGACATCTGCAAATAATCACAGTACCTTGTCTTTTGTTCTTTCATTGTTTTAAAATACTAATACTCTACACACTTGCCTGGTTGATACTTTCTTCCCATAGGTAAATGTGGGTCCCTTTTGCCCCATCCCCCCACCCCTAGATTCTTTGCAAAACTCACTGAAATGAACAAAACAATGATTAAAACAATAAAAGCAAAACCATGGAAAACATTCCAATCAAAGTACGGAAACCAAACAAGAAAAGGAATAGGTAACTGTTCTTACCTTCAAGACGTGCACTATTAGATTTTATGTTCTAATAGGTTAAACTGGAATTGCTTTCTTACATCCTGTTCTTCTTCTGTTTTAAACAATAAAATCTTGCTTAAGAAAGCACTCTCCCTGTTTTTCTTTCTCCTACCCCAGTCTCCAGGAAACCTTAAAAACTGCATCTTCGTTTCTCTGGCAGTTTTAAGTGAAGCACTGTTTTCAAATTTTAGTCAATATGCTTCACAGACTTCTTTTGTCATATTCTTTGTCATGTTCAGCATTCACAGGAGAGTTCACAATGTCTAAGTTCTTCTATGCTATGCAGGTAAATTTACAAATCAAAGGATGACAAAGTTTTTTTAAAAAATCATTTATCTACAGTTGCGTATCTTTGAAGGGAAAGTACCATTTTCACCTGATGTCTGTACCTATTTCACATTTTTAAGTAGATTATATTTTTTGAACAATAAAAAGACCCATTTCGAACAGCTAGAAATTTTGGACTTTGGGGGTGTGTTCTTTCTTTTTTTTTTTTTTTGATTACTGTAGTGATAGGCCAGTAAACCCAAAGTTGGATATTTTCACTCGGGGGAGGGGGGGGGTGCAGGAGGAAAACAAAAGGGAAAGAAACCTGTACAGAACTTTACAGGTGCGAGCTGAACAAGAAACATCAGAACACAGGAAAACCTAACCTCTTTCCCTTATCTAACCTCTATCCCCACAGAGCAGAAACAGAATACTTACAAATTAGCATCCGTGTATTTGTGTCTCTGTGTGTTTTCTCTTCTTTGGATTTGGATACTTTGAGCTAATTTGAAAGTGCCCGGTTGGTTGCCCACAAAATGATGCTTGAGAGTCTAAAGACGCATAAATTAGAAACCCTACAAAGGGAGAGGACGGTCATTGTACCTCATCTCTTTATGCGCTCTTACGGTGGGACCCAAGAGCTTTTTTTTTTTTTTTTTTTTTTAACACTTTAGTTGATGGAGCAAGTGAGAGGCTGATAGCTGCAGAGGACTAAGCGAAACCGCCATCCGCTCTCAACTTAGCACCATTCAGTCCACCGCCCCACCCCCCCATCTCCGAACACCCTAGACTTTCCTACTAAGTCACTTTAGGAAACTGGGGTCTGACGGGCAGAGGCGTGGAGTCCTTCACATCCAGCCTCGACGCCAGCCTGAGTTTCTGTTTCTGATGCTCCAGGGCTAGGGTGACAGGAAGTCTGGATGGAAGCAGGAAGGATGGAGAAAGCGAAGCGGGTGATCCTTTCAAGAAACATCCAACTGCCCCCTTTACCTTTTTTGCCTCCTCTATGGGGAATGGGGGTGGGGTGGGGGTGTTGGTGAGAGAAAAAAGATGTCAAGGACCATTGTTTGCTCGTTTGGGATGTTGCTCCGCCCCCCGAGTCTGTCGTAAACCCGGCGCCGGACTAAAATAAACCCCAGATCCCGCAGCTCGGGGGGCTCGCCGCGCCGCCGACTCCTGGTCACAGGCGCAGCCGCCGCGGCCGAGGTGGCGGCGACCCGCGCGCGCCCCGGGCCCCCCTACCTGGCCGCCCGCCGAGCCATGTCGTTGAGCCCCAAGCACACGACGCCCTTCTCCGTGTCCGACATCCTGAGCCCCATCGAGGAGACCTACAAGAAGTTCGGCGGCGCCATGGACGGCACGCCGCCCGGCCTGGGGACACCCCTGGGTGCCGCCTACCGCGCGCCGCCGCCCGGGCCCTCCTCGCAGGCGGCTGCGGCGGGCATGCAGCCCCCGCACGCCATGGCGGGTCACAACGCGGCGGCGGCGGCAGCGGCGGCGGCAGCAGCGGCGGCAGCCGCCACCTACCACATGCCGCCCGGCGTCTCGCAGTTCTCGCACGGTGCCGTGGGCGGCTACTGCAACGGCGGCCTGGGCAACGTGGGCGAGCTGCCCGCCTACACAGACGGCGTGCGGGGCGGCGCAGCCGCTGCGGCCAGCGGCTGGTACGGCGCCAACCCGGACCCGCGCTACTCGTCAAGTGAGCGGGGCGAGGAGCGCGGGACGGAGGGCTGCGGACGGCGCGGGCGTTCCCCGCCGCAGCCCGGGGCGCAGGGAGCGCTTGGGGGACCCCGAGACACTGAACGCGCGGGGCGTCCTGGGACCCTGGGACCCCGAGCGCGCAGGGCGTCCTGGGATCCTGGGACCTGAGCGCGCGGGGCGTCCTGGGACCCTGGGACCCTGAGCGCGCGGGGCGTCCTGGGATCCTGGGACCTGAGCGCGCGGGGCCTCCTGGGATCCTGGGACCCTGAGCGCACACCATGGGGCCCTGAGCGCGCGGGGCGTCCTGGGATCCTGGGGCCTTGAGCGCGCGGGGCGTCCTGGGACCCTGAGACCCTGAGCGCGCGGAACGTCCTTGGACCCTGGGACCCCGAGCGCGCGGGGCGTCCTGGGACCCACCCGGCCCCGCCGGCGTCGCGGCCGCCGCGGTGTGAAGAGAGCAGGGCGGCGGCGGCTGACCGGTCTTCCCCTTGGGCCCCTCCCCAGTCTCCAGGTTCATGGGGCCGTCGGCGGGCGTGAACGTGGCCGGCATGGGGTCGCTGACCGGCATCGCGGACGCGGCCAAGTCGCTGGCGCCCCTGCACGCTGCGGCGGCGCCGCGGAGGAAGCGCCGCGTGCTGTTCTCGCAGGCGCAAGTGTACGAGCTGGAGCGGCGCTTCAAGCAGCAGAAGTACCTGTCGGCGCCCGAGCGCGAGCACCTGGCCAGCATGATCCACCTGACGCCCACGCAGGTGAAGATCTGGTTCCAGAACCACCGCTACAAGATGAAGCGCCAGGCCAAGGACAAGGCGGCGCAGCAGCTGCAGCAGGAGGCCAGCCTGGGCCCGCCGCCGCCGCCGCCGCCGTCACCGCGCCGCGTGGCCGTGCCCGTGCTGGTCAAGGACGGCAAGCCCTGCCAGAACGGCGCGGCCACGCCGACGCCCCAGGCCGGCCCGCAGCCGCCCGCGCCGACGCCGGAGCTGGAGGAGCTGTCGCCCAGCCCGCCCGCGCTGCACGGCGCGGGGGCAGGCCTGGCGGGGCTGGACGCGGCGGCGGCGGGGGACTACGGCGGCGGCGCGCTGGGCGCCAACCTGCTCTACGGCCGGACGTGGTGACGGCGCGGCTGGCCGGGGGTCCCTCCGCCTCCCGAGGGTCTGCGCGCGCCGACGGCGGGGCCGCCGCTCACGAGCGGACGGACGGATCGCGGAGAGGGGCGGGCGCCGGGCCTCCGCTGCGGGTGGGGACGCGACAAGCCCCGGGATCGAACCCTGAGATCGCGCCGGCCAGGAAGCTTTGAGGTGATTTTCTCCTTCGGGAGGTTCCTAAATTGTGTAAAAAGCCGGCCGAGTCCACATCCACCACCACGTTCCTAACCAAAGCTCTCGGAGTTTTAACGTTGGAGACTTAGGTGGTGGTTGTAGCTCTAAAAATCAACCCAGCTTTAACAAGGTTTTCTTCTTGAAGTGGAACTTACCTTGGGAGATTAATTTTCGAGCCCCCCTCCACCGCTTCCCCCGCCCCCGCTTAAGTGCAATTTCATTAATGTTTGATGGAAAGTGAACTGTAGCTCAAGGTGGATCATGCACATAGCAACATTACTGCAGAGGAGTTATTGCCATTTAGAGAAATGGAATAAACGTAATCAAAATATTATACGAATTGATATAGCTTTTTAAACTTAATGCTGTTTTTTAAATGTTTCGATCATGATTTGGCAATGAGTGTTTGTATATTATTCTAAAAGAGGCTTTTCCTCCTAAGATGCAGCTCATCAAAAGAAAGGATTGTAAGCTACTTTTTATATGGAAACTGGTCTCCCAAAATCAATGGACAAAATAAATTATACCCTATTCTACAGACATGTTATTTACTCTTTCTAAGGTATTTGATTATCTGAATTAAAGTACCTTGATAAAACACTAGAACAAGCAAGCAAAATTGCTAAAACAGACATCAATTAATCTATTTTTCAAGCATGTCAAGAAGGAAGAAAATAAGGTGACCTATTGAATGGTAATCAGTGTGTAAAGAATCAGTAAAATATTGATTATTTTCTCATATTTAGAAGTTAATAGGGATTACACACCGATTTTGTTGGTGTTTTCTTGTACAAATAATGTATTTACTCTTTAATATGCTGATTTATATTTCCTATGTTTCAAAGGGATATTTAAATATAACTTAAAAGAATTTAAGTACTTTTTTTTTGGTAAATTTCAAATGATCATTTCCTTTTCACTAAGTTGTATGGGCTTTTTTTTTTTTAACACTAGTTGGCATGATGTGACAACACAGCTCAGTTTATTCATGGTTTAAAGAATTGGTAGTAGATTAAAAATGCTAAAAGAAGACTGGAGAAAGTGAGTTCATAAAATGAAGAAAAATTAAAGACATAATATGGATAATGCATGTTTTACAAATGACCAAAACATTTCCCAGAGACCCTAAACCTCTTATACATTTGATATTTTAGAATTATAGTTTGAAATGAAACATTTTATTTCATTTCATTGCTTGGGTATTTTTCTGAACTGTGCAAAGTGTTTTTAAAAGTTGCACTTTCTCTAAATATATTTTCTACAGTAAACAGTAATAATAATTAAAAACTCCAGTTCCTTTCACAAAGAGAAAAAAATCACTAAAGAAGCAAGTGACTCAATCTTTATCAAGGGGCTGTGAATGCATTTTGCAAAATGATAACTGATTTTTAACACATTTTACATAAAATTTGAGCAGAAAAAATATGAAAATGATGCAGTACACTTTCAGAAAATTCTCCCAGTTTGAGTTTTTGCATGCTAATAAAATTGATTTTCAAAAGCTAGCCAGGCTAGCATAACTATTACTAATGTGCCAGATTTAAAGATGCTTCTTTATATTGATTACTTCAAATTCTGAAATTCTACTTCTAGAAAACATGTTATGAAATTTCACATGGTTTGTAAATTTTTTTTTTTTTTACAGCCCAATACTTAACAAAAACAGTAGCTTATGGACTAAGGGTTCCGTGTAACATATTTAAAGAAAATAAATCTTCATGCACAGTTTTTTCCTTGATAATTTTTGGAACAAAAAAATCCCTTAGACTAACTGAACTATCAATCAAAAAGACCATTAAGAAGAAACAGCCTTCTTTATGCAATATTTTCTGAAAGTGTATTTGGTACAGCCATCTTTTTCCTTTCAGTGTTCCTTTAAATAGTAAGGGACTCAAGCCAGAGTTAATTGCTGCGGAGAGCTTAACATTCTACACCCAGAAATGTACTGAGTTTATGTGTGCACATCCAGAAATTAAGATAAGGTTTGTTTTTGAAACATTAAAATAGAAAATGTTTATACTGTAGAATTCCACATTCTGATTAATGCGGAACAAAAGCTTTTTTTCCTTCTTTTGCAATTAGTGCTTTGCAGATCTTTTATAAAAACACAAACGGCCAGACTAGGTGAAACTCATTAACTGAAGAGGAGGATAAGTGTCTTCACAACCAAGAGGGAGGTTGACGCAGAGTCTAAGTGGGAACAAAGCCCCTCCAAAGTTTAGCAGAGGCCACAGCAAAACTCGGTTTGAGAAATGCTAACTGCCGATGTCACAGTTTCCTAAAGGTTTTTGGGGTTTTACAGCATTCTAACCTATTTCTTCCCAGTTGAGGCACAGAAACCAAAATCCAGAATCCAAGTGGCAGAGAGGAACGGCGGAGATTGCAGGTACTTTTCTGAAATGTGTTGGGATTTAAATTGAAGTGGGGGGTGTGTGTGTGTGTGTGTGTGCGTGCGTGCGTGCAGGTACTTTTCTGAAATGTGTTGGGATTTAAATTGAAGTGGGGTGGGTGGGTGTGGGTGGGTGTGTGTGTGTGTGTGTGCAGGTACTTTTCTGAAATCTGTGTTGGGATTTAAATTGAAGTGGGGTGTGTGTGTGTGTGTGTGTGTGTGTGTGTGTACACGTGCACCCAATGTTGAAAGATGCAGGAAGGGAGTTTTGTACATGGAAGAGGGGGTGTAACCCAGTTGTCTTCTGTTTGAGGCTTTGCTTAGAACTAAAACCTGACAGTCAGAACAAGTAAGTCAATCAGACTTTTATCAACACAGATGTTGTGTCCAAACTCCATTCTGCTATGGACTGTTTACTTTCAATTTAAAGCAAATCAGAGACACAATCCTGTCCACTAAATGCAAGCACCTTCCAAAGACTTGCTTTGTTAGCTGCATTTCATAATGATGACTTTTAGAAAGACTTAAATTTGTGAACCATAATCACATAAATACCCATGACTAGATTTTTAGATAAGAATTTGTGCGTAAGATAATGCAGTGTAGTGGTGATAAAAGTTTCAGATGTAGTTGAGAATATGAATGATACCGCGCAGCTATTTAACATTAATATGTGGATAAAACTGTATGTTAATTACTCAAGTCCAGTTTTTAAAAATACTGCTACTTGCCATGCTCAAATCCAATGAGACAGGGCACTAAGATACATTTTATTAAAAATGAATTAAATAAGTAGACTTTTGCTGCTAGTGAAAATTGGTGAGCATCTGGAGAAGATTCAAAGAAGACTTGAAGTCAGGAGTCGCTCCTGTAAGTATTGAGATCACTTTGTGATTTTAGGATCACTTTTATGTCATTATATTTTGAGCAGGGAGGTTTGGAAGCTTCTGAGAGAGGTGTATTGGTTTCTTTTGTTTTTGCTTTAGAATGTTGGCATGAAGTGCCTTTTGTTTCAGTTTCTAAATTTCCATGTAACCTCTTTCAGTAGTTGCTTAGGTGATTTCTAATAAAAGTTTAATCACAAATGTTGCCTAAGTTTAAGTTGTACAAACTGTTTTGTGGTAGTAAGTGGTTCCATTCCCATTTCCCACACACTAATTAAAGCCTCTTACCTCTGGCCCTCGTGCCATATATGCGGTATCAGTTAACTAGCAATGCAGACGTTCACCTCACCCTGAGTGGAGAAGAAATCCGCCGAAAATGGGCCGACGAGCCGGATGCAAGCCACGCCCGGGACCGCGCCGCCTGCGCACCCGGCTTCCAGGTTACGTCGGAGAACGACTACATTCTGATTTCCAAGCCAAGCGAAATTCACTTACCCTCAGGCTTAGAATTGAAAAAACAGCTGCCTCGGAGAAGACCCTTTCCGTTGTCTCCTTCCAGGGCCGACGATCGCATCCGTGCGGGGAGCCGAGGCGACGCTGGCCGGCGGCGAAGCTGCGGCGCGCGACCCAGGGAACCCGGGTGTTGATGCCGCCGACGCGCGCCCCCCTGAGCCGCCCGCCCGGCCCTGGCTCGGGGTCAGCCTGCAGGTCACCTCCCCACGGGCTTCCCCGACGCCGCGCGGCCGGACAGCGCTCCGGGATGGACGGATGACCGTGTGCTGCCCTCGAACTCACCCTGAAGACAGACGCTCACCACCGGCTCTCAGCGACGCGATAAAGTCGGGCCGTTCCCAGGTTCTTAAATGCTTAAAAACCTTGAAAAACTTGGCCCTACTCAAGCATAGCACGATGGAGGACAGTTAACTACACAAAACCGACCCGTTGCGTTTATTTACTCCTGAGTGTGGAGGGGGCTAGTTATAGCTTTAAACGCGCCATTGAAAGTTCTAAAAAGCCTTTGTTGAAATAATGGGGACTTTTTCTGGAAGATTCAAACGTGGGGGTATAAGTTGGAAAGAGATGTCAGAGTGAGGAGAGAGAAGGAAGCCAGGGCTTGCCACCTGCTAGAGGAAAGCTCGGGGCTTAATTTTCCATCAGGCTTTTTTGCTTAGATGTCTTCAAAACACTTAAAAACATTTTCAAACTTAATGTGTTTTGATCAGTTACGTGCAATGGTGCAAAAAACCAAGTCAAAAACTATTTCAGATATGCTCATGAAAACTTAAAAAACTAGACCAAAATTAAAGATCTGAGAAAGTCTAGGTCCTATAGAAGCATGGCTCTAGGGTACTTAGGAAGCTGTATACCCCAAGACATGTGCATGGGCTCCTTTGGAATATGCAATACTTGATTCAGGTGTTACACATTTTCAATATTCAGAAGATAAACAGCATTATTCCTTCACTGTATTGTGATGGTAATATATAATGGTTAATTCAGAGACTCTCTATCTCAACAAAAAAGAACACTGCTCTACTCACCCATCATCAGCAATGAACTCAATAACTTCAAAATACCTTCCTATCCAAGGTTAAGGTGGGATTTTTCCTGAATAGATTTAAGATTAACAAGTTGCCTTTGTTGAATATTAAAGCAAAAATGTCGAAAGTCAGAAAGTCAGAAACATTTTACAATCTGAGGCTAGAATGGAAAAGTGGACAAGTCTTCATATGTGTGTCTAAATTTGTTGGGGAAAATGAAAAACATATCAAAGTGCTTGTGTATGACCTGCAAGCATAAATTTAAGGAATTAGTGTACTTAGTAGCAAGGAAAAAATGGGTACAAATTGGAATCTATTGTGAAATAATGCAAAAATATACCAAGGAGCATACACAATTCACCTAGCAATTAAACTTTTCAGGTTTTCTTTTTTAAATCCTTTCTTTATTCACTTCTGGCTGTGCTGGGTCTTCTTTGCTGTGCTCTGGGTGTCTCCAGCTGTGTGCGGGTTTTCCTTGTTGAGCACAGGCTCTAGGGCAAGTGGGCTTCAGTAGTTGCAGTGCTGGGGCTTAGTCACCCCTGTGCCATGTGGAATCTTCTCGGACTGGGAATTGCATTGGCTGGCAGATACTTAATCACTGGACCACTAAGGAAGTCCAAAACTTTTCAAGTTTTCTTCTCTTTCTGCTCTTCCATTGTGTTTTTTTTTTTCAACTAAAGTATAACTGACCTACCACACTGCGTTAGTTCCAGGAGCAGACTGATTCCAGATTTCTGTACGTTACAAATGATCAGCACAGTAACTCTAGTTACCACCTGTCACCATACAGAAACAGCATTATTGATTATATTCTCCATGCTGTAAATTTCATCCTGTGACTCATTTATTTTGTAACTGGAAGTTTATTTATACCACAATCTTCCTCACGTCTCACGCATCACCACCCCCCTGAACTTTTCTCAAAGATTTTTCTCAAACTTGGAGAATTCTCAAAGATTTAAAACAAATCCTTAAAACTGCAGCACAAATATGCCTGAAATTAGTAAAATGTAGATCATCTCACGAAGATTTTATAATTCGCCAAATTAGTAGTGGAAAGGCAGACATGAGTCGGTTGGGTTGTCTTTCTGACCATATCCTCTTAAAATCTACTTCTTCATTGATTTTTTTTTTTTTTTTGGACATCTAATTGTAGAAAATTCTGATATATTGATAAAAAAACCCCACACAGTTGGCCAAGATTTTCAAAGTTTAAATACTGTAAAAGAAAAACAACAAGAGAGACCAGAGTTCTAAGTTTTGCATTGTTTTTTACTAAAGTCCAGAAATTTCCATATGACAAGTACATCAATGAAATGTTCCCAAAGAAATACTGAACAATATACACTCTAGTTAGCTGAGGGTTCCAGCTTAAGAGTTCATACCTAATTCTTGTGCATTAAAAATCAGCATGGATCTTAGATGATCTAGAATACACTGTGTTTTGAAATCCACAGCTGGTTTGCTTTTTAACCATAATGAAAAACCAGTATTCCTATTCCATCAAATGTGTTTTACAAGCAATAATAAATTCAGATCCACTGTATTATGCAACACACACCTTTGGAAAGCAACATAAAACAGTGAGATCGAATCAGTAGAAATATACAGTTAAAAGAAATACACAAAGTACTGTAGTTTTATTAAAAACTACTACTTGAGAAAGAAATCTTTCCACAAATAGCATAAAACTGTAGAATGATGAAAGGATCTGGGAAAGCTTTACAAAAGCCTAATTCCAACTGTATCTTCCTGAGGGTGGTGGCAAAGGGTATTTCCTTCCTTCTCTGGGATATCCCTGAAGAGGAGAAAAAAAAAAAAGCAAAAGTTTACTTTGTGGATTAACACTCGTGCAAAGAAATTAACCTTACTTCTCGATGGAAAAACACACCAAAAAGGGAATATTTCTTATAGGTATATCACATGGATAGTCTCCATAAATACCTGTGTTTGGTTTTCAGCCTTTTCCAAGCTGCATGTGAGTGGAAATTAGCATAAATGCTATCACTGACAACTAACCAAATCAGCCTTAACAAGCGCCTAAGAAACTGCTTAAAATGTACACAAATGAAGGACAGTTAAGTGTCTTATGTAAAACACTTGTCGGTCTCGCCTACCACCAGCCCCTCCCCCAGCCCCCATGGTATTTCAGGCCACATTGTGGGAAGGTGCCCACGTTACCCTCAGATATATTAGACTAGGAAAGCCATTTTGCTTAACCAAGGCAGGAGCTTGCTGCTCTGCTGAAGCCTAATGAACTATTAATTTTAGGTGTTTTTGTTTGTTTAGCTATAAATAATAGTGGGCCACATTAGGTTATTACTTAATCAATTACTGGGAACTTTCATAACATTTCCGAGTATGCTTCCAAACACCATTTCGGTATAACCTAAAGATAAATGTGATGTGTCTGCCTCACAACTTCTAGTTTCTAGGGAGGATTCTGAAATGGACCCCTTTCCCCATACTGTCACTCAGAGCACTTTACTAGTTCTCCACTAAAAATATACTGAAAGTATAATTTTACTGGTTTTAACAGTGAACTTCTACAATTTAATAGTGCTTCAAAATTCTAATTAAAAAAGAAATCTCTGCAGAAAAAAGGCTGAAAAAGACATGTATTTCCAAAAGGTCCTAAAGAATTATAATGTGCTAAACGACTTAGATCTCCTGAGTGAATAACAATTATACCTCCTGAAACAGCAGAAAGCTCCTCTAAACAGTGGGTCTCCCCTAAAGGAGGCAGGAGAGCCACTGAACTGGGGTCAGAAGTTAACAGGTGCCCCTAGCTCTGCTGCTCAACAGCAGGAATTTGAGGTTTCAACTCCTGACTTGGAAAATGAGGGGAGTGGACTCAACTTTCTCCAGAGCTACTTAGTTGCAGGTACACCTTCCTTTCAATAATATTCAGTTTAGGTTGCCTGGTGTCACCTTGACTCTAGCAACATAAAGTCTCAATCTAGAGAACCTGCTGATATCTGTAGAGATTCTGGGCAGATAGTATGTATGCAAAGTAATATTATACGTCTAAAGAACTGTTACAAAATTCTCTCAAAGGACAACTAAGATGGTTATTTTCTTGTAAAGTGAACTGAGACTTTTAAGAGTACACCAAAAAAAGTGTGAAGAAAAGATTTTTCTTAGCTGGCAGGAGATTCTTCTTAGTTGTCAAAACAAAGGGACACACGGCAAGAAACTGAGTTAGAAAATTAACATTCGAAGCACTGCAAAAGGCGGAGGTAACAAAAGGTGAGCAATTTAAAACCCACTTCACATCACCGCAGGTGCCAGCTCCACGAACACTACACACTCTGAATCACTGCTTTCAGACCCTGCTCTCTGGCAAGCACTGGATTAAAGAGCATGTAAATACTGGCCAGGGTGTCAAATGGCTGAGGGACAGACTGAGGCAAACAGACCTCAGGCTTAAATGTTGCTACAACTGGATGTTATAAAGAGAAAAAAATAAAGCTTCCTCGTAATGAATTTGTCTAGGAATTACTATACTCATTCAATATATAGCTGGTTTAAATTTAGTTTAAAAAAAAAAAGTGGGAAATTAGGAGTGATTTCATCCCATGAAGATACAACAGATAAATCAAGACACAAAACCCCTAAGTGGAATAAAGGTAACAGCTGAAAAGGTGAGAGATTACTTTCAGCTTCTAGAAAATTACCATTCATTTTGAGAGATCTAGTTTCTAATAAAACAAAAAGCAACATCATAAGGCAAAACAATGTTTTGGTGTTATTTGTGCTAAATACTGGACTGCTGTGATTAAAGAGGCTTTTGGTCTGAAAATTCTTCAGCATCTTCAAAGTACAACCTATTTAATGAGGCACTCACCCCATAAACATTTTTAATGAGAGATCCAAGGGCAACCGAGCTACTCTTAACAGTACTTACAGAGATGTTTTAAAACAATCAACCAACCATTGAGTCTCAAGACGTACGTTCAGTACAAAGTGAGCAGTAAGCTTTCCACCCCAAAGCCCACACCACATCCATCACCTGTCTCCCTCCACGATCGTCACGTCTGGGTGGATACCCGCCCGGCCCAGCTAGCATCTGGTACTGGTTTGGCTGGAAGGCTGCATTTTGGGTTTGGAGCATCCGGTTCCATGGTAGCAAAGGTTCGGCCCCAACACCTCTGTGGAAAAGCATCACATTTACATTAAAGGTCAAAATCTTGCAGGTGTCATTTCCAAATTTTGGGACAATCCAATGTGCCTGGATTTGTCCTAAGGGATATATAGGATCAGAGTAGCCTTTAGGTCCCTCACAGCAAGTGTAGTGTAACATATTTCATGAAATATCAGCATTTGTTTAAAACTCAAGTTGAATCAGAAAGATCTGACTTTAAAAAAAAATTTGTTAAAAAAAAGATTTTGTTCATCTTCAATTGTAAAGTTTCCTTTTTAGTCACTAAAGTTTTGGACCCTAGATCACCAAGTTGGCTACATTTTAAGATGCTATCCAAAGAGTAAACATGCACGAGACAAGAGAATGAGGCTTTATTTTTAAAAATGTCCAGGCTCGTTCCTGGAGTCCATTCTTTCTAGTTAATTGCACGCTGCAAATGAATTCTTACTGCTGAGTATTTTGAATCTAGGGTAGGGGACTTGGCTGTTTTTTCCCATCCATTATTCTGCTCAATATGTCAGAAGGTCTGATCGGGAGGAAACCTTTTCAAGTTCTATTGATGCGGCTTTGAATTGACCATGGTGACCTAGCAACATGAGCACTAATTGGCAAGGACTGACTGGCAACTGGTGTACAGTTTACATGGGAACACAGATTCAACAGCTATTATAACCCAGTTTGCTGGCCCGGATTACTGGTCAAAAGAAATGTTTTAATTGTTTTCAAGTGCTTATTTTAACTCTGCAGATACAAAACAACAGGTATGAAGTATTAAATCATAACAATTTAAAGCTGTCACATAAACAGTGTAGCAAAGATTTACCCTCTAAAGGCAATCACCCTGTATGACACAGCTTTCTTGAGGCATTTTCCTCAACTTCCATTTTATTCAACAGTCACTACCAAGAATAAACAGTAGCAAAATTCCCCAGTGTATTTCAGCAGTAGAAGCTTTGGGGGCTGTTACAGACAGTGGGAGGAATTATAAGAAAACCTGAAATTTGCTAAATTACTGAGCTGGTATTAGCTATGACCACATCAGCATATGAATCTCACTGCCTAGGTCTTAGTGGGGGAAGCCCAAAGCTGGGCTCACCGGGTAATGCATTCTTCTCACAGCTATTCAAGCCTGAATCCATCCTCTCCACCCCCACTCTCCTTCCTTCACTTGGACCTTGCCCTTTAAAAAAAAAAAACAAAAACAAACTAAACCAGCAAAGATAACTATTTTTGTGTGAGGTCTCCAAGAACTGCTCTCTAAAGAATTCTAGAAAGGCCAGTGCTATTCTTCACAGTTAGTGATGGGACCAGAACTCTAACAGTATAATGTACTGTGAGTCGAAATAAAATGAAATATCTGTACCTCAGAAAGAATATGCGTATATTTAGGGCTTTTAATTATTTTTGAATTCACTAATACAAATATATTTCAGCGAGAATGGCTCAACTGTCAAGCAGGAACAGCTCTGTATGCAGAGAAGACACAGTCTCTTCCGGTCTCTGCAGGACTGAGCGGTTAAGATTCGTGCTGTGACCAAGGAGGCTGGTGAAAATCGGGCCATTAATGCAAAATCTGCTTGTTTCACGTGTAGCTCACACACTGTAGGAGCTGTGACCATGTTTTCTCCACAGTTTTACAACAGTAAAACTCAGTCAACTGAGTTTCAGGAAAATCAGCTGGCATGGCTAAAATACATTATAAGTGCACTTCTACATTATTTTATGACCTAAAGACAGGAACAAGGCTACAATGTGGAAGCACAAAGTTCTCCTTTTGGTTTAAAATGATTACCTGAAATGTTTTTTGACAAAAATGTTTATAAAAATAATAATTTAATTAAATAGTTACAAAAATAATTAAATGGAAAGAGCCATGTAAGAGGGACATGTACGAACTACCCTCTTCTGCTTGGTAGTGACAGAAAGGCCTTTATTTTACATAAGTTTATCATATTTCTATACTAATTATATCAGTTTGCAAATACTTTTTACAAACTGAAATCTGCCCTGGAAAATACATTCTAAACCTGAAATGGAAGTGCTGAGGCTGACACATTTTAATTTTTTTAAATGAGTAGCTATCAACTGAGGCAACTTATTTGAGGCATTCTGCACCGTGGATGACAACAATATTCTGAAGTTTCTAAATTACTGTTTTGGAAAGTAGCTGGCAGTATGACATAACTATATACTACTCATTGGGATATTTTTAATTTATAAACACACACACACACATATATGTATATGACAAATCAGCTTTTAAAAATCTACAACTGAGCTTAGCACCCATTAAGTTAAAAAATGAAATGGCCACATTGGAAAAGATATGGCCAGAAAAGAGACTCCCCCACTGGCAAGGACACAGACAACAGGGCAGCACCCAGGGAGGAGGCATGAGCTGGACCTCGATCACCATCATGATGATGGCTGGGCCGTCCTTTTGAGGGAGGCGAAGGCGGGAGCGGGGTGCTCCTGTTGTAATTTAAGTGAAATGAACAAATGAATTATAAATACTATCTCAAAGTAGGAATTAATTCAAGAAACAGTGTAGTTTATGTAAAAAAAAAAAAAAGTACACTTAAAAAATTTTCTTCTCTAATAGGGTTCTCAACCAAACACTTAACAGTGCAGTGGGAAAGTACTGAACTAATAATCAGTGAAACCTGGTTCTAGCAAGAATTCTACTTACCAGTTGTGACATCTCAGCAAAGTCAGTTTGTGTTTTCTCCTCTGTGTCATGTAAGGTCAGAAAAGTGACTGACACAGGCTACAGAAATGAGTGATGTATCTGCTGAAAGGCTGGCTACTGGAAAGTTTAGGAGGCTAAATTCAAACTTTGTTTTCTTTAAACAGTGTGTTTCTTAAACAGCCACGTTCTAAGACATAAGAAATTCTATTAAGCTCACACGTAACTTCTGCCTTATGGCACAGTTTTAGTTTCTGACTGAAAGTAAACCAAAACTCCTACAGAACACACATCAAATCTGTTGGGTTCACAGAGTCAATCGGGAAGATACCAACTTGACTAGGACACAGATCATAGATCAAAGAAAAACCCACGGATGTCAGGACATAAGTGGTGATCTTAGGGAAGCTTAATGTGGAGAGGGAAGGAAAGCTGTAGGACTGAATAAAGGGTGCCTCAGAAGGGGAAGGACTTCTCTGAAGTCCCTGTGGCTTCATGGGACAGAATGCTCAGAGCCAGTTTTCTGATGAGTTTTGCTCGGGTGAAAAGTTTCTTGGTAAAAGAACGGTATAGAAGTTCAGATAAGTTCAGATAAGCTGAACTGTGGGCTTCAGTTTCCTCATCTGTAAAAGTAAAAACATCTACTTCAAAGGGGCAACAGGAGGAATAAATGAATTCATGTTTCTAAAAGCATGTTATCAGCACAGTGCTGGCACTTTGGTGATTATTTAATAACATGGCAAAAAAGCAAGCAACAAAGTGGGGAAACCAAATCTTAAACATCAAACGTGACAATCGTTCTGCAGAAGACAGTCATCTAAGGTAAGATCAGTGTGAATGTGATAATATGGTATTTTAGAAAAAGTTCACCCCTCACTCATTTAGTGTGACAATGGTGCTTCTCTGAGGATGCTGAAGTGGCACATACCATGAGCCCTGAGCACTTACAATGAAAACAGAACATAAACACAGGCAAGAGCAGTTGTTCTAAATTAACATGCAGCTTGCACTAAGTAGCTGATACTATTAATAAACAATTGAATAACATAATTTCTTTTATCTTCTTGAAGAAAATAATGAAATGAGGTTTTGGAGTCTCTAAAGAAAGAACTTTCTTAAAGGGGGTAGAGGTTATAACCCTGTTCAAATAACAACACTTCATTCATTTCAGATGTGAACAGATCAGACTGCTAAAACGGCAGAGAGGCGAACAAAACAGATCAGGACTGAGAAGGCAAAGAAGGAAGCCGTGCTAGGAGGGGGCTTAAACTCGTCTCAGCATTTACCAATGCGGGCAAGACCAGCATGAGACGACAGACTTTAAAGCTGCCCTTAAAAATTATTCTTCAGATGTTAATATAATTATTCATAACACGCCTGGCTGCCTTGTCGTGCAGAGACCACCTGACTTAGGCGAGCACAACTTATCAATGAAAGAACACATGTCAAACATCCCTTGTTATTAAACCATGTCACATTCTTCCTCGTCCGTGGTACTTATTAGACTGCAGATCCCATAATCCTCTTCTGAGTCCCTTCTGCGTTTAATTCAGTTCAGTCTTAAGTAGTTGAAGAAACTGTTTTCAGTGGCAACTAATAACTACTGACCTACAGCGACACTGCACTACAATGAGCTTGTCAGCCCTGAAAAAGTTGTACCAAAGAAGCTGATTAGGACTTCAAGAGGTCTGCAGCAAGAATCAATGGTTGGTCTGTACTGACACTGTGTTGCCGCAAAGAAATGATAAAAGTGGAACCCCATTAGTTATGCCTCATTAAGCTGCACAACTCTTCTAAAAAGAAATTTGTTTAGCCTGACCAAAACCTAATGCAATTTTAAGGTCTCTGTGTTGCATTTTACAGGGCACCTCAAAAGCATCAATAAAGTAAAGGCCAGGAACCAAGAAAAGCAGGAAACTATATAAATATGAATCTTTTACTTCAACGTGTTAACCATGTATTTTCCTAAAGAACAGGCCCAAGAGAAACTCTTTAGAGGGGAGACAGTACATTTCATAGTACAGCGAAAGCTCAAACCTCAAATGCTGGTGTGAAAAATTACTAAAAACTCATGTCTGCTTTAGTATTACCTGTCAAATCTTTGCTGCTGGAAAAGGGGAGGGGGACCTCGCCAGGAGTCCTGGGGCCTCATATCTGGAAGATAAACAGGAAAGGATTAAAGAGGAGACTTAATTATTATTCAGCTACCCACATATAATATAATTAACAATTCTTGGGAAAAATTGAGACTGAATATAATAACGAGCATAATTACACACTGTGGAAATGTGAAAAGATGTGAAATCAACAAGGTCAACAAATTTGTCTGTAAAATTATTTCTCCTTTGATAAGAAAACATAGCTTTTAGTGAAGCCTTTCTCATTAAACTCACGTTTCTCTCACCCTTGCTATGTGTGTGTGTGTATATGCAAAGACATATGTATGTATTTTACATTCATATTTTAAATGTTGTGCAAAACGATGGTATTTTGGCTTTATCCATAAACAGAAACTGAACAAATAGTAACTTTGATAGAAAGCCTAAAATCTGCCCCTTAAACACGTCAACCGGAAAGCACCCTGACTTTCTGAGCTGTGTCGACAGGACACAGCAAAGTCTCTCCAAAACAGGCCAGAGGATGTGCTCACAAAGGGATCGCCTATTTCCCTGCTGTTTTCTGACAGTCAAACCTCTTCCCCTAACATGAAGCGAAGAGGGGAACACTGAACGAATGACAAGGAACAGTTAAGTGACTGCCGGCCCTCTGTGTAAATGGGGTGCAAGGCACCCCCCGCGCGGCCCACAGTTGGTATCAACTGTCCGCCGCTCAGGCCCCCAGTCTCGGTCACCTCAGCCACCTTCTGGCAGGGTCTGAGTGTGACCAGCTGTTCCAGGAGTTGTCTAATGAGGTCTCCGTGTGAGGACAGTAAGGCCTCCAGACTCCCAAGGCCCAAGGACAACAAGGCTTACCATAATGTATTCAAGCTCACATTTTAATGGAAACACAAACTAGAAACATGCTTTTCAAAATTACTTTCTTAAAGGAAAGAAGAAATGAAAGCTTATCTCTGGTTAGCAACCAAAAAGATGCAATCTGGGTTTACTTGAGGAGAAAAAGAAAAGTAGAACATTGCTTTAAAACCCCCTGCTAAGGAGAATCAGGAACAAGTAAAGGCACCTGGCTGCTCACAAGGGTTCCAGCAGGAAACACCTGGCTGTTTCCACTTTGGAAGCAACATGGCCAAGGTGCTGGCCCAAAGAAAGCCTCCAAAGTGGACAAACCAGCCTAGGGGAGTCACCCGGTCCTGGGCCAATGGCACGTGCATGCGTGAGGCCTTCACCTCCATCACTCCCAAGCAGAATGCCATTCCAAACTGAAAGAGAGATGGCATTTCCAGTCAATGTGAATTACACCTCCCTGTCATCTCTTTAAAACCAAACTATTGTTTAGTTGCTCAGTTGTGGCCAACTCTTTGTGACCCCATGAACTGTAGCCTACCAGCTCCTCTTGTCCATGGGATTCTCCAGGTAAGAACAATGGAGTGGGTTGCCATTTCCTTCTCCAGGGTATCTTCCCAACCCAGGGATTGAACCTGCATCTCCTGCACTGGCAGGGGGATTCTTTACCACTGAGCCACCTGGGAAGCCCTAAAAACCAAATTAGTAGCAGTCAAACCTAGAACAATGCTGATGATGTTTCTCTGTGATCATTAGATATTTAGACCTGAATGGAAACTCAGGAAGCTCATCACCACACAATTCACAGGAAGTAGGGCCAGGAACCTAGTCAGGGCCTGGAGTAATGTCCGAATCACTATGTACCATCAGGAAATCTAAATCAGAGGAGGTAAAACCAGAACTTCTTACAAGACAGCAATCATTTCACCTGTGTGGTTTATTTCTATAGAGAAACCTAAAATACACATACCCCAAAACACTCTATGATTTTCAATGAATCATGAGAAAGGAACCTACCAACAGTAAAACCAACACTTGGGCGGCTTTTTCTGATCGTTACTTTGTTAACCTTGCAGTCCATTACTATTCAGATATTGTACCAAACTTAAGTTTGTGAAAACTGGTAAAATGTTCCCAGAGGCATTATAGTTTAGCGTCTTATTTAAACAAAGTTAGCTAATATAAGAAACATCACCATGGAACAACTAAGCCCATGGGCCACAACTATAAGCCTGTGCTTGAGAGCCTGGGAACCACAGCTACTGAAGCTCACCTGTGCTCTGCAATAAGAGAAGCCACCACAGTGAGAAGCCCACACAGCAAGGAAGAATCAGTACAACCAAAAAATGAATTAATAATAATAATTTTAAAAATCAAAAGAAATACAGGAAATTTCATTCGGACCCCTGTCTAACTCTGTATTTCACATGTTCCAAAATCACTGTGGTCAGCCCGGAAACAGGCCTCCTTTTTAACAGACTTAATTCTGCGATTCGAGTTGCATGGTGTCTCTTTATATATGGTGTCATCACAGAGTATGCACTCTCCATGGGACTGAGAGAAGCTTCCACATAGACCCCCAATACGAGGAGAATCTAACGAAGATAATTAAAAAATACACTCACATTAAGAAAAGCCTTCAGAAATGTTTATCCTAAGGTTTTATGAAAAGTAAAGGCAGGAAAAAAAGCAGTGTTCCTCCCAGCAACACTGTAAGTGGAGGGAAAGTCCTCAACATTCTAGAATATTCACTACATCCAAATATGCCACATTGTTAAGCACACCAATATTTCTAAGGAGAACTGGAATGTAAACTTCACTGTGCACAAATGTTTTCTTTGGAGAGGCAGAGCCTTTCTCAGTAGTCTAACTGTATCCCGATAAGCGCCCAGGAAAGCGGCCGGAGTTCCTACTCCACCAACTCTGGTATGCCAGGTGCTTTCCTCTCTGCTTCTCATTCACTATTTCTTACCACCAAGACAATGTTCTTTCCAAATTCAGCACATGCAAAAACTATCGTTTTTTGTTAAAAACCTAAGCAAATTTTATAAGACTTTAAAAATTCGGTCAAATGACTATTAAAATACCTCTTGCTCTCAATCAAAGAAAAAAACTAAAGAGGATCGACAAACGTCAAAGCTACCTTTAAACAAATCTCTTCATGTGGCTCAAACAATATATATGGCCCTTAAGTGTTCATAAGGCGGAAATACTTCCTGGCGGAGAAGTAATGAAGTAGAATGTAAAACAAACTTATTATCATTCATTTGTATGGCTCTAACAGAAGATCCATTAGAGAGGGAGAAAAAAAATTCTGAGATACTGAATTGCACTTCAGAAAGGTAGCAGCACAAGAGAGAAAAAAATGAGAGCTAATTTTTTCGCGTGGTCTTTAAAAACACATCCGTTTTCTAGAGCTCTACGGCCACAGAAACCAAGGCTTCACCAACAGCTCCTCAAGTGACAATTTACCTAATCAGCGTGGCAATCACAGAAAAGATTCCACGTTTACTGATTGCCACTAATCAAAAATCACTTTTCAAATGCAGATAATTGACAAGTTTATGGACTGAAATGAAGAGAGGTGACATGCCATGTTCTCCAGGTTGCAGAAGCGAATGCTTTATTCATGCCGAGCACTCAGGGCTGCACTTGACTCCAACAGTCCCTGGACAATCACCCATCAGCCAAAACCTGACACATCAAAGATAAATCAAAGACTGACAGAGACGCCTGCAGCAGACACTTGACAGAAACTGGCCCGTGACCAGTGGCTCTCCTTGATGGAGCTCAGCACCACATGAAGAAACAGTTATGATACAACAAATATTTTCAAAGACTGAATAACCAGTTCAGATCTCAGTTTTACTAAAACTATTTCTAACCAAAACTTAAAGTTCAAAATTCTATAAAGAGGAACGATATATAGAGGATCATTTATCACTTAGTACTTTCATAGCACATACTCTGTGCCAGGTACTATTTCAAGTACTTAAAAACTCATTTACCATGGAATTTTGTGAGATGGGTGTTCTCTGTACCATTTCAGAAAAGAAGAAATGCTGAGTACTGATCAAAGCCTGCCTGAGGTCACAGGCTATCGAGGGGTGGAGGGGAAGCCAGGACCACCCCCAGCACACCATGTCACTCCACAGTCCACATGCACTTGCGCTGTGGGCCGAGGTGAGTCTCGTGTTATTTTATGTCAGAAGCACCAGGAGAGCCGCCTCCTCAACCAAAGACTCAGAAGTTCAGGATCTCCAGGAGGCTAGACTGGGGATCTGCACACTACTTTCAGTATTTTCAAAGTTTAGAATACACACATCTAATTAAGACAGGAGGGCAAACAAGGATACTTCACACATGCACTCTGGGAGTGAGCATCTTGGCAACACAGACTCGTGGGGAGAAAATGAAAAAAGATCTTATCACTGTTGTTCTTAAAAGAGTATCACCACCCTAAAACACGGTATTCAAAAAAGATATGGAAATGTAAAGGTAAAGGATCGGATACAAATCAGACACAAAATATAGAGAGAGATACAGATGGATGGATGGATGACGGACAGACTGGTTGGCATATATGCAGGGATTAGGTCTGTCTGCATAAATAGAAACTGAGAGGTCACAAGAGGCCATGAGATAAATATGCCATAAAAATCTTAATGACAGTAAACTTAAAAAAAAGAGAAAGAAGAAAAGCCAAAAAAAAAAACAACAACAACAAAAAAAGAAAAGCCAAATCTTTGGAGCTGTGTGTGAAGAGTATTGGGGAAAACTTCACAGGACATGGAATTTCCTTTCTTGACAGCTGGCAGCGTTTGTCTGGGCTTATCGTACAAGTGTGACCACAGATAAGTGCAGACTTTCGTCTCTCTCCCTAACCAGAACCACCATCAAGCCTTTCCACAACTGAGCTGTGGTTCTAGAAATGAGATGTAACTGTGCACTTTTCTCCTTTAAGAAGCTTTTAAAAAACTCTTGCAAAAAAAGAGACTCATACAAACCACTGAATTCTTCGAAGGATTAAGACATGACAACAATCTCACAGTAACCCTTACTACAGAAATAAAAATGTAGGAAACACTTGTTTTATGAGCCCAGAATGTGTGAAGCTGTAAACTCATCTCTCAAATCACAGACATGAATCAATATCCTACAAAATGCTAATACACACAAAAAAATGGATAAATCAACATTAGGCTTGCTCCAGTAAGGCCAGGTTAGTGTAACAGTCAAAAATCAGTCTGTGTCATTCACCATGTAACAGAAGGAGGAAAAAAAACAAAGAAACAAACATTACTACCTCAAGAAATGGAGGAAAAGCAGTTGATAAAATCCAATACCCACTAGAAACAAGGAATATAAGGAAACTCCTGCGACCTAACAAAGGCTATCTTGTTCTTGCCTGGAGAATCCCAGGGATGGGGAAGCCTGGTGGGCTGCCGTCTATGGGGTCGCACAGTCAGACACGACTGAAGCGACTTAGCAGCAGCAGCAGCAGCAATATCATATTTAATGGTGAAATATTACAAGTCTTCCCCTGAAGACTGGCAATGAAACAAAGATGCCCAGCATCACCACTTACGTTCAATCACACTAGAGATCCTAGGTAGTACAAAAAAGCAAAAAAGACCAAAGGCATTAAGATCAGAAAACGAATATATAAAACTGTCACTACTCACAAATGACATGAATGAAAAGGGCAAAATCCAAAAGAACATACAGACAAGACTTCAGAGTAAATGAATTTTAGTGACACTGTCAGTCAATATTCAAAAGTCAACTCTTTATATATATATATACACAAGCAAGCAACTGGAAAATGATGTTTACAAGTCACCAGACAGGGAGGGCCACGTGTTTCTTACTCAGAGTGAATCCCTACTCTACAAAGCCTATTTCCTATTTTTAATTTTTATTTTAAAAATTTTATTTATCTTATTTTGGCTGCACCAGGTCTTAGCTGCAGCACGTGGGATCTTCCATCTTAGTTGGGGTATGTGGGATGTTTAGTTGCAATATATAAGATCTAGTTCCCTAACCAGGAACTGAACCAGGCCCACTTATATAGATTCTCATTTGCGTCTGTGATGCCCTGATAAGAACTACTAATCTGGCTAATACTTCCCAAGTGTGTTGCATATCACAGGTGATATAGAAGATGGTTTTCTGGAGGTCCATGAAAAAGCTTGTTATCTTTGTGGTTGTATTCACTTTGATGTATATTTGAAAAAAATACATCAAGCACATCAAACCCGGAATGCACTGACTGATGATGGGAGGAAGCTGCTTAACACGGAGCCCATGCTTGCTTTCACCTGTGCTACTCAAACTTGTCTTCTCAAACCTCAGAGATCTACTCGACACAGTAACCTCTGAAATTCCCCACAACCGTGGTCTTGAGAATGACTGACTAAACCAAGACACAGAGATAGATGGATTACACCTGGGTCTAGTATCTGCATCTCATTTCGTTCTCCTCTTGGGAAGCCATGATACCAGCACAAACAGAAAAGAGCCACAGGAGAAAGGCACTGACGAGGACTGTGTAAGTGAAGAGCAGGCTTTAACTGCCTGCCGGAGGTGCCCTCACCCAGGGTGAGCTCTCGGGGCACAGACAGCTCTTTCAAAGTGGTTAGATGCTTCAGTTGTATGTGGTCCATCCTGATACATACTCCACACACAGATATAAATGGAAATACCAAGAAACACTATTTGCTCAGTTTTGGGGGGAAGTAGCTAAAGAAACTACTGTACCAAGCAGCTCGCCACAGCCTATTAAACTCCATGCCCCCTGTGCTTCACTGAACAGAACAGAACCACTCAAGTCCACAGACTTTACGATGGAGGCAACAACGCTCCATTTACTATCATTAAGACGCGCAGAGAGACAGACAGACAGACAGAACACAGTGAAAACAGAAGCCTGAGAGCAGGAGACTGTCAGAACTCCTTTCTTAGAGCTTCAGGTTAAAAATGCTTTCGTGAGTAAATCAGCATGAACTAATACTAAATACATGGCATAAATATTTCCCAACAATCATCGCTTTAATCTGGGTCTTTCTTTGACAGGTGTAGTTGATTTTAACAGAGTTCTAAGGGTTCTCTGCAATAGAGTAGCCCCTCCTGCTTTTTCTAAATTTAATTTTTATGAACTCTCTGAAACATTCAGAAGAAAACTTAAATGATATGACACTTGGACTTAAATGTCAGCATCTTGCCACATTGCCTCTTCCCCCACCACCCGGGGGGGCTGACTGGTTGGAAGCAAGCAGACAACCAGGAATGAAGATGCAAAGGCTTCATGAAGAAAACTGGCTTTGAGAACTTGGTACATAACCTGTATTTTCTAGAAAATGAGCACAGCCACAGAGCGCAAATGTAACATTAAATGGACATATGAATTAAAATGAATGCAATTACGCTGTTAGGTCCACCCTTTTAGCAATGCAGATCAGAGACCACCCTTTGTCACAGTATTTAAGCTAGTAGGTAGAACCCATTACTGAAAACATACTTGACATGAGCTTTGGAATCTGGGCTTGTCCTCGCAAAAGTGGCCGGTACATGTTCCCCTGGAAAGCTGTGGGCGGCGGTGCAGCATTGCTGTAGACACCCGTTCCGGAGGAGCCTCTCGGCATAACGTGGCTATGAAAGGAACCCCCCCAGCCAAAAAAAAAGTTAGACAAAGACATACCCATCACTATTATGATAAACAAATGCCGGTAGCCATCTTGTCACTACTAGATCTGACCAAGACAATGCGAAGTTTAAATTAAAATGAACAAAGTTCAAAATGTTACCTGATAATGGAGACAGCAAATGTTCATTTGTCACACCAGAGCTTCCTGATAATCATGTAAATATTTAGTACTTTATTAAAAAAAAATCATTTCAGTCTATTTCTCTTTTTCTGCATTATATTGAGTTTTGCCCTTGAAGACCTATGCTGTTGCTATCACTATACAGTTGACCCTTGAACAGCACAGGTCCACTTATACCTGCAGTGTTTTCAACAGTAAATACTGGAGTCCTGCACAATCCACGGCTGCAGATTTTCAGTGGGTGAATGTCCCTAATCCCACAGTTGTTCAGGGTTCACCTGTATATAATACTACTCTATATTTTACTATTTTCAGTTTATTGCATCAAACATTTCCCTATAACTTTTCATAGTCTTCCCAAGGGTAATGTGTATTAAGTATTACAGAATACTTACATATTAGTGTCTCATACTTTACTAGACCTGTCCACTCATTTAGTACTAGTTAGTACTAGTAGTATAGACAGCAATGCCTAGAGATATGGTTGTATAACTAGGCTCCTCTATTTTCTCAGGATAAATTCCAAGAAGTAGGAATCTGGATCAAAAGTTCAGAGGATCCTCAGACCTTAACACTCTACTTAAGAGATACTTCTATGTTGCTTTCCAAAGTGGCTGAAATAATGCAAAAAAGAAATCTAGAGAGTATTTTAGATTTGCTTTTTTTTTTTAACTATTAAATGAAGACTTCCAAGCAACCTGCCGAAAACCTCACATTTACACAGTGGCTTAGAAACTATCCCAAGAAGTTAATCCCCACAACTTCACGAGGCTGAAGTTCCATTTCACACACAGGAAACGGAGGCAGAGGAGGTTCTGTAACTTTAACAAAAAATATCCAGTGGTAGACAAGGTGTCTGATCCAGACACTCAGGACTCAAAGCCCATGATGCCACTGGCCCTTACTAGTCACTGCATAAAGTGCATGCTACTAATGGTAACCTACTGCCTAAAGCCCATTTTGAATCTTAAAGCTTTCATATGAATTGGAAATATTTATTTATGAGTTACCAATATCAATTCACAGATGATAACTCATTAATACATGCCCTAGTACTTTACTCTTTTTATCCCAGCTTTATGTCTTTCTGCTTCAAAGCTCCCTCTTTTACAGTCAGGAAAAAAGAAAATTTGAAGCTAATGAAGGCGAAGGATAAAAAGCAAAATTCACAGCAGAGGAGATACAAAAGGCCAGCAGACACTTTGAGAGGCTTGACCTTACTAACAGGCCAGGAGACACATTCAGGCATCACGGAGGCCTCAACACACAGGCACGAGCCCAGGGGCTGGCAGCTCCTCGTAGAGGGACTGTGACACCCAGAGATTAACTCAGTCACAACTCTCTTGAGGGTAAACAGCATGTTTCATTCTTTTGAAATAACGGTCAGAGACAGCAAAATCTCTTGAGAGAAAATAATGGAATTCTCAGGCAACACAAAGCAATAGATAAACCAGAGACACAGAATTGAATTTTAAAAAAGAAGGAAAGCAGAAAAGAATCAAAGTCATTAAAACAGCTGCAGAATAGTTGTATTTAATAATCTCGAACATCTGTGGTGTAAGTGCTGACTTAATGCTCCATGGAAGATTCTGAACAACCAAAATACACAGAAAAACCTACCACTCACCCCAAAGCCCTGAAGGCCGCGGGATCCAGGTGGACAGGCCGCCGGTCCCGGTTGAAGCCGAGCTGGGGTTTCCACTGCCGTCCGTTGCTGGATTTTTCCCAGTCGCTAGGTTTTAGGACCGGTGCAGGTTTTCTAACCATTTGAAAATACAGTATTTAGTTACAGGGGTGGACTTCACTTACACAAAATAAACTTGAAAAGTTTATATTTTCTAATTTGTTCAGTTGTTACCTTGCTCCCGGAAGCATGACAGCTTTAAAAATGTAATCTTCAGCAAACTGTGGGTCTTTAAAATTGATACTAGAAGAGAACAAGAAACAATTTAGTGATTTCACTGGATTAGTCTGCTTGACTTCTACCTGTAAATTCAGGTACTTGTGACCTTCATTTTATTTTTAAGGTTTTTTTTCTTTTTTTGGCTGTTCTGCATGGCTTGCAGATCTCCGTTCCCCAGCCAGGGACCGAACTGCAGCCATGGCAGTGAAAGCCTGGAATCCTAACCACTATACCACCAGGGAACTAGATGCTGTGGATCTTTAAACAGAATGACTACAATTCAAAAGTCTTCTCCCAAAATTATCTTAGTCCGCAGATTCTGCCAAACTGCCAAATGGCTGTACATCTTTCTCACCAAACTGCCACTAATCCCCAGGATGGCCTCGTGTAACTTTATGTGCAAAGTCATGCTCCACCTAATTGTAGGTGATCGCAGAGAAAGAACAGACACTGCCAGCCCAACTCTTGAGAAATTCCAGTATGATACCAGACACCGGTACAAGAGGTTTGCAACAACAAAAATAAAAACCACCTTTCATTTTGTTCAGTCCATGGCAAAGACCCTCCCTCGAACATCTTCAAGAAGATCAGCGCTTGTTGCAAGAAACAGTAGAAACATTTGCAAAATCAAAAACAATGAACAGATAATCCACAGGGGAAAAAACACAAAGCCTCCCTATTGGAAGTCCCATATCCTGCTCGACTAATGTGTTTCTGTGAGAATGTAAACAGTCACAGCTTGAAATGATGTGATGGCTGTATATTCAGACTCAGACTTTTAACAAGCTGGGCCAAACTGCCTTTTTGAGTGTATGTGTGTGTGTGTGTGTGTGCGCGCGCGGGGGCGGGGGGGGGGGGGGGGTCTCACCCAAAGCACACAAGTCTTCCTTCTGACACAGCAATGTCTCTTCTAGGACTCTGGATATGCACCTAGTTTATATCTAAGGATGCTCATAATATCAGGATTCATAATACTGAAAAACTGTAAAACCTAAGTGTATAGGCAAATAGTGGACTGGTTAAAGAAACTATGGTTCTTTCTAAAAATGGTATCCTCGGAGACTTCCCTGGTGGTCCAGCGGTTAAGAATCCGTCTGCCAGTGCTGGGGACGTGGGTTCCATCCCTGGTCCAGAAGACCCCACATGCCAGAGGCAACCAAGCCTGTGCACACCTGCTGAGCCCACACTTCCTAAGGCCTGTGTTCTGCAGCAAGAGAAGCCTCCTCAGTGAGATGCCTGTGCAGCGAAACCAGAGAGCAGCCGCTCTCAGCACAACTAGAGAAAGCCCACATGCAGCAAGGAAGACCCAGGGCAGCCAAAAATAAATTTTCCATTTTTTTTTATAATAAATAAACAGAAGTGGTTTATTTCTGAAAATGTAGTAACAAAATACTTAATGACAAGATGGAAATACAGGCAACAGACTAGACACACGTTCACCAGAAGGTTATTTGTACACGCAACCATTTCCTTTCCTTCTCTGTGCTTTTTCATATTCTCCAAAGATCCTCTGAAGTTTACAGATTACAGTTGCAATCAGTGAGAAAGGGTTTTATTGAACTGGCTGACATTTTAGATAGCTAACTTTATTCTCTTCAAATAATGCCACTTAAAATAATTAGGGCCCATCTGTTATAGAGAGATTTTTGTTAACTGTATATTTTAAGTACATAAAAATGGTTCCATTTATAATAAAGATGCTATAAGCTCAAGAACAGCTGAACAGCACTTCATTGACTCAATCTGTTCCTCTTAGAAACTCACTCTTCACCATGACTGTTTTTATCTCAGATGTTCTCTACTCCAGGCGGCTCAGGGCAGGGCCAGGCACAACAGGCAGTGTGAAAGGTTTCAGAAGGTGAGAGACAAGGTGGTAGGTAGGTACGTGGATTTGTTGGGGCTTTCTAGACACAAAGCCAACAGAGGAAACTGGTAATAAAGCATGGCCTGCAACTAAAGTATCTCAGAGCAGTTCTCTTGGGGTCAGCAGGCCTTTTTGGCAGTTTACCAAACAAATTTTCAGCATGCCTACTGTGTACATGGTCTCATGGTGGGAGCAGAGGCACAAACAGTGCCCAACCATGGGGCCTGCCTCCTCTTCTAATAGGGGAGATAGACTGGAAAAGTTTAACAGTATAGTAAGGAAGAAAGTGGAAAAGGCCACAGCAGGCACAAGAAAGATGCTCATCAAAGCCTGTCACTTGCCTTCCACATGGGACCTTGTGAGTGTGGGCTAAATGCACACGTATGTGAGGGAGAGGGTCTTCACAGAGGGACCAGCCTGGAGAGCAAGGAGGAGGCGTCCCTGCGGAGCTGTGGGGACCCAGATACAGAGCACGGCTCTACCAAACTATGGCAGGAACCAGAGGTCTCCGAGGAGTGGCAGTGGTTAAGAAAGACGAGAGAAGATTCAGTGGGAAGGTAGGTGGGATTTCAAAAAAAAAAAAATCAGCTGGGAGAGCCCTACAGTAATTCAGGAGACGAGAATACATACAGGCTCACTGGGAAAAGCCAGATAAGAGAAATAAGTGGAAAGAAAGACGGTTCCAGAGCAGTGGTATCAGTACACGGAGTCACGTGCCATGAGAAGCTGAAGTTCCTAAGTCTGGGCAAGGGGGCAACAGGAGGTGAGGGAAAGATGGAGAGATGGGCAAGGAGGTGTGTGTGGGTGCAGGACACAGCGGCCAGTGTGGACACGGAGTCCGGGTGACACGGAGGGTGTCACCTGCTCCTCCAGATGGGAAGAAAACTGAGAATCAAACAGAGGTTTTATATCTGTAAAGTCAGCAAAACTATAAAAAGCAAGTTACAATGGTGGAAGAAGAGAAGGACGAGAGACATTCAGGGAGATGGCTCAGTTCTACTCACAGTTAAACTACTACTATGTGGAAAGATTTATGGGATCAGAATTGAAAAAAAAAAAATTCCTAGGTCACAGTTGATTGTATTCTCTAAGAGTCCTTCCATCAATTTAAGACACTTCAATAACTTCTAAAATATATTTCCTCAACAACACAGGTAAGACCTAATGTGATGGGAACACGAGGTGAGGGAAAGTCCACTAAAGTGGACTCAAGGAGACAACTTCTCAAACATGGAATCCAACACCAGATGCACACAAACAGAGAAGGAGGGAAATGCTAGGAGTCAACAGAGACAGGAGTAATTGGCAGGGGGCACTGGAGGTTGCATGTTCAGATTTTTTGTTTGTAAAGCAAGAACAACACTGGGATACAGAAGCCCTGAAACAAACATCCAAAAAGCTAAAGTAAACTGCATCAGTCTCAGCATGACCCCTCAGAGAAAAGACTGAAAATGACCTCGTAAGAAAAGAGTTACCTTTGGCCTTTCAGGCATCTCCAGGAAATCAACTCAATTTTATTATTTATTTATTTATTATTATTTATTCAACATACAGCTGGATTTGAGATTTCTTTTATAAATTTAATAATCTTGTGAAAACAATGGATACCAAATAACACCAAAGGCCATTTCAGGCTCAGAAATCACGATCACCATCATAATCATACAAACAAAAACTCCAGGATTTGTTAACTCTGGAACTCTTCCTTGTGCAAGTCTCTGTCCTAATTAGAAAGTTAAGTAGAACTTACTATTTCTAGGGGGCTGCGAAGGAAGACCCTTGAACACACACTGAGATACTGAGAAGCACAGCAAATGTACCAATCCGGAGCGGACTGGTGGTATAACCGGCCTGAAGGTCTGCTGCAAGCCAGGGCCCCAGGGGTTAAACACAAGAGTCCACACTGGCTCTGCCGGAATCAGACTGTGGCGGACACAGGAACCTGGCTTATGGTTCTGAATCCCACCTTTAACAAAAGAGCCCAAAGACAAAGAGCCAGGACAGATTATACGCCAAGATAAACAAAAACTGTGGTAAAGATAAAGGGTAAAGCAACTATATGCTAATACAAATTAATTAAAAAAATGATCCACCGGAAATTTAAGAACGGGGGTGGTGAGAGATGAAGGCAATTAATCTAGTAAGATTTTTCAAATTCACAAAGGGTGTCTGTAAGTGAAAGCCTTCCTAGAATGGCAGCTGCTATCTAAATCCATTAAAGATAGGAAAATAAACATGCTTAAACTTCACAATGAGAAATCTAAATAAAATCCAAAATAGTCCCTGAGAGTGAGAGAAATAATAACATGTTGGAAAGTAGTATTCAGGAATAGCTTTTACAAAATTCTTGAATTACTTAAACATTTGCCCTGTTCTCATCTAAAGAGTGAGGGAAACAACAACATAAACCTTGCCATCAAGATCAGGAATTCATACAATAGTTACACAGATGCATAGAAAGTTTGCTGATTCTCATTCTAAAGAGCCATATTATATTTTACATACTTGGCAGAAAATGCTGTCACCATTGAGGAAATGAAGTATGAGTTTTCCACGTAGCAGAAATTAGCCCTTTAAAAGTTTGTAATTATAGATAAAAAAAATATTCCACTATAATTCATTCTATCTCATCTTAACTAAAATATATTAACAGCTCTGTTTTTGAACTCTACAGGGCCACGAATATAAATACAATTTATATTATGTTACAATACAGTGAAGCCATGTGGGCCTCCAGGGTGCAGAGGTCTGTTTGAACCTACACAGCACACAACTCTTGGAAACTCCTACTTTCCACCTCCCACCTCTCTAATCCAGGAAGAATTAGAGGTTGTTAGGGGAAACCAGAAAGCAGAGAAGTAAGCTTGTTAAGTCAGTAACCTTAACAATATACATAATTTAAAGTCAAGAGGCTCTACTTGGAGGTCTGCAACACAGGGACTCTCCAAATATCAAAGACTTGCTGGAATAATAGCCACCATTTCCCTGTGAATCACAGGTCTTCTTAAATTTATTTGCAAGTTCAGAGCTGTATTCTGGGCAAATGTCAGGAATTTGGGGAAACTTACCTGATGGCAGCATTGTGTGTCAGATCCTTTAACATGGGAATAGGAGAACATACTACTCTAAAAAGAAACAGAAGAACCATCTGTTTGTAAGTTGTAACCTCTGGGAAAAGTGGAAACAAAATGTTGCTACGTTTCTTATGCTTTGAGAGAGAGAAATCACTAAACCAATAAAAACAATATAATCATAGGTAACTTTTAAAAAGGGCCCTGTTTATAATTTCACTAATAGAAAATAATTATGAACAACGGGCTTATATCAGAATTTGTAAAAAAAATTCTGATACAAGAATTCTTTATATTCTATAAACCAAAAAGGGGGCAGTGGAGGAACAGATAACTGAATAGAAAAATAGAACAGGTATTTCATAAGGAACACCAAACAGTTGAAAGACAGGTACACAACAAGATACACAACATCCTGACACTTTAATAAGATTATGAAAGTAATTTTGACCTTGTGTGGATCACCTCAAGAGCTGGGTTCTGACCCCAAGTCCAAGGCTTTTATGTTGTTTTGTTTTCTCACTACTTTCTTATTATTTCTAGAATATGAAACATTTAGGCAACAAAGTAGAAATGCTAACTAAACATCCTCCCAACCCCTCAATTAAACACAATGATGCTTACTGATCTGGAAGGACAGCTTCCTCATCCAAAGAAAACTTCCCTTGGATCCCATGACATAGTTCAGGTGGTACATCCACTGACTGTGGGGGGAAAAAAAAACCCAGTCCTGATTATACAGGTGAAAGAATGGAAAGCAGGGACTCAAACATGTTTGTTCACCAGTGGTCACAGGACTACCATTCTTAACATCCCCCAAAGGTAGAAACTACGCAAGTTCCCATCAACAGGCGAGTGGACTAATGAAATGTAGTGTATACACAAATGAAGTATTATTCAGCCATAAAAGAAAAGAAACACTGACATAAAATGGCTGAACCTTGAAAATTCTGCTAAATGAAGTGAGCCAGACACAGGTGGATAAATACTGCATGATGTGATCTAGGGGAGGTGTCAAAATTAGGCGACTCCATAAAATCAGCAAGTAGCAGAGAGGTTGTGAAAGGCTGGGGGCAGGGAAGGATGGGGAGGAGTGTTTAATGCTGTCCGGCGGGTATAGAGTTTCTGATCAGGAAAGTGCACAGCTTTATAAATGGTCTTAATGCCACAAAATTACACACTTAAAAATGCTCCAAATGGTAAATTGGGTTTATATTTGGCTAAAATTGTAAAAATGCATTCCTGATTAAATAATCAAATGAACACACTGTCAAGAAACACATCATGAGGGAAAAGAAACCATACCTCTGTGGAACCTGTCTTGTACAGCTCTAAAATGAAGTCGTGCAGTGGGTGATGTTTCCCAACAAATAAGACGTCACCTCCAAGACTGTTTCTTCTGGCTGGGGGGGAAGGCAGGACAAGATCAAAGTAATATCCACAAGAGCAATTTTCATTATGAGACCAAAATTAGAAGATGCATCTAAATTTTTAAAGCTTTATTATGGGGACTTCCCTGGTGGACCAGTGGTTAAGAATCCAATTGCCAGTGCAGGGGATGTGGGTTCGATCCCTGGTTGGGAAACTAGCATCCCCATAGGCCGCAAGGGAACTAAGCCTGAGCGATACAACTAGAGGGCCCAAGCGCTCTAGCAAAAGATCCTGCATAATGCAACCAAGACCCCATGTAGCCAAATAAATAAATGAATGCTTTTTTAAAAAATTATAGAGTTTGTGAAAAAATAACAAGAAGAGGCCTAAATTTAGGTGATGTGTCTTTGCAGAAGAAGAAAAAAAAACTTTGACAATAAGGTTTCAAAAATCAATGATTATCAAAAAAAGCTTTTAGTCTCAAAAAAACAAATCAATGACTATTAGGAAAAAAGTCACTAAAAGATACCTGCACAAAGAATTGCAAGATTTTATTAAGTTGAACTCAATTTCTTATAAGATATAAACATTCCCCAAGGAAATACAAATTTAATCATCTGAGAAGGAAAATTATCCTAAGGATGGCTGACAGAGAAATTATTTCTATAGGTTTGTTACACTGGCATTAAATTTTCCAACTGAACCCAACCTTGCAATTTCCTAATATTTTAACTATCAGTATAATGACAAAAATCCCACTTGTTGCGAAAGATAACATTTCAAGTTAACAATCTGAGAGTAAATGCTTGCAGCTCATCTTAACCTTCAGGCAAAATTATTATAATCTGGGGGGTGGGTGAAGATGAAGGGAAGAAGGGAGATGGAGGAAATCAAACACTTATAACTTAAAAGCTTTCAATTTAATTTACTATTTAATTACTACTCAATGTACAGATAGTATTAATTTTAAGAAACTCATTTTTGTTACAAAGAAGTAAAACCAATGATTTATGCCTCTTTTATGAAAAATCTGACAAATGAAAAAAAAAAAAAAAGTCTAATTCTATAAGCAAACGTGCAGCCTGTGTCACACAGACTGTGCTGCCCGATGGGCCTGGCCTTACTCTCTTCAGGGGTGAGGTCTGGGTACACCTCTTCCAGGGCAGCACGCAGTCTCCGCTCGTCCACAAACGGCAACAGAGCCACACCTGGGGACACAAAAGCACACCAACCGCCCCAAGTATTAGAGTCACCTAAATGTCAACTGGTCCAAATGGACATTTCTAGTAGAATATTCCCACAAACATAAAAACATCTGGAATTGAAATATTTAGCCAAGTTCAAATGTAGAAGGAAAAAAACTCCACTTTTCCATTCTTAAAATGGCTCATATGGAAAACCATCTGTGATCTTAACTCTGTGATAATAAAAATTTTAAGTTAAAAGAACACTTAAGATAGCAGCCTGTTCTCATCTTCCTTATGAGATGGCCTTGGGCAAGTTAGTCAATTCCCCAAAGAGCTTGGGCTTATCCTTTCATCATTCTAGAACCTTGGATTCTTCTTTTATAAAACAAGATCATTCAACAGAAGTTTTTAGAAGTTCTATCACATTTTAAAACCTAATAATTAACTTACACAAAAATTTTAGACATTTGTTTGTTTAAATAACTCAGAGATGGTAGAAGAGATGTTGATTTTCAGGCTGAAAATTGTCCTCTGGAGTGTGATAGAATTAAGGTCATTGTTTTATCTAGACCTTTGCGCATCATCTTCAAAGAAGCACACCAGTGAATGCAGGATCCATTACTAGAAAATTTTTGACACTTTTGAAGCATAGGAAGTTATGCTGTCTATAGTATAAATAGTATCTTTGCCAAATAAAAAATTGAAGATAAATAGCAAAGAGAAATGCTAAATGAAGCCAAACAGTTTTGAAACTACTGCCATTCAAAACTGTTGCATTTATGATTATTCCCTTTAAAATGATTAGAAGTGGAAAGTTTCCAAAGTTGTCATTTATGATTTAGCTGCCATATTTTCAAAGCTAGGAAATGTGTTCAACTGTACTACCTACTAAGAAGAATACTTTTTTTTTTTTTAAGTTAAAAAGAAACTAAGTTCTAGTGTGAATTTCATAGGGTCAAAAAGTTGATAAACACTTAGATGGGAAAAAACCTTGAGAGTTGTTTTAGTTTAGTTAGTCACACACATAAGTTACCATGAAAAACTAAAACACTACCTAGCTTTCATTTTCTACCTACTAGATTCAGGATCTAAACAAATTATGAGAGACTTTCCTACGATATCAACTCCAGAAGCAAATAGTAAGCAATTTGCAGTGCTAATGACAGCAATATGGTTAATAAATAACAAGCCCTACTGGCCAGTGGAAGAAAGAATACTTTGCACCCAGGTATGAAGATGGTGGTGCTTGAGAATGAGATGATAGTAAAAACAGCAGTGGTGACTTTTTCCTGAGCACCTATATCCAACGGCTCATTAATTGTCTCAACAGCCCAGAGGCAGTCCAGATGGTGGTAGTATTTAGGTAAAAACAGTGGTCACACTCTCCAGGTTCTGATCTTACTTCCGACACTGTGTGACTCTCATCAAATAACTTATATTCTCTGTCCATATAAAAAACACATTTGAAATATCTATGTTATATTATTACATATAGTATTTGTATGGTAAATATATGCTGGAAATGTACCCAGATAAGTTTTATCTTCTATCATTTTAGATGTACTCAATTTAGGCAAGAACTTAACTAAGTATCTTCCATAAGTTCATAAGTACTTTCCATAAGTTTTAAACATACGTATGGAGAAAAAAACTATACCTCCTACTAGTAAGTTTTACCTCAAGAAAGGTATATTCTTGGTACAGACTCTAATATGTGAAAATATTTATATAAGATATAAAAATATTAAAGGCCCGAATTAAACCTATGCTGGGACTGCCCAGGTGGTGCAATGGTCAAGAATCTGCCTGTTGATGCAGAAATGGGTTTGATCCCTGGGTCGGGAAGATCCCCTGGAGAAGGAAATGGCAACCCACTCCAGTGTTCTTGCCAGGAGAATCCCCATGGACAGAGGAGCGTGGCGGGCTACAGTCCAGGGGGGTCCCAAAGAGTCGGACACGACTGAGCATGCATGCATGCAAATCTACCCTAAAATTCATTTGGAATCTTAAGGGACTCAAAACAATCTTGACAAAGAAAAATAAGTTGGAGGACTCCAATCTTCTGATTTCAAAACTTACTGCAAAGGTACAGTAATTAAAACAATATACTGTACTGGCATCAGACAGACTTACTGACCAATGGAACAGACGGCCCAGGAATAAACCCTCCCAAAACCACTGAGTGGGGAAAAAGCAGTCTGGTCAGCAACCAGCACTGGGAAAACGGATATCCACATGCAAAAGAAAGAAGCTAGACCCTTACGTTACACCATGTACAAAAATTAACTCAAAATGGCTCAAATGTCCTAAATGTGAAGAGCCAGAACTATAAAGCTTTTAGAAGAAAACATACAGAGGAAGCTTCAATGACACGGGGTCAGGCAGTGATTTCTTAAAACACCAAAAGTAAAGGCAGGAACAGCAAAACAGTCCAACTAAAACTGGACTTCACCAAAATTAAGAATTTCTGTGCATCAGAGGACACTATCAACAGAGGGAAAAAGACAACCCACAGAATGGGAGAAAATACACAAATCACGTATTTGATAAAAGATTAGAGTCTGGAACATACAAATGACATCTACCATACAATACCAAAAACCCAAGTCAAAAATGGGCCAAGGACCCCAACAGACAATTTTCCAAAAAAGATACAGGAATAGCTAATGAGCACGTGAAAACAATGATCAGTATCACTAATCACTAGGAAAATGAAAATAAAAACCACAGTGAGACACCGTTTCACACCCATCCAGATGGCTACTATCAAAGGAAACAGAAAGCTGCTGTCAGTAAGGATGTGGAGAAACGGTAACTGATGCGCACTGGCTGACCTTTCCTCTGGGTAATTTATGCTACAGGAACAGCAGGTTGTCTGCATGTCTATGTATTTACTTACTCACTTAACACACACATAAATATACTTAGATTTTTATTTACTACTTCCTATTCTCCTATGTCTCCTCTCCCTGTTGCTCCTCCACAGGGCATCTTCAAAAGCAACCTAAACCCCAATCCATACGTGTAACACGATACGCCCACACAGCACTACACGTGCATAGCCCCAAGCAATGGGCTGCATTTCCCACTACCATTCTGTTCAAGTTAACACGAAATTCCAGTTACTGCGTAAGTTAACTCTAAAATCTCATAAAATAATTATTTCAATTGGTAAATTATTACTTATTCCCCTTTGTTCCACAATTCTCTTTGAGTTAGTTTACTGATCTTCTGCACCACAGAGAATAATCAAGGAAAAAGGTGTGAAAAATGGTAGTACTAAACACACGTATCATTTTAGAAAAATAATGGTGGAAGAAGAGGTTAACATGACTTGTTGAAAGGGACTGTGATGGGAAACAACAGCTGGCTTACTGTGTTTGAGACTTTCTTGTGTTCTACTGTTATTACACATTTTTTTGAATGCTAAATTATCACCTTAAATACTAATTTTTACTGCCCTTATTTCTACAAAGTCTGTGAACAGAAGGAATGAGAAAATAATATATAGATAAATAATGATCAATGTTAAACATTTAAACTAAATTTCTAATATATTTTTCAAAAGTTTCCACAGAGTGTTAAGTAAATCTCCACAAGAATACTCTTGTGTTTCTATTAATACATCACTAAGCAACCTCATAAGGTATCAATGACTAACAGGAGCCAAGTCCCAGGTTCCATTAATTAATCCAAAGGAGATAAAAGATAAAATGGTTAATCTGTCTCAACCTGATTTGCTATTTATATTTATCATAATGTGACTATTAAAATTATATTAATCATGGTTAATCCCAGTTTGGATGGCAAAATACAGAAAATCCTTTCATTCCGTAAGCCATGTTCAGTTCAGTTCAGTCACTCAGTCGTGTCTGACTCTTTGTGACCCCATGGACTGCAGCATGCCAGGCTTCCCGGTTCATCACCAACTCCTGAGCTTGCTCAAACTCATGTCCACTGAGTAGGTGATGTCAACCAACCATCTCATCCTCTGTCGTCCCCTTCTCCTCCTGCCTTCAATCTTTCCCAGCATCAGGGTCTTTTCAAATGAGTCAGTTCTTTGCATCAGGTGGCCTTTAGCATCAGTCCTTCCAATGAATATTCAGGACTGATTTCCTTTAGGATTGACTGATTTGATCTTCATGCAGTCCAAGGGATTCTCAAGAGTCTTCTCCAACACCACAGTTCAAAAGCATCAATTCTTCAGTGCTCAGCTTTCTTTGTGGTCCAACTCTCACATCCACTCATGACTAGTGGAAAAACCATAGCTCTGACTTTTGTTGGCAAAGTAATGTCTCTGCTTTTTAATATGCTGTCTAGGTTTGTCATAGCTTTTCTTCCAAGGAGCAATTGTCTTTTAATTTCATGTAGTCACCATCTACAGTGATGGTGCAGCCCATCAATGGAGCCCAAGAAAATAAAGTCTGTCACTGTTTCCACTGTTTTCCCATCTATTTGCCATGAAGTGATGGGACCAGATGCCATGATCTTCATTTTCTGAATGTTGAGTTTTAAGCCAGCTTTTTCACTCTCCTCTTTCACGTTCACTCTCCTCTTTTCACTCTTTCACTTTTCACTCTCCTCTTTCACTAAAGAGGTTCTTTAGCTCCTCTTCACTTTCTGCCATAAGAGTGGTGTCATCTGCATATCTGAGGTTATTGATATTTCTCCCAGCAATCTTGATTCCAGCTTGTGCTTCATCCAGTCCAGGATTTCACATGATGTACTCTGCATGAAAGTTAAATAAGCAAGGTGACAATATAAATCCTTGACATACTCCTTTCTCTGTTTCGAACAAACTGTTGTTCCATCTGGCTGTAACTGCTGCTTTCTGACCTGCATACAGATTTCTCAGGAGGCAGGTAAGGTGGACTGGTATTCCCATCTCTTGAAGAATTTTCCACAGTTTGTTGCAATCCACAGAGTCACTTTAGCATAGTCAATAAAGAAGCAGCAGATGTTTTTCTGGAATAAGTCATGTTAGTACACAGTTTTATCAAAAAGAGAAAATTATTTTAACAAAAGGAATACTGTCTAAATTTTACCTTGCCATGCGTACTTCTTTCCATTCAAATCAATAGCAAAATCTTCAGGGTAGAAGTCAATTATACTAGAATCCTATACCAGGGAGACAAGTAAAGATTCAGAAAGTGAAGTCACACATTTCTGTTATGAAAAATTTGATATAAAACTTTTGATCACACTATCATGCCCGATAAGAAAACAAGCTTTCCTTTTAAAATAGTATTCTTTAAATTGCAGGTCCAGGGGAAAAAAATCAACAATTTTAAAGATAAAAACAAAAGATATTAACACAGAATTTTAGAGTGGGTATCTGTGGATCCAGTGTAGAGTGAAGAATTTACAGAGAACTCTGTTTCCCAGCTGTGCCTCACGCCTCCTCACACACAAGACCAGCTAGGAGGGGATTCCAGGTGTGCCAGTCTTAGGTCTGGCGGACACCACAAAGGCTGGAGCAAAAATAATGGCTTACAGGTAGGCGGAGAACAAAATAACTGTTTTTAAGAATTTCTTCAAAATACAAATGAGTTTTATTTACTAAGTAGGGTACTGATAGTCAAGAGAAGCAGAAAAAAATAATGAAGTAGTGAAAAATATACAGAAGAACTCAAATACTTGCACTGCTCTGCACTTCACTCTTAACTATGAAATGCAAATACAATTGTGACTCATGTTAGTAAAGTGTATGACAAAAACCCAGTTACACACTCAAAACACCAAGACTCATGGCAAATATATATCAGAATGTATCGGATACATCATATTGAATTTAATACTAATATGGTAACATTGATAATATAGAATAATTTAAATGTGATTTTGTGAACAACTCCAAAGATCTTACTCTCAAGACAGACAGCAAAGTTTCTGTATCATAAGGAAAAAAACAAACCATCACTAACACCAATCAAGAAAAATTCTTAAATTTACTATTTATATATTAAGAAGTTTACTTATTTAGCAGGATTAAGAAAGAGAATGCACCTGTTATTTTGCAAAATAATAAATGTGTTTAAGACTTGGGGGGGTGGGGTGGGGAGAGACTCACTGGATCACTCATGAGCTTCCGCCATGATGGAGGTAGAAAGTTACCACTAGCAGCTGGAAAAACCCCCATAAGTTGTTCCAGTGGTTTAAACTATTAAAAACAAAACAAACAAAAACGTTAACATATGACACATAATTTTGATCTAAGCCAAAATTCTATAAATTTTATGGCTCTAAATAGCTCAGCTTACCGGTTTGGTACCCTTCTCAAAATCAGAAGGCATGTCTGCAATCCCTTCGAAGTCTGAAGCGAATGGTGCATAATGGAATGGGTAATACCACTTCCAGGACGCACAGCCCTGGAATCATTCAAAACAGCAAAGCCACAAATCTATGTTAATGATATACACAGAAAACCAAAAAGAATTAGGCTATTAATCTATAATATTCTATTTATAAAACATATGATTTCTAGTAGATAGCCCATGTATTAATTTTTCCATGAGTCCTAAAAGTTATTTTGATTCAATTTGAACTTTTCACTACATATCAATGGCCCCTTTATTTAAAAAAATACTGCAAAACACCTTTAAAAATCAGTAGTTAACACCAAATTTTATATTCACAAATACAATTTGGTGAAATTTTTGTTCTTCAAATGTGTTTGGTGGCATTTCTTTATAACTCTAGAGTTTCCAGTTAAAATGAAGAACAAAAGTGTAGTTGACACTGAGCCTACAGACGGAGAAGGAACATCACTGTGATTGACAGCAAAACCAGCAAAAGCCTCATTTGAGAATTCCCTAGATTTTCAGTGAGAACTTTCTTTTTCTTATAAAAATATTCAATGACATGTATTTTGACTCTGTGCCTGGTGAATTAAAAATCTTTATAGAAGTAAAACATTATATTAAAATATTCTATAGTAGATACTTCCATTAAATTACTTTCTACTTACTAATTTCAGATCACAACAAACTGAACTTGCTTCACTCTACAAACACAAAACCAGATACTAACTATGAGTTACATCCCCCATGTCTACCTAACCTCTCACCAATCTGACATCCCAATTACCAAAGGCTTTAATTTAAAGTCAGACTTCAAGTACCATTGTTACTTTACATGGAGGAAATGGTATCATTCAAAATTCCTTTCCAATTCTTACTAGCATTTTCCAGGCTTTCTCTTTTGTTCAGTAATTTAGTGACTATCTAATAGTTGCTCAGTTATTTTTTTTCTTCCAATTCATTTAGTGACTATCTATTAGTTATTCAGTTGTTTTTTTATTCCAATTTAAAAAAATCACTAAACTGTAGTCATTTGCAAGACAAAGCATACTCAACAACACTCCTTTATGCTGAAATTCTTTAACACAATAAAAATTAGCTCTGTATATACATTAATGAACGTTAGAAACAAATATTAGGCTCAATAATACACATTATTACAGAAATTATCTTTCTAAAATGATCAGTTAGAAATTTAGAGGAAAACATCCTTTGTACCTGGTAATAATATCGAAGAACCCAGCAGAGTCCTTCAACGTAAGACTGAACAACTTTACGTCGGAATTTCTCATCTGCTGCATCAACATCAAATTTGTTCTTGTAGTATCGCTGTTTCCAACCAGCTTCCCATAACCTACAAACCAGGCAAGATCAGTTTATCCTGATTCAATATGGTAACTATACACCTATTTATCACCCCAATCAACTTATATTTAATGTCCAAGTGAAATGTAAATGAGTTCAAAAGTAATGCTAGCAGAGTTCATTTAACTATTTTCTAAAAACTCCACTTTCACGGGATTTATTACCAAATTAAAGATAGTTAAACATAAAAAACTCAAAAACACTGATTCCAGTAAGATCATTCTAAAACTACATTTTAAAAAAGGATCATCACTTATGCTAAAGTAGATACATAACAGGGCTTCCTGGGTAGGCTCAGCTGGTAAAGAATCTGCCTGCAATGCAGGAGACTCTGGTTCGATTCTTGGATCAGGAAGTTCCCCTGGAGAAGGGATAGGCTACCCACTCCAGTATTCTTGCCTGGAGAATCCCCGTGGACAGAGGAGCTGGTGGGCTACAGTCCATGGGGTCGCAAAGAGTTGGTTGGACACGACTGAGTGACTAAGTACAGATACATAACACTTGTTTGCTTGAATTTTTATACTGTTTTACATGCTTTTGGACCATGTAATAACTCTCAAACTACATTTTAAGATTCAAATACTGAATACATTTTTATATAGTTCAAGTTCCTCAGTTTATTAGGATATATTTAAACTGCACAAAGAAAGTCAATTAAACTACTTAGGAAAAAAAGATTTGCCATGGGTAATTCTTTTAAAGGTAAAACACAATTTATAAAAGAATAATCTAGAAACCAGGCAGAAACTTGGTATACCTAATCTACACTCTTCATGCTTGGGCCTCTTAGAGCTAAGATTTAAAGGGAAGGACATGCATGCACATGCACATATGTATATATGCATGTTCTGGTAAAACTTAGAAGCAGGCCAATCAATTCACTAAGTTATCATTAATTACTAAATATACAATGAGAAGAACCACAAAGTACTGATTTTTCAGGCTCTGAGATATTAAAACATTTTCTTGAAGGAACACAAAGAAGCCAAAATAATTTTCTTTTCATCAGGACAGATCTCAAGATGCTTCTACAGTAATGCCACTTTCTACCATGTGCCAGACCTTACAAATTAACTGCAGTCATGTTTCAGAATACAGGTAAGCCCTTTCTAAAGTTCACTTTACACTACTTGGCTTGTGCAAAAAACCTCCATCAACGCCTGTTTTCCCTAAGTGAAAGAAATGCAGAGACGATTTCGTTTTTTTTAAAAAGGCAGAAAGTAGGAATCTCATTTAGCATGTTTGTTTTCAGGGTGCACCCCAGGAGTGGGAGTAGCCCCACCAGCTCCTTCCTCAGGAACCACACTCAGCATCTGAGCATCAGTCATCAGAGCTGTGAGCTGTGTCTGTGAGCAGCTGGGCCTGATCTCCATTTATTTTGTGCAGCAAGATGCAACCTGGGGTAACTGGTTCTTCACTATATGCCATTCTAGCTATGAAAGGTTTCATAGCACACAAAGGATTCACAGAACACCAATCCGGAGAAATATCTCTATCCATGATGTGGATTATCATCATTATACAAAAGATAGTAAGAAAATAAATGCTAAGAATCCCAAGCATTTCTTGATAGAAGCATTTCCACCATGATTATTCCCAGCACCAACATTAAACAATAAAGTACTAAATAAATCAAGTTTACTATTAAGCTAGCCAGATAGTAAAACAAAAAACACTCAAAGAGGAAAATCCATTGTTATAGAAGCAGAGGACAAAAACTCAGGTAAGGTAAAAATACAATAACACATCATCACAGACTGCGGTATCTGACATCAAAGGTTGTTTGGAAAATGCAGAACCACACATGACATTTGTGAGATTTCTAATCACAAACACACCATCCAAAACCTATATAAAAAGCATGAGCTTCTTTTGTTCATGCTTTTGGACCACTATTGTTCGCTTAACTTTGGACTATCTATCATTTTGCTAAATTATTAATGAGTTACATTTTTTGAGACTGTTGACCTTTTGCACTTGGGAGTCTAGGATTCAAGCTTAGATTTAATTATGAGAGGTTATTAATCTCTGATCTGGACAAATGAAAGAATCAAAGTTTCCCATCATAAACGTTAAGTATACAGTTAAAGGGAAATTCCTGTCATGAAATATAACTGTGCATATACAAATTTGTGGTTTTTAAAAATATACGTATTTCTTAACCAAACAATTTCTGCATATTTCATCTTGAGGAAGAAACTTTTCAACTGAGAAGATTAAAGCAAACTATATCAAGTATCCAAGTGTTACTGAACTTTCTGGGTTAAGCAGCTTGAAAATTTAATCCCCACACAGTAGCATTCAGATCACATAGTCAGAGCTAAACACCTCATGCCTAGCCTATCTAGCGCCTGGTCTCAGAGGGAAAGTGGCTTGGATGATGAGAACCTGCACGCATACTAATCTAGATACTTAGGTTTAACAGCTATAGCTTACACATCTCACTGGAATTTACTGACTATCCTAACCCTCCACATTAATTACTGGTGGATAAAAAGATCACAGGCAAGCAACTGAAGGCACTGCTTCTCTGAGCTAAATAGCATTAATTAGACCACCTCTATTTCAGCAATTTGCTAACAAAGTGCTACCAAAAAATGGCTTCACCTGACGTTATCCTCTGGCTCAGGTTCACTGTCACTGTCTTCCACTTTTCGTTTAATTCCTCCTCTTGGAGATGGGGAGCCGTCAGAAGTGAAACTCGCATTAGGAGAAACTGAAGGACTCTGCAGACAATTATGACATTACAGAGGAAGGATTTAATTATTCATTTCACAAAAGCAGCTACATCCCACTGCTTCTACCACCATGCTTCATGGTAATACCTTATTTAAAGCTGTTATTTTTTAAAGCTGTTAAATAGATACGGTGAATATATTTAGAAAGCATAAGACTGATTTTGGCCTCCCCAAAAAGATAATATGGTACCAAGCTTCCTATGCTTAAATGAATTTGAACGTTCTTAGGGCAAAAACTGCTTCAAAAGAAAAACTGAATTTTACAGATTTTAAAAATTATTACTTAAACATTTCTTTTCTTTGGTGATTCCCTGATCTCATGAATTCACAATCACTTTCTACTAATCAAACAGCAAAACTGTAAAGGGGGGAAAAGATAAATATATAAATTAACAATATATAAAACAGCTAAGCAGGTGAAAATGAATTTAAATTGTACGTGTTCAACCTAGTATAGTATAACCACTCTGTAAAGCAACAGTTTAGTTTGCTTTAAGACTCGGCCAGATAACTATTAAATTATTAAATATTTTACATACACTGCTTTAAAATTCAATATACAAATAAAAATCTACTGGTCATCTTAGAAAAATACACATTAGTATTTCAAAGACTTGGATACCAGTTTAAATTCAGTGTTCTCTATGTACCTAAATCAATGAGGACAGGCAAACCCTACAGTACTCTAATATTTAACTAAAAAATTAAAATCTTCTGCAACTTTAGTTTTAAGTGACCAAAAACATACGCAGCAGAAAAGGTTTTCACAGTGAAGGTTTTATTCTATTAGTGACAATCTATTAGATACTCTGAGTAAACCGAATTTTTTAAATTGAGTAGTTCAGGAGGCTATTTTGATGAAACTGTAAAATCTGAGCATAAAGGCAGTTTAAACCATAGGCTAAGAAAGTTTGTTACAACAAAGCAAAATTATATTTCACATAGAGTTGTTTATAACCCTTTCTTTTAAAAATGTAGAGTATCAACTTTACTCATGAGACTGTATGGCCAGGTGTCACAGGTGACAAAGTTTAGACCTAACGCCTCCCTGATGTTAAGAAAACAGCACCCCATCATCAACACGGTGCTGCCAGTCACGTTCAGGTCCACTCTGTGGGGACTGTGCTCTTCAATGACAAACATCAGTTTCTGCTGTCCTACTCGAGAGCCTCACTGCAATCCCTTTCACTGATCCTCCGCAGCTCACTGTTAATGGTGCAAGTAATAAGATAAGAAAACAAAGAGCTAAAAGAACAGATACATGTATATGTACAGCTGAATCTAACAGGAAACTAGCACACTATTCACCAACTATACTCCAATATAAAATAAAAATAATACTAAAAATAAATAAATAAAAATTAAAAAAACAAACCCACAACAGAAACGCAAGCTTCTTCTCTTGGAAGATGCAAACCTTGTTTCTTCAATTTCAAATCTAAGGTCCTAAAACTTCTCATTGTGAGTTAATGGGAATATAAATTCAGTCTCTTGACGTGGCAAAAACTCCACATGTAGGATTGCCCTATAATAAAGAACTTGAACATCAACAGGATAACTAATAGGAATAATAAAACTGTATCTTTTTTCCCTGTACAGAACTCTTTCTCTCATGCCTGCTAGACTGAACTAAGCAATAGCTTTGATCATCTGCTGTTAGCTCACGGTCTACTCTCTCATCCCTGCTTGCTGTCTTGGCATGTGCTCTGGGCTCTTGGGTCTTTTGTCAACACAACAGGAAGCTAACGGGCAGAGTACAGCCTTGCCGGCTGAGATGATCTGCTCCTGCAGTCTGGATTACAAAGCTCAAACAAGGAGGGGCATCACAAGGCAAATCCATTCAGTTCCTGAGTTTACAAAACAGGGAGCAACGAGAATTTTGGTAGTGAGAGCTACCTTAAAATAGATACTTGGATCTATTCCATGACTGAATCAGAGAGCGAGAGTTTAGGCAGTAATGAGCACCTGTACTTAACAGACTGAAGAATACTATTCTGCAAAATGCCCACAACTGATCCCTGGAAGAAAGGGGAAATTAGGTAGCAAAACCCTCCCTCCCCTCTTGTCCCAGCTATGAGACATGTGGATGCCCCATCACCATCACCATTGTGCCTTGGGGAGAAGCTGGAAGCACTGAGGCCCATGTTCATTACAGAAACACTGCAGCCACTAAGCCATCTTATTTACATGCATTTTCTTTCCTTTCACATCATTTGGGTATTTTCATATTTCATATTCACATTTAGATCATTTCATATTGATAATGGTGGATTTAACAGAATTAAAAACATCCCAAGGCAAAAGACATTGAGAAAAGCTGTAAAACAAAAACACCTCCAGGCTACAAGATCAAATTCACACACAACTACAAGGGGCACCTGGTAAGCCACTATCCTTTCACGCTACATGAAAAGTGAGTCCCTTACCAAGTTATTCTGCATCCTCATTTCATAAGCCGCTTGTCTCGGATTACTGGCCACTTGAGATCCTGGTGAACTTCTTGAACCAAGGGCGTGAGGGGTTAATATTCCACCAGGAGAGAAAGATGGTTGATCTCTCTAAAATAAATGGAGATAAATGAATGTAGAAATTAAAGTGAAACCACAACACAGTTGGATGACAGGAAAAAAAAGAGGGCAATGTAAAGAGACCCCACTGTAAGCATGTAAAAGGTGAAATGTTCTGTTAACATTCAGGGTTGTTCATTTTGATATGATGGTAACTTACCCTGTAAACAACAGTCTGTAATAGCAACTCTGCTCTAAAAGTACATATAATTCATTGTTCTGGTACATACACATGAAGTTTGAGAATAGCCATCATCACCTTCAGTTCCACTCTATGGAACTATTCAAGTCTCAGGCTGTTCTACTACATTTACTTACAATTTCTCTACACGTTCAAGACATAATTCTAGTCAAATAAAAATAACAAATAACATTAACATTTTACCTTAATGGTTAAAAAAAAAGTCAAGGGTTTGATTTTAACTTAGGAAATACAGCTTTTATTCACTCTTCACCTTGCTAGAATTTAACTCTTTATTGCCAATCAGAGCTATGACGACAGCTATAATAGATGACAGCTGTGACTGACAGATTTTTTAAAACAGATACTGACTGAAAGAAAATAATCATACACAGTATGAACTATTATGGATAGAATAAATAAACTGCAAGGATACACTGTACACCACAGGGGACACAGCCAACATTTCATAAAAACTGTAAATAGATTACAACCTTTAAAAACTATGAATCATTATGCCATACACCTGAAACTTATGTAACACAGTATATCAACTTGAGTGAGTGAGCGAAAGTCGCTCAGTCGTGTCCGACTCTGTGACCCCATGGATTGAATTCTCCAGGCCAGAATACTGGAGTGGGTAAGCCTTTCCCTTCTTCAGTTATCAACTATACTTCAATTTAAAAAATTAATAAAAGAAAAAAGAAAGTAGTAACCAAACAGGCTTCTCCCCATATCTAAGTGGGTTGGAACTACTTCAGCAATAAATTACTCTTCTCCTTTCTAGGTTCCTGAAATTGCGCAAATCCAATAAAATCTGAAAATAAAAGGCAGTCCCTCAGCTCTGTGAATTTAAAATCTAGGAAGGACGACAAGAATCACCAGAGGTGAAGGAAAGGCCTGCTCAACCCAGGCACCAGCCAGGCTGCGGGGCCATGGGGAAGGGGAGGAGTGCACAGATGGGAGGGGAACCTCTGAGGAGCCAGCGGGGGCCAGGCTTGGGGCAGGGGCAGCCTGGCTTGTTTAGAGGATGTTGAGAGGACAGGAGGGGAGGAGCTGGTGGCAGGAACTCGACCAGACGCCAGACTGAGAATGGACTCTGAGGGGGACTAAGGAGTCACTGCTGATTTCTGAGCAGAGAAACAACAAAGCTCCAGGTAGCCATCCTATTCTGTGAGCTTCCCAGGTGGCACAGCGGTAAAGAATCCACTTGCCAAGCAGGAGATGTGAGTTCGATCTCTGGGTCAAGAAGATCCCCTGGAGAAAGGAATGGCAACCCACTCCAGTACTCTTGCCTGGAAAATCCCATGGAAAGAGGAGCCTGGTGGTTACGATCCACAGAGTTGCAAAAAATTGGATGCAACTGAGCATGCGTGCATCCTATTCTAGGAAGATGAACCTGACGAAGTTAAAGACAGAGCACAGTGACTTCAAGGGGTACCAAAGCTTGACCGCTTTTATTACAAAAACAATAATAATAACTGATTATTGTAAAAAACTCAAATAACTAAGTACCACCTGCCCCTCCTGCCCATCGAGTGTTTCCCTTCAGACTCGAGACAGAGCTTAGATAGGACTCCTTCAAAATCAACACCAGGCAGGAAGGCAGTTGGGTGGGGAGCATGTCTCTAACCAGCTCCTACTGGGTAAAGAATAAAAAGCTACTGTAATGAACACATTCCTCCCAAACTGGAAACTTATACCACTGCCAGTCTTATGAGTTAAAACTCACCTTCATTCTCTTTCTTTTTTCTTTCTGTCGTCTTCTAAAACTGTCCTAAAAGTATAAAATCCACATATTCTGTCAAATAATTACACAAAAATGTAAGAGTTAAACATTACCAGGAATGATTCGAGAGACAATTAAAGTTTTAAAGGAAGACCCCAGAAACCTAGGTACATAATGAAACTAGGCAACAGATTGCATGTTCCAAGTGCTGCTTATCAGAACTGTACATGGGTAGAGGGCATTCTAAATTGGGTTTATATACAATTTAAACGGTTCCTCTTAATTTTTTTTCAGTTTTTAATGTCATTTCAGGGAAGAATGTAAGAGTCATGACAAAGACACTTGGTTTTACCCTGGAGTGAATAGGCTGTCAGTATAGAGAAGATACACGTAAGTAAGAAAATAATTCTTTAAGTTGTAGCTGAATATAGTTCATAATCAAGATGACAATTTTAAAAATTCAACAAGACAATTTAATAATGAGCCTCTATTACCTAAAAAGGGCTGGACAGTGCCTACCCTATCACACGTGTGGCACAAGTGATAAAGGGGACAGCGGGGCTCCAGGCAAACACTACCACTCAGCTGCTCCCCCCACCCCCACCCCCACCAAATAGACCCAATGAGAGAAGGAAGAAAAGACAGATGTCTGCACTGCTTATTCTGGGCCAGTTTAACTCACAGGAAAGGGTCCAGTCTGCCTTGATTCTTCCCTCCACTCATTTTTGAAATCTAGCCACGGTTTCAACTAGACAGAATTTAGGGCTGACCTTGCTCCCACTAACCGAGTCATTCAAAGGCATCCTTCCCCAGAAAGCACCCCTCCCATGCCCATGCTTGAGTGTCCAGGCACTGAAATGACAGTGGAGATGCCCACAGCAGGTACTATAATGACCATCACCCTCCTCTTGGCACTTCCACCCTCCGAGGCAGTACTGCCACCCCAAGAGAACACTTAACAAGATGAGAGGTTAGCACTTTCTGCCAGGAGGGGCTGAATGTCAGATACATGCTGACTGACCACTTAAAACCTCCTAAGATCTGAACACCACCGATTTCCCTAACCACGCTCTGCTCGCACAGTTAATGAGCCGTCTCTTATCCGGCTGTGACTCCTCCTTCTGAAACCACGCTCTTCACCTGGCTGCCAGGACACCACACTCACCTCTTCTTTCACTCCTGCTGCTGCCTTCACTGGGCCCTCCTTCCACCCTCTGAAAGCTGCTGCTCCCCTGGGCCCAACACCTGGACCTCCCCACTTCTCTGCTCTCATAATAATCACCTAGTCTCATGAGTCTCCAACCAGAGCCTCTCCCAACTCAACTCCCGCACCTGTGTCTCAACCTTGACATGTGCAAAAGACATTCGCCACCCCCATCTCTGCACCTCCCAGTCTTCTCATCACAGCTACTCAGACCAGACCATTTTTCAGCTGTTCAGAAAAAAGTGTCTTGGAGCCATGCTTGATACCTTTCCTTCTCTCACACCTAGGATTTACTCCATTAGCCGATCCCACTGGTTCTAGCGCAAAACCTACTCAGAATCCAACCATCTATCACCACCTTCACTGCCACCACGCTGGCTCCTTAACATACTGCAAAGGAGACTCTTAACTGGGCTCGATGCTTCTGTCTCTGCCTCCACACAGCAGCCTGAGTTAATGTTTTCCAGTTCATGTCAGACTTTGTCGCTTCTATGCTTCAACGATGCAGACTGAGAGCTGAAATTCTGTTAATGATTGAGAGGGTTCTACCACATCCACCGCTTTTTTGACCTCCGCTTCTATTCCCTTCCCTTTGCATCCTCTGCTCCCACATGTGCTCCTCGCTGTTCTCAACATCCCGTGCGTGCTCCGGACCAGAGCCTTTTCATGGGTGACTCCCTCCGTCTGCAGTGCTCTTCCTAAAAACATCTGCATGGCCCACTCCCTGACACCAGCAAGGCCTTCTCCAGCCACCTTCCCTAGGGCTGCGACCACCCAGACCCTCCGTGCCCTGCTTTAACTTCCTTCACGGCACGCGACACTCTCTCACACCCTGCACACTACACTGCAGCTCTGTGTTAATCATCCATCTCCCCCAGGAGATGTCAGCGCCACGAGCTCAGAAGTTCCACCTATTTTTCATTTTGTTTTTTTGTTGTATCACTAACCTTCAGAATACTATCTGGCACATTGTAAACAGGAAATGTGTGCTGAATAAACGAACATTTGCAAGATACAAGGCAAAGATCAAAGCTCATTAAAAAAAGACATTTCTGACCTAACTGTTCAATTTTATTAACAGATATTGATAGATTCCCATTCTAGTATATTGCTCTTTTTAAGGGAGGCAGCGACATAAGCAGATCAAGTCTACCTGGACAGGACCTTACTGCTATTTCATATTTTTGTGTGTTACGAATTCCTTTGGAAATCTGTCAAAAGCCATGGACACACATTCCTAGAAAATATATATACACCCAGATACTTTTACGTTGAATTTCTGAGGGTTCATAAATTTGTCCAAGGCAATGAATGCCCAACCATGCCAAAAAACATCATAACAAGTCACAGACACCAACAAAGACCCAAAGCTGTCAAATGCCCTCTCTGCCAGGCCAGCCAGAAACCACAGGACATACTGAAATCTGAAGCACTTTGGTATCTATCAAATCCTACACATCCCAGTCTAATGCCAAATACCATCAATATCTAATACTACAGAGTCTGCTAAAGTCACAGAAAAAGACTTTTCTAACATGAGATTTTTATATCAAGTAGTACACAAGGTGTGTAGTTTATTTCTTAAGCATAAACAGCAGCAGTTCAAGTGGAGCCACTGTGACGGTTGAAGATGTGTTAAAAATGGCTGTTCTGGTAAGTGTTTCATACCCCAGAGTGAGTTCTGCTATTTGAATTTTACATGTGAAGATTACCAAGTACCAAAGGCTTTGAAAAAATGCCTACAGTCCACTGTTATACAAAATGGTACCCAAGCTTCTAAAGAGGCAGCCATTAGCTAGAGTAATGCAAAGCTGAGGAAAATACAAAATCTTGTCAGATACAATAACATGTTTTAATCTTTGAGGAGATCAGGAAGTTACGTATTGATATTATGTTGCCATTTGCTCACAAAGATCTGTAGGACTAAGGGGAAGGATCTCCTCCGCTTCCTTTCCGCTCCTCTCACCCACTGCTGGCCTCCCTCCAGCCTGAGGACCAGGGGCCTATACATCCCTCTCTGACAACCTCAGGCAACACCAACAGCTTCGCCTCTCTCCAGGGGATTCTTCCCCCTGCCTTACCTTCCCCTGAAACCTCCACACTCCCAGAGACCCCTGATGGAGGCACTTTCCCTATTTATAAGCTCCCAGGGATGTCAAGTTTATGCTCAAGATAGGAGCTATCTCCCATCTGCTCATGGTTCTCAAATCTCCTTCTGAAGGACTTCTGACCTGAGCTCCACATGGATCTATCTGACTGGTTCACAGATTTCTCCTCTCAGGTGTCCTATGGCCCTTCAATCGCAGCACCTCCAAAATGAAACTTATTTCGACCTTATCTCCACCCCATCCGCTCCACCCCCAAGGCTCACTACCTGGATGAATGGCACCAGCAAACTTCCCACTGCCCATGCTAAGCACTCACCCTACCTCACCATATAACCAATTTCCAAATGCTCTGTGGCTTTATTTCCTTCTTTTACGCCCACATTTCTTACACCAGCTGCAATCCTCTACCTTGGCCAATGCAGTCAATCCATCCCAGATCCCCTACATTCTGCCACCAGAGTACGGAGTTGCAAAGTCCAGAGCATACACAGTGCCTATAACACGGCAGCCACCAGATCAATTCCAGCATTCTTCTAGCTTTGGAACCCTCATTTCATGGCCCATTGATTAGGCAGGTGTTTGGATTTATATCTTACTTGAGATTAAAAAGAGAGAAGGTACAATGCAACTCACACAGGGTGCAAATCATAATTCCACACAGCAAGCATCAGCAGCCTTTATGAAATCGTCAAAGCACTGACCACTCGTGATTACACTGGTATTTGATACACTACATTGATTTAACAGCGCACTCAGAGAGGTTAAAAGGACAATCACAGGATCATCACAGCCTATGAGAGACAGGAGCAATTGAGCTACTGCAAGAGAAACACTTTACCTCATCATCCTTTCTTTTTTTAAAAATGCTATCCTCAACTTCACCAACTGCTAACATGATCATCTGTACTCTCTGCAGATTGACATAACCACTTTCTGTAAGGTAACCCTGTAAGTGATAAAATACATGTAAAATGACCTTCTTACAAAAGCAAACACTTCTGTTTTGAAATTATTCAAGAGTGAACTTACCCCGGTTTTGTGTACCACATTTTTGTATATGTTAACCAAGCGGTCAATGGCACCTTCCCTGCCACCAGGAAACAAACATCAAGCGTTAGGACCAGACTGCACTGAAAGGCCAGAGGGCTAAACAGGAGCCTGAGGACACAAGCTCACACACACATACCTAATCTCTAAGGATGGCAGGTGAGGAAGGAAGTCGTTTCCCACAAAGAAGCACATGAAGACCCAGTCATCAATGCTCCTCTCGACATCAAACGTGAACGGCAGGCTGGCCATGGTGAGCTCTCTTTCCAAATACTGCGACCAAGAAGGAATGCCGTCATTAAAGCCATCAAATGGCAGTTGGCTTATTATCAGCACACCGATGCCAACGGTCACTGCCACGTACCTCACGGAGAACGCTGAGACGAAGGAAGATAAACTCTCCTTCTGCACAAGGAAGGCTGTCTGCCAGTTCATCGTGCTGCAAGGAAGGGGGTGAAGACTCAATATACCTACTCCAAATCTTCATCCAAACAAATAGCACAGCTTTTTCTAAAGCAAGACCCATTTTAACATTAAGTATTAAATAACAGAAGAATTTACCAAACCATTTTGAAAATAAAAATTACCCACAATCTCAATCACACCTGGACCAGGGGCTGAGCGCTCAGACGCACAGTCGTGTCTGAGTCTTTTGAGACCCCATGGAGCTTCCTAGGCCCCTCTGTCCATGGGATTTCCCAGGCAAGAAGTCCACTGGAGTGGACTGCCATTTCCTCTTCTAGGGGACCCTCCTGACCCAGGGATTGAACCCGAGTCTCCTGCGGTCTACACTGGCAGGCAGATTCTTACCACTGAGGCACTGACTGAGCACACACGTTTTTTAACAAAGGGCAACACAATAAATATTTCAGCCTGCGGAGGGAGACATGCATGGTTTCTGCTGCATATTCTTTCATGTTCTGTTTTTACAACTCTTCAAAAACAAAAGACCCCCTTAACTCATAGGTCGAACCTGGAGAGCTGTAGTTTGCCAAACTCTGACCTACATCCAACCAATATTAACATTTTAATGTACATGCCTCACCCTTCTCTGTGAATATGTATACTTTTTACCAGTTTTCACTCAACACGTCTTTTAAAGAGGTACCATATTCTTAAAACAGACACCCTTTTAAACGGATATAAATGGTTTAAATGGATATAACCAAGGGAACTCAAAACAGGGAGAAACTAAGAGTTACTCAAAGGTATCAAGAGGTTTAATGTACTTGATTTACAGTTCCTTTTAAGAAGAATAACCAAACAAATCATGCACAATGGGCATTATTACCGACGAGACCTCAGCCTCGTGTATATGTAAGCTGCACTAGGAAAGCGGGGAAGAGAAAGAATCTGACTGCATGCAAGGTTGTGAATGTGTGTTTAAGGAGTTTGGAAAGATGCATCTCTGTGAGGGGTAACAGAGCAAGTAGATAAAAAATCAAATCAACCAGTATTCTTTTTATCCATTTTTAAAATGAGGCAATTATATACTTAATGCCATTGAACTGCATATTTAAACATGGCTAAAAAGTGGTAGTCTGTTATGTATGTTTGATCACAAAAATATAACTGAAAAATATTCAATGAGGCTACTACCATCCTGAAAGTCTTACCTTTCCCTTCTTTTCTCTTGGCAAACCTTCACAGTCCTTGACATCATGTCCAAACTGATTACAAAGACCACAGGGTTTGGGTTTGTTTGGTTTGAATTCTTCTCTGATAATGGTAAAGTTGGGCTCATGTGTAGCAAGGCCAAGCATAATGAGATCAGCTATCAGTCAACAACAACAAAATACCATACAGTGAGCACTTCCAGAAGACCCTTACTATAACCAAAGGCAAGATATTATCATAACACAAGACAGCAAGGCAAAGAAAAGCCCAAAGGATCACACAGAGAGCAAAGCTGAAAAGCCTAAAATTTCCTAGTGGCCAAGAACCGGACCTCCAGAAACATGGGCCTAGAGTGTAACTGCCACTCAGAAGTCAACACTTGGAAACTTTCCATTTTAAAGATATGTGTGACCATATTAAAAAGTTGAAAAAATGTAAAAAAAGAAATCAAGATAGGTGACTATTAGCCACAGATTAAACAACTCCACAGTAGTTAGCTCTCAAACATAAAATAAACATGGCATTTTAGAATTTCCAGGCAGCCATGAATAATTCATTACTACACACCAATCCATGGACTCACTACTGTTTAACCCAAGAGACTTCGATCTCAAAGAAGAAACTTACCATCTGCTCCACATAAGCAGTGATGAGTGTTTGGGTCATGGTTAGGCTGGGCTAGAGAGAAGGGAAATATATACTTGTGTAAATAGACCTCATGCTACAGGGATATCACATTTTACCGAACATTTTCTATACAATGGCTCGTCTTTTTTTTTTAATAGAACATATAATCAATTATTTATATATGAATTTTACCTCTTTGTCTTCTAATGTAATCCATGATTTTATGTTCCCCTTCACCAGGAGCACTAGCATCAGATAAAATAACCTATAAAAAATAGTTTAAACATTTTTAGCTCTTTCCCATTTTTCAAGATCAAAAATCAACAGAACTGAGTATTTTAAAATAAACTGGGATAATTCTATTAAGACAGTGTTACTAATTGGAAATTTTTCTTAAGGTGTGTGTTAGACATCAAAGTTATTTCACTAGTTAACTGACTACTTGAAGTAGAAAAAATGAAATGTTTGGGTCAAACTTAGCCTTTAGAAAAACAGATCAGTTCACAAGTTTCTACTCTTTGCTGCTCTCAAGGATACAGCACTGAGCCATAAAAACCCTAAGAGTAATTGGTAAGAGATACCCATTAAATACAGAGTACCACATCTAATTAACAGGGAAACAGGTATACCTAAGATTATATAAACATTTTGCTTAAATTTTACTTAAATACTCAGGAGCACATAGCCATTCTTTAAAGGCAGCCCCATGACTTTATCTTGCTGTATTTTGATTTCTAACAACAGAAATTACTTTCATATATATGTATTTTAAATCACGAGTCCCATCTTACGGCTTCACAGCGATGGTAAGAGGACAAAATTGGCACTGAGAGAAAATTCGGCTGCCGGTCACTGGACCATGCAAAGCACCCCATCTCTAATAACCCTGGAAGCTTCTCTTTCCTCTTAACAGTCAACCAGCATTTCATGGGGGGAGAAAAAGACAAAGAATATCAGTCCTATCAAAGGACATGACTTTGATATGACTCAAATTGTCACCCTCATCTTTTTGAAGTACCAAAATGTGAAACTTACTGTCAAATTTTTCCACCCAGGGTCATTATTTAAACGATCAGCTATGTAATAGCGAAGGCATTTAGCAAGATTGTCCATGAACTCAGTTCCCTAAAATGATAGAAAGAAATAAATTAACCTATCATTTAAGAGTTAGCAATAGCTAGCAAAGTATGAGACTACTTACTGGTGTAATACAGTTGCTGTCAAATCTTTCTTTTATTTCTTCTGGAGGAAGATAGCCACCTAGAGAAGAAGGGGCAATGCTTTGTTCTCCCCATAAACAGTGAGGTAAGTTACTCAATATTAGACCAGAACAACAAAAACAGAAAGTTGAAATATAAAGAAAGAGAAGTGTTGTCACCTGAGGAACAATGTTCCCCCTTTTCGAAGAAAATAAGATTCCTCCTCTTGAATTAAATGAAGCTGCTTTAACATGACTGTCAAACAACACATGGTACACAAAAGATACTCTATTGTTATATAAAAATAATGACATTCTTCCTAATGACCTGGCACGCATGCGTGCGTGCACACAGACACACGAGGCAGAGGCTCTAATCCCAGCAACAGTTCTTAAGATGAAGGGGCCCAAGAAAAACAAAACTAAAAAGCCAAGTTTAACACAGCTTTATCACTTAGAGCGATTTAGAAATTCTATTTTTTCCTCTGTATCACTGAAAAGACTTTTCTTGAACTTCTAACATCTTCAAGAAAAAAAGAAATTTAGAAGCAAAGACAACCTGTTACAAATACAAACAGTAATCAGAATATTAATTACAAGCTGTTAAAATATGTATGTACTTGCACACTTCCAGCAAATTAAAAAACATTACATGCACTGTAACTACAAGCTTCAGATGACTACACTACACCTCTTTTTCCACCTGCCAAACACAACATCCTGAACCAATGATGGTGGCTTTCCTGGTCTATCATTTTGCCTCAGGTAACACAACAGTGATCGAGTCACCCTGCAGGCACCGCGCCTCACCCACAGGGGTCTTGGGAGAAGCGGTCCCAGGGGATCAGCACCCTGGTCTCCCTCCTCTCTGAGTTACAGCCAACTCCTCCCTCTGGACCCATCAGTCCTTAGACGGACTGCAAAGATGACCCCATTCGACCCCACAAGCCCCTTCCTGAACTGAGGGAGCCCTGGGCACCTCAGTGCTACCACCTCCACCCACAGTGAGAGTGTGCAAGATCCCAGGACAGCCTGGAAACATGGTGCCATCACCCCAGGCCTCTGCAAACAGACCTGAGTGCTACGGAGAAGCAGCAAGCAAGCCACCAAGACTGACGGGAGGAAAACGTTTACAGAACTGCGGCTTCCTAACAGCCCCCGCAGCAAAAGGCAGTAAGAAGCACTCAACGTACTTCTAGTTTACAGCCCGATGAAAGTGAACGGAAGGGCTGCACTCGCCCTGACGGAACTTGACAATTTGCTCTCCCTACATAATTCCTTCCTTTTGTCCACAAGTTTCCCTTGTGGCTCAACTGGTAAAGAATCTGCCTGCAGTGTGGGAGACCTGGGTTCAGTCCCTGGGTTGGGAAGATCCCCTGGAGAAGGGAAAGGCTACTCTCTCCAGTATTCTGGCCTGAAGAATTTCACGGACTGTATAGTCCATGGGGTCGCAAGAGCTGGACACGACTGAGAGACTTACACTTCCCTTTTACTAGAGAGTTCAGAAACGAACAAGCTTATTAAAGGAATAAATGATTCTATTAACTACTTTCCCTCAACAGTGAACATAAACTTCTCCTGGATATCCTGGATCCTGATTAAATTAAAACCCTACCTACTAGAAAGGAGAAAGCACCAGCCCTGCCCCCCTCCACACAGCTCATGTAACACATCTAAGCCCAAGGTGCGCGCTCTTTACCTTTCGCCAGTATCTCTTCCCTGACTCGCTGCTTCTCTATCGCTGCTTCCATTCCTTCTTTGGATGCTCGGAACCTCCTTGAACGCTGCTGGTTCATTTTAGCGCGCGGTGCCTGAAAACGGGTATTTCATATTCACAAACTATTTCAGACATTCATAACTATATCTGTACATTATTTTGAACCAGCTACTCTTATAAAAATAGCACACTCAAATGGAAAAGCTAAGTAATACGTCCAAACAATCCTTTCACCACATACAGTAGAACCTGAGGGCTTAAATTTGGACCAAAACCCTTAAACGCAGTTCAGTCAGGTGAACGAGTGACGTGTCAATAAAGGACAATCCCCCTATGAGGCCACAGCCCTGAAGGCCGCACAGCTCAAGGACGGGCCCGGGACAGTTCCACTGGGCTACAATACTTCAGACACCCCAGGTGGAAAGCTCGCTTTACTCAGAAACTCAGCACACAGAAAGGGAGTAGTTGCCATAGAGCCAGGATCAGGAAGACCTTCCCTGAGCGACACCTGAAAGAAAGAATGGTCTCCAAATGGGATTCACAAGACCATAATTATCACCCTGTCTCTATAATAAAGCACAGCGGGTAGAAACAGAACACTTTATCTTATATCACTCTAATCAAAAGTAACTTCAATCACTGAGTAAGTGTGAATGAAGTGAACTGAACTGTAAGGTTTTGCAATTACTGAATTGGGTTTGGAAGGGACTCTCAAGCTTCCTGTCTGCATAAAGTAAGCATTTCATATTCTCTTTAAACAGTTCCCTTTCCTGTAAAATGAGACCACCTAATCTAACTCTTGGAAGTGCTACGATCTACATTTATATTTTCAACAACAACAACAACAAAAAAACGGTTACAGACAAGAATGGGTACATATCTATAAACATTCAAATGTGCACATAACTTATCCTTGACCCAGCAGAAGAGCACAATGGAGTACAGTGAAAGGGCTTCTGCACGAAACTTAGCTAATATGAGCTGTAATCTGCTCCAAGGAAGACATACTCCTCTCCCTTACTTTTTTTTTTTACTACACGTTACTTGTAGCTTAAGTTTTCAGGCAGCTAAGATTCTTTCCTTGAGTAAAAAGAAAAATTGATCTTCTTAGACCCAACGTTTTCTGGATTTTCAAAATTATTTCATTCATTACTCTTAACTCTTCAAAAATAAGTAAGTAAATAAATGGGACAAAGGCCCCCTCCTCTCTACTGTCTCACTGCCATGTAGCACTGCCCACTCCATGCCCCAATGCCCTGCATGCGCTGCTGCTCAGGAAGGCCCTGGGTGACTCACCTTACCCGTCTACCCCTGCCTCTGCCCCTACACTGGCGAGCCCTTTAAAGCCAGGGCAGCCACCAACACCCCCAGGACCTCACGGGCTCTGGCACAAAACAGGCACACTCACAAAACACAGCAAATGAGAGACTGAAAGATGAGGCTTTCTTTCTCAAAGTCATTATCATCAACTATTCTTCACTTAGCTGACTTTCATTCTAGACACTGGCAACACAGCAAAAACACACACAGGGGAACTGATTCTAAGTCATTCAGCACTTACCACTCCATCTATTGCCATGTAGAGAAGCCGTCTTGGTCTGACAATATTGAAGAGTCTGTCAATGTACTCAAAGATCGCAACCATCATTTCATCCTCGTTTTTTGGTGCTGGTCTACAATGACAAGCAAATACGTGTAATATCATATAGCACTCCTCCGTGACTTGTGCTATCAGCGACAAAAATGGGTTACGTACTTGTCTTCAGGATGCGTACAGGGGTGGATGATTCCATTCATATCCAAATACAGATTATCAAACTCCACATCATTGGGGTTAGGCTTACTGGCATCGACAGGAATCTTTACACCATTGCATTCTTTTGGCTATGAGGAAGTGATAATTAATAGTAGTTTGGTTTGACTGTTCAAGTCTGAAATTGACATATCCTAGGCTCAGTATGAACCTGTGCTTCATTTCTGAATTGGAAATAAAATACTTTTAGTCATCTTTAAGTTACAAGATAGGCTATTTTTACTCCTTAAAGCTTCCAGCACGACAAGTTACTCTTGACTATGTGGGGGACAGTGACCAAATTCCCAAGTCCTTCAGCTGTGCAAGAGAGAGACCAGGGAGTCTTCCCAGAATTCTCTCCCTTACCGCCCATTTCAACTTAACCTGAAAAAAGCCTCTCCACGCCATATGTTCTCACTCCTGCTACCAGCATCAGGCATCACTTCTCACCCAAAAGATCGGCCTTTGGATGGACTGCCCCGCTTCCAGGCTCTCTTTTCTCCAGCCCACCCTCTATGCTGTCAGTTTTCTTTAAGTACAAATGCGGCTGTGTCTTCTCTTTCCTACGTCTTCCAGTGCCACCACAGCACGTGCAGATCCACGAGCCTGGCCCTTACCAGCCCTCGGTCCTGCCACAACGCTGCTCAGGCCACCCCACCTCCCCGGTTTCCAGAAGATGCCCTTTCGTCTCTCAACACCTCTGCTCCTCCTTCTCCCTCCTGACCAACACTCCTTCCTGACATCTTATTCATTTTCCAAAGTCTAGACTCAGATCGAATGCCACTGTGTTAGCACACCTTGAACACATCCCCCCAACAGATTAACTGTTCCTCTTCCATGTCCTCACAATTCTTATTCTGTGTTTTTCTGCTTGGTTTGTCATTCTAACCCCCGACTACACTGCAAGTTCTTCAAAAGGTAAGGACTGTGCTATACTCACTCCTGGAGGCTCTCAACTGTATTTTTGTGGTAAAGCATTATCTTTCTTTCTGCCAGAGCTTTAGCAAATGATAAGAGCTAGGTTTTTATTCTTAGTAAAGGCACTTTAAAAATAACACATGCAAAGTATCATTAAAAGAAATTGTGAACTTAAAAACCCATCATATACATGCTACCTCATGGAGGAACCTCAAAAACATTCTGCTAAATTAAAGCCAGTCACAAAAGACCACAAAAGATCCTATTTACAAGAATCAGAACAGACAAATCTTTAGAATGAAACAGATTAGCTTCAATCTGCAGTGGGGGTGGAGAGGACCGGAGGAGATAGGAAGTGACTGAAAATGGTTACAACATTGCTTTTGGAAATGAGGAAACTGTTTTAAAATTAGGTAATGGTGCTGGTTGTACCACTGCATTCATAATAAAACACACTGAGCTGTTATTTTAATGGGTGAATTATATGGTACATATCTCAATAAAGCTATTTTTAAAAGATATAAAGACAAAAGGTCAACTTAATGAGGGGGGAAAAAAAAAACAGGGCCCACAGAAAGGATTGATGAAACTGTGGTACAACCATATACTGGAATGTCAGACAAAAGTAACATTCCAAATGTACAAAAGTAACAAAAAGTACAAATGTCACAAACAGCTGGATGGTCACAAATATATCTTACGCCAAAATAGCCAGGTAAAGAAAAACACATACTGTATACCACTTACAGAAAATTATAAACGAACAAAAAAGCACTAGGCCTTGTTCAGGGATGAACAGGGATGTACTGAAAGCACAGAGAAGAGCGGATGAAGGATGAACACCAATCTCAGGACAGGGGTGATCCTCGAGAGAGGGAAGCAATGAGATTGGGCTTCAATTTGCATTTCTAATCGGGAGAAGTGGGTGTCAAAAAAAGAGGCTAGCAGAGTTCTGTGCAGACACCCTGTGAATCAGGAAAGAGGGGCTTGATCAGAAGCAGTGAACCGGAAGGAAAGCGAGTCAATTTCAGAGGTCCATCAGAGAAGATCGTCTGATGACTCCCAAACAAAAACAAGCTCTATAAAGGCAGGAGGCTGTGCCACTCCACTCCCTCTACACTCAAGGTCCACACTTCCCTTCCTCCTGAACCAAGCAGACACCACATGCAGGAGAATCCAGACCCACTTTCTTTATGCTTCCCAAGAAGTCAGACAGTATTTTTGACTTGACCTATGACCTCAGTTGCAACGACTCATTTCTGCCTTTATAAAGTTAAAGCACCCCTAAACAATATGGACCTGAATGAGTATAGATGTGTTCCAATAAAGTTTTATTTACAAAAACAGGAGATCGCTGGCTTACTATATTGCAGCTTTTCAACAAATGCTGAGTGTAGATGATGAGTTTCCACTTCCCCTGCCTAGAAAGCAGAGCCTAGGGAAGAAGGTGTAGGCGGGTCCTGATTTTGAGAAAAGAGCTCCAGGCATTCCCAGCAAGAAAGGCACATATTTTCCTCTTGGGAGTTCTAAAGATATCTTCAACACATTAATTACATAAACCTAGAGTTTCTTTCTTCAGGAGAAGATTCTCAACAAAGGAACTCACTCTTCAAGAGCCTGGCCATTAAATACAATGTGAGTGTATCTGCTGCTGGATTCGAGAGATTCTTAATCAAAGAGTAGCTACAAGGAGAGCTACTCTGAACAGGAAAACCAATTCACCTCAAATAGCTTTTCGTTATCTTTGGGAGTTTCCAGTAATAAACTGAGCACACACTGCAGCCTTCCCTTTCTATCCCCGGGCCACGTAGAAGACTAAAAACATCCCACCACAAGTGCAGAGCTGTGCTGGAAAACCAAGAGGAGAACCGTCGGTGACTGGTAAATCACAGGGGATGCCGAAATGTGGAAAACTAGTAGATGTGATCAGAAGGCGTGCCTCAAACATGCAGATGTGGGAGAATCCGAGGGCTCTGGGCCCAAAAGGGGCTCACGTAAGAGCCTCTGGAGGACCCAGAAGCAGCAGCAGCAGCACGAACAGCCCAGCCAGTCAAGCCCAGCACTCTCCCCTCCGATCACTGGCTCAGGCCCCAGGAGGACCAGGCACCTTGAGACAGCTATTTCCAAAAGACATGGGTGCTTGTGGAGGAAGGGCAGTCAGCACCCTGGCTGATGGAAAGCTGGCTGTCAGAGCAGTCCTATCCCGCAGGAAGCCCACTTCTCCACGGCACAGGAGGAGGAAGAGCTATCTGCATCCCAGACAAGCCTGTTTCTGCACAAGTACGCCACAGAATCAAGTTAAAGAAGGTATGTGAAAAAGTAAAGATGGTCCACACACAAATAGTGACTCTGTATAAAAATACACTCCACAGGTTTTAATGCAAAACCCCTAAAATAAACTCCACACCAGCCTGTTGTTCTAGTCAACCGTATACAACTTTCCGGCTCTTCACATGTAAGGTAGAAACCCCAACTATCAGTAATATTTAAGTAAATGCATTTTTTGTGTAAGCCTGCACATATTTCACAGCAGCATAAAGAACCCACCTGCAACACAGGAGACACAGGAGACTGGGGTTTGATCCCTGGGTAGGGAAGATGCCCTGAAGGAGGGCATGGCAACTTCAGTTTTTGGTCTGGAGAATCTCATGCACCAAGGAGACTGGTGGGCTACAGTCCAAAGCATCACGAAGAGTCGGACATGACTGAGCAACTAAGCATGCAGCATGCGCAGACACACAGAAGAATCAGGACTCATGCCTGAGGTTCCACCGCAATGAGAGTGCCCTCCATTTAATGAAAGTGAAATCAAAGTGGCTCAGTCGTGTCTGACTCTTTGAGGCCCCATGGACTGTATAGTCCATGGAATTCTCCAAGCCAGAATACTGGAGTGAGTAGCTGTTCCCTTCTCCAGGGGATGTTCCCAAACCAGGGATTGAACCCAGGTCTCCCACATGGCAGGCACATTCTTTACCAGCTGAGCCACAAGAGAAGCCCAAGAATACTGAAGTGGGTAACCTATCCCTTCTCCAGGGGATCTTCCCAACCCAGGGATCCAGCCCAGGTCTCCTGAATTACAGGCGGGTTCTTTACCAGCTGAGCCCCAAGGGAAGCCCAAGAATACTGGAGTGGGTAGCCTATCCCTTCTCCAGCGGATCTTCCCAACCCAGGAATCAAACTGGGGTCTCCTGCATTGCAGGTGGATTCTTGACAGATAAGATACTGAGAACTTGGTTTTAGATTTCCCTTAAAGCAGCTCAGAACTTCAGAAAGGACTTACAAAACACAGGTGATACTTGGGGGAGAAAGGGTCACAAGGCTACTGAAAAATGTAAATTACAGTATTCTGGTTAAAAATTCAGGCCATAAATTTTGATATAGTTGCCAAATAGAAAAACTTCACAGTTTTAGTGATTAGTACTTTTTCACGTTGCTTGTCAGCTCTCCATTTTTATATGGTGTCAGTCAACAAGGACTACTAATTACCACCAACGTTTACAGAATACTTAAAATGGGATAGGCACTGTTCTCAGGACTTTTACTCATGGATTATTTCCCTCTCTCCTCACAACAACCCTGTGAGGTACAGAGCATCTCACTTACTAATGAGAACACAAATGCTCAGAGGGCTTAAGTGGTTTTCCAAAGTCATACTTCTGTCAAGTTCAGAGACCAGGATTGAACTCAGTCATCTGAATTCAGAGCTGGTACCTTAAGCCATATGTCAGCGTGATTACTTGCAATTTCACTAGATTCAGCATGAACTTAACCAACACCTGTAACGTGCGTCAAGGACCACAGCCAGAACTACAGGGGACACATAGTATGCCGATGTGTGAACCTGATCGTCACTCGCCCAGAGAGCATACTGGTGAGCTGGACTGCCAGCATGACGGCATGATGACTTCTGCTCACCTGCTCTCCAGCTGAACTAGTGAGACTGTTTTGAAAAAGACAAAAGCATTTAAATTTAAAGCCTTTGGAAACAGTCTGGAGGCAAAGAGCAATCTAGTCAAGAAAACCTTA